>NC_047591.1:9387278-9987278 GCF_011004845.1 Esox lucius | reverse complement strand
TAGTTCCCACGACTCCAATACCAACAGGTCGTTTGGGACCGTGTTGACCGTAGTTGCTGACCGACTGTGACCGTCCAACGGTGTGGGAGATACCAATTTACGGCTCTGGAAGTCTATATTGGGTGTCAGTGTTTCATACACTTTTGGGACCAGGATGTTCTGATTGTTCCAGCTGTCCTGTGCCTCTGACATGGGCACAACTCAAACTGCCTGTCTGAACGAGATGGAAAGTCATCACACTGTACCTTTTTCTCTCTTAATGTGTCCTCTGTCTCTCTTTCTCCTACCCTGTCTTCCACCTCGTCTTCCCTCCCTCCCTCCCCCGTGTTCCATAGGCTCGTCCGCTGCAGGGGTCCAGTCTATCTCGGCTTCAGACCTCCTGAAACAGCAGAGACAGCAGCAGAAGCAGCTGCTGGAGAACCGTCGGCGGAGAGCGGAGGAAATCTGGCCAAGAGTACTCCAGAACTCAGCTAGGTTGGGGGTGCCCAGGGCCCGTCCTCCAGCCCGGGGGGCTCTACTGTCCCCGAAAGCCGCCTCAGTGGTCCCCAGGGCCACCCAGAGCCCCATTTCCCCCAACACCCCCACACTGGGGAGGGGCTTCAACGAGGGGGAGGATATCTTGTTTTTTGACGATACTCCTCCCCCACCCTCAGCAGCACTAAGCCTATCAGCCGCCAAAGTAGGTGATGGTTATCCTATCAGTGTTGCACTTCACACTTCTATAATGTGGCGTTGTCGAGAGGGTGGAGGTTAAAGGTTATGCTGTCCCTCCCTTTTTAGTTGGCTGCTCTGAAGAAGCTGAGAATGAAGGGGTCAGGGCTGACCAGGGAAGACCCCAACTCTGTGAAGAGGAGGAGGAGCAACAGTTCCGCCATCACCGTCAGGGTGCAGAAGAATCTGTCCTCACCTAATGGTACACACCAATCACACGGACACACCCCAACACACAAAGACCCAGAAGCAGCATCCATACTTATCCCCTTTACTCTACCTGCATACAGGTGAACAGCCTGCGGTCGAGGAAGAAGAGCCCGCCCAGAAAAAGAGGCGGGAACAAATGGACTACGTCCAATCAGAGGGAGTTCAAGAAGATCCTCAATGCTAAGTCCTGCAATGGGGCTGAACTTCAGGCGGTAAGCCAGCCTTGCATTAACCACAGCAGACGCCCTGAGAGTTCTTAGCAAGACCATGCTACTACAAATACTACTACTACATGTACTACCACTACTATAACTACTACTAACACCACTGCTATTACTACTACTAACACCAGTACTACCACTACTATTACTACTACTAACACCACTGCTATTACTACTACTAACGCCACTGCTATTACTACTAATAACACCACTACTATTACAACCACTACTATTACTACTACTAACACCACTGCTATTACTACTACTAACGCCACTGCTATTACTACTAATAACACCACTACTATTACAACCACTACTTTTACCACTACTATTACTACTTTTAACACCACTTCTATTACTACTAACACCACTACTACCAATATTATTACCACTACCACCACTACTATTACTACCACTAACACCACTACTATTACTACAATTTCTAACACCACTACTACCACTACTGTTACTACTAATAACACCACTTCTACCACTACTATTACTACTACTACTACCTCTACTACCACTATTGTAACCATGACAGCCTAGTGAAACTGACAACCATTCTTCATTTCATTGTAACTAACTCCTACCCCAATCTTATAATAGTTCCTGACAGAGTATTATTTGCAGGAGCACTACTTTGAACCCCTGGTGAAGAAGGAGGCGATGGAGGAGAAGATGAGGAAAATCTGAGAGCAGAAGTGTTGAGCGGTCACCTGTAAAAAGGTCAGTTAACCCCCGGTTCTTCAGTGGAGCTTATTATTTTATTATATCGGCGTTTACAACACATCAGTTAATTGCAGAGAGAGTCTTGAGTGAAGATTTAAAGCTTAAGTTATTCCTTTATCGACGCCATTAAGCAGATCGGAAAGGTTGTGCTTACGCTGACTTTCAGTGTGCTCTGATACATTAGTTTAAAACTAAAAACAATATTTTTCTGTATTTTTTCTTTGTTTTATACAGTAATTTCCCTCTTTATTAATGGGGGTCAGTTATTTTTGTCTTTGCTGTATATCAGCATTGTGAGGTTTTCCCGTCACTCCCGGTCCAACTCCTCCCCGCCACGCTCCGCACCTGCCACCGTTTCACTTCCCAACACGCATGAACGCACCCACCACTCCAGATCCCAATCACCGGAATATTGAACACCTGTGCCCTTTTAACCCCTCTATTTAGCCCATGCTCTACCTCCCCTCCAGTGTGAGGTATTGTTCTCAGTGGACCTGCCAAGCCTTCTATCGCGCGCTCTCATTACGTTGTTGATTCCCAGCCTGTTGTGTTCTCTACCCTCTTGTCCCGTCCTCTCTCCTCGTTTACAGTATCCTGCGTCTTGACCTGTTCGTCTGCCCCGTCGTGTCTCTCCCTGCCTACCCTACCTGTGTTGTTACCTGTACGGACTGCCTTCCCGGAACACCGACCTCCCTGCCTGCCCCTGGATATCCTTACCGTCTCTCCCAGCCTGTGCTGTAGCCTCCGCTGATTGATCACCCGGCTTCCTGACCTGCTTGCCTGCTTCTCGGTTTCGCGTCCCTGCTCATCCCTGCCTGTGCCTTCGCCTTCAAGGACTGATATTCTGGTTTCCGACTCTCTGCCTGTCTTTATTGTTTGTGTGCTAGCCTACTCCCTTGTGCGATGTACAATAAATCTTCCATTGCACTTCTGCAATTGGACCCACACAACTCTGGTCCTGGTGTTCACTACAAGCATGAGTCAACATACCACTGACTCCCATCTCTGTCTAACCACCTGGGATCTGCATTTCAACGGCCAACTTTCGCATTTCCATAACGGCTGAGCTGCAGTTGTAGACAGATTTGATCACACTGTGTTCGTTGCTCTGACGTGGTTGCTAAGTGGACGCTGTTGACCATGTCTCCAGTGTAAGTACACCTACTTCAAGCCTGCTGATTGCTGTGTGGAGGAGAAGCATGAGCTGTGTTGGCACGATGCCACCAAGCGCTTCTTCAAATGTCCCTGTGGACAGAGAGCCATCGCGCTGGACCGCCTGCCACACAAACTGCAGGTGAGAGACACTGTACACTCTCTCACACACACAAGCATTTAACAGTGTAGATACGCAAAAACATTATAATGCTGTGTTCTCTGTTGCAGTAACTGTGGCTTGTTCAAATGGGAAAGAGATGGTATGCTGAAGATAAGCGTGATGTTTTTGTGGATTTGTAGTTCAGCTGGAGCTTTAGCATCTCTTCCAATCCGATTGGTCCTCGGTCCCACTACTTCCTGTAACTGTTCCTTGTCTGTGTCCACAGGAGAAGTCGGGGCCCAAGATAGCAGGAGAGTTGCGGCAGCCTTGAGGGGAACAGCCCATGTTTCTCAACAGCATGAAATAGTCCTCCCCACTGATCATCACCATCTTAGTCTTTATCCTATGCAGCTGTTTATTTTTAGGTCGTGCAACTATTTTATAGTCATTAGTAGTTGATTGTGGGTTTTAAATATCTGTATTGTTAATGAATTGGGTTCCCCCTGTTACGAATGTGCTTATTAAATCCTTTCATTTTCCAACAATCTCAACTGCCTTTTTATCTGACTTGAATTGTCTCTTGTCCCTTATTTGGTACTTGATCTTAGAAGGACCAAGATGGTTAGAGGAACTAGATTAAGACAAGACCATTTTAAACAGCTAGTTTTGTAGTGATCTAAGTGGGTTGTATAGAACACATCCTGTATTCAGAGACCATCAGGACAGGTAACGACTGTAGTACGCCTGTAGTACAAACTGGTGTTGCTCTCCTGAGGTACAGGCCTGTCTGCTAGTGTCCTGATACTTACCTCCTGGTGGGGTTTGGGAATGTATCTAAACAGTGAAAGAAGCATATTTTTGGTCCTGGTAGGGTGTGGGATTGCTCTGGAAATAGCGTTTTAGTCCATTTCTGAGGGGGGGTGGGAGGAGGAGAGGAGGGGTGTGGGAAGAGGAAGAGGGAAAAGGAGAGGTGGGAGCAGGGTTGCCGCTAAGAAGGTTTTTGAGGTGGGAACAGGGCCGGGGCGAACCCCCTACAGTCACAGCCCTGGGTAGTCACTAACGAACTGTCCACACCATTCAAATAATGAATATTTATCTGTGATCTGTGCTTAAATCTGCACAGTTGAAATTGTCTTTCCTCTTTTACCTTTCATCAGCCTCTATCACATCTTTTCGCTCACTATCTGCTACAAGGACTGATCTTTCTACAAGCATGAAGCATAAAGTATTGTCAATCCAAGATTGAAATTAGCCTCTTAATCTGCTTATAGCCTAACATACAATACAATAGGCAACCTGATGCTTTTCTAGGTGTGGAAGATGTTAGTGTTGCTTTCAGTTGAACCTGCTACAAATGATGGCTTGGAATAACCTTCAGTTGTCACTATATGAGCTTACCTTGTCTCACGTCTTTAGTAACACCATCAGGAGATACTGAGGGACCTGACGCTGCTGCACTCTCTGTGACTGTTTCTGAGACTTGAGCTTTTCTAGGTGTGGAAGATGGAAAATGTTTGCAATTAATCATGTAAAAACTCTTCAGTTGTTAGCATAACAGTTCATTGTTTCAGGTTTAATCGTATATACGGGAACAAGTATCATGACAAAAAAAGTACAGAGACCAACACAGAGTAGTGTCATAACCGTTGTTCTGATTTTACATGGCTAAGGTTCAAACTTAAACCGATCAGCCATAACATGATGACCACCTGCCTAATATTGTGTAGGTGCCCCTTTTACCGCCAAAACAGCCCTGACCCATTGAGGCATGGACTCCACTAGACCTCTGAAGGTGTGCTGTGGTATCTGGCACCAAGACGCTAGCAGCAGATCCTTTAAGTCCTGTAAGTTGTGAGGTGGGGCCTCCATGGATCAGACTTGTTTGTCCAGCACATCCCACAGATGCTCGATTGGACTGAGATCTGGGGAATTTGGAGGCCAAGTCAACACCTTGAACAAATTTTTGAGTTCCTCAAACAATTCCTGAAACATTTTTGCTTTGTGGCAGAGGCCAATCCCATCAGGGAATACCGTCACCATGAAAGGGTGCACATGGCCTGCAACTATGCTCAGGTGGATGTCAAGTAACATCCACATGAATGGCAGGACCCAAGGTTTCCCAGCAGAACATTGCCCAAAGCATCACACTGCCCCTGCCAGCTTGCCTACTTCCCATAGTGCATCCTGGTGCCATGTGTTCTCCAGGTAAGCGACACACACGCACCCGGCCTTCCATTTATGTAAAAGGAAACATGATTCATCAGGCCAGGCCACCGTCTTCCAATGCTCCGTGGTCCAGTTCTGATGCTCACGTTCCCATTGTAGGCGCGTTCGGCAGTGGACAGGGGTCAGCATGGGCACCCTGACTGGTCTGCGGCTACGCAGCCCCATATGCGACAAACTGCGATGCGCTGTGTGTTCTGATACATTTCTATCAGTACTGTGGGAGAAATTGTACTTATCTAGCCTGTCAATTAGAATCCTTTCCATATGTAATATTTCTTGCATAGAAGCCTCTCTTGAATAATGCGACAATCAGGCCAAGGTGTTAGAGGTCCATTGTTTCTGCTGTCCCCATTGTCATGTAACTCTGTGACTCCCTTCACTTTATACCCAAAAGATATTCATCCTGACCATGTGTTACCTCCTGTACCTCCTGTAGTGTACCACTTGCCCTGGCTGGCAAGATTCGGTGCCTCGTTGTCTAAAGCCCGTATTTGGGCCTCAGGAACTAATACAATGGTAGAGTAATTGTCTTAACTTCCATTGGTTAAGATTACAATGATAGATTCTATATTAGCAGGAGGGATCAGGGCATTCGGGAGAGATTCCTTGCATGCGGACTGTCTCCATGCAGCATGTTAAAACGTATTAAATGACTCCGCTATACTTTGTAAATTAAGGTGTCTTTGTGTTATTAATCTATCAATATCTATGTGAAATTCCACGACAGTACCAGAACTTTTTCAGCGATTTGAGCTACAGTAGCTCGTCTGTTGATTGGACCCCACGGGTCATCATTCGCTCCCCACATGCTTCAATGAGCCTTGGCCGCCCATGACCCTGTCACCGGCTCACCGCTTTTCCTTCTTTAGACCACTTTTGATAGGTACTGACCACTGCAGACCGGGAACACCCCACAAGTGCTGCAGTTATGGAGATGCTCTGAGCCTGTCGTCTAGCCATCACAATTTGGTCCTTGTCAAAGTCGCTCAGATCCTTACACTTGGCCATTTTTCCTGCTTCTACCTCATCAACGTTGACAACAGAATGTTCACCTGCTGCCTAATATATCCCACCCACTGACACGTGCCACGATAACGAGATTATCAGTGTTATTCCTTTCACCTGTCAGTGTTAATAATTTTATGTCTGATCGGTGTAGAGACCACTGATCGGCGTGGAGACCACGCCCCCATACACATCAGTGGGTCTGAAGTAGAGAGAGTTCACAACATCCGGTTCCTTGGTGTCAACATCAGTGATGACTTGACCTGGTCTCATCACTTTAACATCTTGGTGAATGAGGCCAGGAAATGGCTGTTCTTCCTACACCGATTAAGGAGATTTGGCATGGATTCTAGGATACTCTCCAACTTCTACAGATGCACTATCGACGGTATCCTGTCCGGCTGTGTCACGGCCTGGTATGGCCTAGCGTATATCTCAAGAATTACGTTCCCTGGGAACTATTGTAAAATTCTGCGATTACGTTCTATGCCAACATATCTAGTGCCATTACGTCGGTCAAGAACGTTATATATCGTAATAAAAAGGGAACGTAATTCTTGAGATATAGGGTACGGTATGGCAGCTGCACCGCATCGATTTATTTTTCTAAATATATGCCGTTCTTGACCGATGTAATGGCACATTACATTGCACTACGGTTGTACAGTTGTATAGTTATTATTATTATTGATGTGTGTTTTTTGTATAGTGTTATTATTGATTGATAGTTTGTGTTATCTTCTTAGTTATATACAGTGGGGCAAAAAAGTATTTAGTCAGCCACCAAAAGTGGGAGAACTTGCACAATTGGTGGCTGACTAAATACTTTTTTGCCCCACTGTATTATAATTACTCACTGACTCACTGATATTTTGGGGGTGTGTGAGCTCTAAAGGCACAGGGAATCTTGATGGTGTTAGATTCTGTCCATTTCTGATCCATGAACAAAATTTATGCAACCGGAAGTCAGGGGAGAGCCTTTATTCAGCGTGAGGTTTACGATGTTAACCTTCCATAGTTCTTTCATTTCGCTGTCCAATGATTACAATGTTACCACAGTCTTTTATGCCAGGACACATAGTATGTGGTCAGTTTCATAGCCAACCATTACACAGACTATTATAAGAAATACCCTTGTATGGCGTATTCCAACCTATGACCCAAGGGTCTATTCAGAGAGTCCTATGACAGTCAGATACACGGTTCCTAGCAGGTGGTAAGGACAGGGTGTTTGGGACCCATCAGTAATGGAGCATCACATTTCCTACCTAGTGTCCTTCGTACGGAGATAGCTAGTACACTCATACATTGTGTTCAGCTTAATTCAATCACTTTTTATGCTCAATATCTCTCAGTCCCCCCCTTCAAACATGTAACAAATAATCATTACATGTTGATAAAACTAGCAAAATAAAGGTACAGTCCATTTCCTAACAAACTAAAAAGGTCCAAACACTTCTGTTAAAAAACAATAAAGAAAAATAATAAAAGGATTATCTGGCCTATGAGGCTTTATTATTCCTTAAATGAAATGAAAATAAGATGCAATGGACACACCTTGCTCTGACACATAACTGTATGGAATTGCTGTCATAATGACTATCGTGATCGATCTTTACCATACACATCAAGTCCCAGGCTACTATCAGTCTAACCCGTGTCCAACAGAAACAGACTTAACATGACATATTAATTAAATGCATAATTCATTCCCAATAAACCCTTTCAATAATCAAAGTCCCCCCTTGTCCATATCATGAGTCATGTATCAACATCATACTAATGACTCAACATATCCTGAACGGTACACAATACTCAACTCCAAATGAATGTACTAGTAACAGTTTCTACCTTTGAAAAGGAATATGGCACTATTAAACATATCAGGATAACTGTCGTAATCATGACTATGAAACAACTTCACAAAAAGACAAGTATCAATGACCAATGTTTGGGTAGTGATCATATGTAGTCCTCTACCTGCCTTGTGAGGAATTAACATACATATTATCAAAACACCCGTCATTTTAGGAAAACTATTGATTGCTAGGAATGAACCTAGATTCCCATCAAATGTCCTGTAGTTCTAGTCTTCAGTCTTCTCTGTCTTGTATCAGTGATGTAAAGTTCCAATATCAGTTACTGCAGTCAGTGTGATGTGGCCCCAGCAAATTGCCTGGTTGTCCTAACAAGTCAGTGTAGATGTGTAATGGAGTAGTGAGTTCCCAAAACATCACTAATTCAGGATTAACACCACAACAGTGTCTTCCACTGTGTTGGGACCATGTGACCTTTCCAGTCAACTGGCCTGTGGTACTCTGACCTGTAGTATGTAGAGTCTTTCAGGATTCAGGTGGATTCTCCTCTCATCTCACTGTCGATGGTTCATCTAGAAATGGAGTGAGAAGCCAAGTGATCTGTCCCTGGCATCGTTCTACCTTTTGAGTGGTCAGGAAGATTTGGAACAGATGTGACCAGTGTGAAATCCTTCTTGAACATGTTGCTGGTACTCACACACTCAGTTGTCTGTGTCCAGTCAGTGACATGATGTATCATCAGAAAAGGGGTTGTGTTGTCCTGATCTTTTGAAAGTATAACTGCAAAACAATGATTAATGTGCTTCAACAGTCCATTGGACTTTCATCCACTGGGTATTGTTCCGTCAACTCCCAACAATGAAGACAACAGATCAGTCCTGAAAACTTGTGGAACTCAGAAGTTCCATCATTAGAGTGAAGCATGCACCCTATTCAGACAAGTTTCCATAAAAGTCTATGTCAAATTTCCTTTTCCATCCAGAACTAGCTTGGTTGATGTTTCATTCAATGTGCTATATTTATGCCCGATAGCACATGGCAGTAGAATGAGATCCCGTTGTCTGATCAGACTTGACATTGCTTAACCAATTCAAGAATGGTTACATCTATGTTATTCCACCATTAAAATGTTGGACCTTACATCAAACAAAACAATTTCCAAATAAAAAAATGTATAACAAATCCTAAGAATGGAGGTGTAAAACTTAACAGATGCCAATGCTCTGTTATAACTATGCAAACAGAAAACAAAATATTTTCATGTAACTCTTTATAAGTACCAATTTTGATTTGCTTTGAGCTCTAAGCTCAACTCTTTCCAATTATAATGAGTTATCATATCATACATCCTCCCTGCCTTCACTTCATTAAGTCAATGGAAAGTGACACCATGAGTGAATACAGAACAAATACGGTCACAGGAGGCGCCATCATGAACCCACACTGGCCATCATTACAGGATGAACATGAAAAATAGAGAATTGGTAATAGCGATGGATCTGGATTCCATTCAATATGGAGTTGCATACTGTAAACTCATTAAAAATATATATATAATCAAAATGAACACGATGGAAGTAAACACAATCATAGACATCAGATATATGACAGTCATTTGTGTGAAGGAATTATTGACCATATAACCCATTGACAAATTTTATTTTAAAGCTAAACAGCTTTCAATTTTGAACACACTTTGGAATTAGATCAATGAAATTGGCTATCATGTATTTATAAACTCCTGTAGTTTGGTGGTACATACCTCACTAAATAAATGAATTGTCCTCTAGGGGAATATATTTTTAATTATAATTGAAAAAAAAACTCCAGATCAGGTTGCAATGTGTAACCTACTGCAACCACCAGGGCGATTGTATTAGCAAATTAGCATACATTTTGCATTTTTAAAGGTTATGGCCAGACTAGCTTTTGAGAAAAACAAACATAACATCTTGATTAACTTGCTAAATTGTTGTGCCATTCTGTTATGACCTACAGTTGAATGTGATTCCCATAAGAAATAAAAGACATGTGTTTTACCTGCTCACTCATATTTTCTTTACAAATGGTGACTAGCAGAGATGCCTTCAATTACACTACTTACAAAATGGGGGCCATTGTCTGATGTCAATTTTGATGGTAGGCCCCATCTGGGAATAATTTCCTGCATCAATTATTTCTTTTGCGACAGCAATGGCATGGAAATGCTTCTACCCATTTGGAGAATGCATCCACCATTACCAGGCAATATTTGTATCCCTGATATGGAGTCAATACAATGAAATCCATCATTAAGTGATCAAATGACCCGTCAGGCCATACAAAGGCCTTACTAAATTACTGGATTATACTTATGATTCGATTGTACTAAGGAATAACAACATTTCTACCACACTTCTTAAGGATTTTTGGCTCTAACGAGCCAGAGTAGTATACCAACATTTCCACCAGAACGGTTAAAATGTTACTAGCCTTCTTTGCAACTGTATTTAACAGGGCTAGTAGTTTATAAACAAATGTTTTCTCTATATATTTTCCCAGTATTCATGTTAAGTTAGTCTGTGCACAAAATTATATATCCACTAGAATGACAACTATTTTGTTAACTGAATGTAACCCAAGAATAAGTGAAAATAGGCAATGTATAATGCAAAAATTAATTCTTCAATATTTTTTAACAGTGCAAACAAAAAATCCCACACAACTACAGTGAACAAAACATAATTGGAACTGACTTCACGACTCGCCCGAAATGTAAACTACTTGCATTTGGTGACCGGAGAGAGGGCGCAAGCTTAATTTCCAGCCCTGTATATGACATTGAATCTAAGATGCTGATTAATTTATGATTCTGATTGAGTCATGTTATACAATGCAAATATGCACCAAGCTAGATATCTGGCTGACTGTCTTCAATCTAAACAACTGCTGATATTAGATTAAAACATTCTTAAACTCTGTCAGTTGTGCTCACATTTCTTTTCAAATAAGTTAATTAGCAGTTGTTTTCACTCAGTTTGCATTCTTTTCTTTTTGGTACTCAGATTGCCCTTGTTTGGAGAAAGACATGACTATCATAGTAGCAGTCACTCTGCTTGATTAGCTGCGTTTAGAGACTAATTCTGGTGCAGGGGTTGACTGAACCAATTTGTGCCTGTTGTAAGGGGTGAGAGTGACCTCAGAGCCTCCACTATTTTTGGGATAAAGTCGAGGAGGAGTCGAGGGAAGGAGAAGGAGAAAAGGACATAGAAGAGGAGAGGCGGCAAAAGATTGTGGAGACAGAGGATGAGATTATACAAAGAGCAGGATTTTCGATGGGAAATGTAGTTTTCTACACTTGCGTATTGAAGGGAACCCTCCCAGCATATTCCTTTTTATAACAAACAAATTAAAAGGTATATTTCATGGTAAAACTGTTGTATTTCTTAATAGGCTAAGCTGTCAAAGGTTTTCTTACAGTTGATATAAAATTTCACATATTTAATAACATTTTATGTGGGGTTATTATACAGTGGATATTAAAGTCTACAGACCCCTGTTAAAATGCCAGGTCCTTGTGATGTAAAAGAACGAGACAAAGATAAATCATGTCAGAACTTTTTCCACCTGTAATGTGACCTATATAGTGAACAATTCAATTGAAAAACAAACTGAAATCTTTTGGGGGGGGGGGGGGGGGTAACTTTTGTAACGCGATATCAAGAAAAAATATTTCCTCTCAAATAATTATTAGCATACGTTTTTAATACATTTGTTTTCGCCTTTAAAACATTTTTTTCCAATATATATTTATTTGATCTCAGTACTTTTTAGTTGACGTTTTGCTTTCAATATTAATTATTCTGTTTGCGATGCTAATTATTTTGTTTTTTCTTATTGAAACAAAAGTAACTTCATATAATTTAGAACCCCCTCTGCCACTTCCTGAAGTCCACGACCATCTCCTTAGTCTTGCAGACGTTGAAAGAGAGATTGTTGCTGTCTTGGTACCTTGTAGCCAGGTCCCTGTCATGTAAGTGCACACATGTAATGAGATGTCTGGTGTCTTAAATGAATTTGATAACCAGCAAGGTTTATTCGTGCTACCTGGTAAAAGTGTCCCAAGAAGAACAGGCAAGGGATAACTGGGATTACAGTGTTGGTGAGTAATAAGTAAGTGAACATGGATGATTCAACATGGATGACTAATATACTTGGCAGCGTATGAATTTGTTACGGCCGTGATGCCCTGAAAATCATTGTACGCCCTACGGGCACCATGGCCTTTTTGTGCTACTGTCAAAATCTCGCGGTCAGCACTCGGTTTGTTAGTTTGTTTTGTAGTTCGCAACTGAGAACAACCACAAGAACGGACTACATGCAGGTAAGCAAGCTAGCTAGTTATCGATCAATAAATAGCTGACTTAAGTGTCTAACTGAATCAAAGCGCTCCGTTTCGGAAGGTGCGTTCATCAGAAACTGGGAAGTGGGAAAGTTCCGACCTCGTGCGGGAGAATACACCTGAATGCTTTTTGAAAGCTCTGAGAACAAACGTTACGTTTGATATCACTAGACGTGACAAGGTTTGTAGTGACATTTTAAAAACGAATATTACTTTCTTCACACACAGATAAGACACTACATTTGTTTATTAAGGGCGTGCTCATAAGCGCAGGTGATTGTGATGTTAAAGGATACTTCGCGGTTTACTTTTGTGTAACATGAAGTAATGTTAGCCTTCGGACTAGCTAGCCTTAACGTTAGTTAACTGTCAGTACATTTGCCTGTTTGTTGTCATCATGTGAATTCTCTCAACTAAAACACAATGAGTTAGAAGTATGGTTACGAGTTTTTATTCAAAGTGAATAATATATGTTTTTATGTCATGCATGCTTTTTTCTAATCAGCAAATCAAGCTCCAAATACTCCTACAGTAGCTATTTCTGGGCTGGCATGGGATGCTGCACCCAAGAAGGCTAAGAAGTCCCTCTTCCAAAGGCTTAAGACCTATATCAACAAAAAGAGGCACAACAAGGTGGATGTGCTCCCATCTCCGGAGAGCCCCGTCGTGGATCTCCCAGCGGCCAGTAACCCTTGGGTGTCCCTCAGCGATGGGCCAGGATGCATCCGCCTTATCACGGTACTCCCCGTCCAGCCCAGGAAGTGGGCATGGAGAGAAAAGGCCCTGGAAAGATCTGGGCCCAATCAAGAGCCTTGAATGCCTCAAAACAGGCCCTTGCCAGCATCCCTGAGGAGACTATCCAGGAGTTGATTGATGAGCTGTCCTGGGATATTGAGGACAAACATGCCAAGAACTCCCTCTGGAAACGTTTGCAGTGAGTATGAGGATGAGGATGAAGGGTCACACTACTGATGAAGAGGAAGAGATGACCACTCAATGCTGCTTTCCCTACTTTAATTTCATGAGATTGCTCTGCAAATAATTATTCCAAATAATACTTCCAGTCAATTTATGAGGGATGGGAGGAGCCATGTTGAGCATCCAAAAGGTTGAACTCTCACTTTTCTGTTATATTCACTGCTTTTTGTTATTTGCTGTCGCATAACTCTTCAATGTCATTGAGGAAAAACAACAAATTGAACTAAAGCTACTTTCTGACATGTATATGCACATATTTTATGTAATAAAACAGTATTCCTAGTCTTTTAGATCCATTTGATAACCAACAAGGTTTATTCATGCTACCTCGAGACCTTGGGACTAGAAGGTTCTATCTGCACAAAGCATAGTTCTGAGATATTGAGCATCAAAGTTTTCACATCCCAGCTCTCAGAAAGTTTTTTAAATAATTACTTCTTAGCTAACCCATTAAGACCATCACTTTAAAGATACTTAAAGTGCAGATGATCAAAATCCTGAGACATTAGTAAATCTGTTTTATGAGTGGGGTGCAATCGCAGATAGAACCTTATGGTTCTGAAATGTCGCAATCTAGATTGAGCAATAAGGTTCTATCTGACACTACTGAATCTGAAATTTTTATTTGAATACATAAATGATAGAATAACACTATTTTACCAAAATGGAGTCGCAACACATCATGAAATACATTACAGAAATGTAATTTGATAGTAAAATGCTGTATATATCTCAATATACAGCATTTCAATTTCTCATTAATGCAATTATCTAATCAACCAATCACATGGGAGTTGCTTCAATGCATTCAGGGGTGTGGTCCTGGGCAAGACAATCTCCTGAACTCCAAACTCAATGTCAGAATGGGAAATAAAGGTGATTTAAGCAATTTTGAGCGTGGCATGGTTGTTGGTGCCAGACGGGCCGGTCTGAGTATTTCACAATCTGCTCAGTTACTGGGATTTTCACGCACAACCATTTCTAGGGTTTACAAAGAATGGTGTGAAAAGGGAAAAACATCCAGTATGCAGCAGTCCTGTGGGCGAAAATGCCTTGTTGATGCTAGAGGTCAGAGGAGAATGGGCCGACTGATTCAAGCAGGTAGAAGAGCAACTTTGACTGAAATAACCACTCGTTACAACCAAGGTATGCAGCAAAGCATTTGTGAAGCCACAACACGCACAACCTTGAGGCGGATGGGCTCAACAGCAGAAGACCCCACCGGGTACCACTCATCTCCACTACAAATAGGAAAAAGAGGCTACAATTTGCACGAGCTCTCCAAAATTGGACAGTTGAAGACTGGAAGAATGTTGCCTGGTCTGATGAGTCTCCATTTCTGTTGAGACATTCAGATGGTAGAGTCAGAATTTGGTGTAAACAGAATGAGAACATGGATCCATCATGACTTGTTACCACTGTGCAGGCTGGTGGTGGTGGTGTAATGGTGTGGGGGATGTTTTCTTGGCACACTTTAGGCCCCTTAGTGCCAATTGGGCATTGTTTAAATGCCACGGCCTACCTGAGCATTGTTTCTGACCATGTCCATCCCTTTATGACCACCATGTACCCATCCTCTGATGGCTACTTCCAGCAGGATAATGCACCATGTCACAAAGCTTGAATCATTTCAAATTGGTTTCTTGAACATGACAATGAGTTTACTGTACTAATATGGCCTCCACAGTCACCAGATCTCAACCCAATAGAGCATCTTTGGGATGTGGTGGAACGGGAGCTTCGTGCCCTGGATGTGCATCCCACAAATCTCCATCAACTGCAAGATGCTATCCTATCAATATGGGCCAACATTTCTAAAGAATGCTTTCAGCACCTTGTTGAATCAATGTCACGTAGAATTAAGGCAGTTCTGAAGGCCAAAGGGGGTCAAACACAGTATTAGTATGGTGTTCCTAATAATCCTTTAGGTTAGTGTATAATAAAATGAGATAAACAGGATTACGATTTTGTGTTTATTCTTATTGTCAAACTTTCATTTAGATTTATGATTTTGATAATCTTGAACACAATTTATGATTCCATACTAGATTATTATCCAACTCTTAATTTGATATATCTCATTAACTGTTGTTTTAAAGCATGTTTCATAATTTTATTGCTTAATATTAACATCAAAATGATAATTTAAATACTCAGAAACATATTTATATTAAAACATTTCATAACACAACACATTTAAATACTATAAATATTTTATAAACAAAAAAATTCCATATTTGAGCATCTTTGATTTTTGTATTTCACCATGGACTTTATATCATTCTGTTTGGCCTCTGTTAAAGTTTAGCTCTTAGAGACCACCTTTGGTTTGGGTAGGTGGATGGAGTTTGGGACTGGGTGGACACTTCTTGTTTGTGCTTTTGGACCCCTGATATCGACTGGAACAGGCGGCTTCCCATGAGTGGTGGAGTAATGCAGGCTGAATGGGCATTGGGTGAGGACAAGTTGGGCCATTTGAGCAAACGGGATCTGTTTGTACTGAAAGTTTTTCAAGCAAGGTTGGAAATCTTTAAAATCTGTCTCTCTCATTTGAATGACAGTGTATGGGTGCTTTCGGTTTGCTTTGAGAAGGATGCGGATGAAAGATATAGGTGAAATAATTCAGCAGTGCCATTGCTTTTTCAATGTTGCTGTGCATATTGTCCACTTCTTGGACAGCTGAATGGCCTGGAGTTGAGAATTTCATGGTAACCTTTTTCAAGTTTGTGTTTTTGGTCAGAAAGTCTGCCACTGTAAAGGACATAATTGAGTTGCAGTTTTGTGGCACACAACTGTCACTCCATGTTACCATTTCTTTTGCTTCTGGGTGGTCTTTCACCACCCTCTCCAATATCTTTACCGGGGCACTTGCAATGTCATTTCCACCTCTTCCTGACAGGGTCTCTGTCCACACAGCACAGTACCCTTTTCTGGTAACTGAGCAGTGAGCTGTAAGGTTGTGTATATTCAGCTTTCTTTTATAGAAGAAATAACAGATTTCTGCACGTGGACATGAAATAACATTCTCCAAATCAAAAGAAAGAGTAATCTGTTCTTTGTCATCTCTGTCTCTTTTGCGCTCATCACGCATTGCAGTTTTTTCAAGCATATGCTTCTGGTGAGCTTTCTCATGCTCCTGACTTACTAAGCCTTGTTTGGCAGCTGCTCCATAGGCCTCACATGTGTCACACCTGTCTGACTTAGGGACATGGAAACTAAGATTGAACTTTGTATTGAATATATACCTATAGAATGATGCTATAACAGGTGTATCCCCATCCTCAATACATTGAGCTGTGTATAGGTCATACATCTTAGCCACATTTAGTATTGAGTTAAGGTAATGTCTCTGAGTTTTAGCATGGCAGTAATGGGATTCCACTACAGGGAAGGAATTAATATGAGACTGAACTTTCTTTGTCTTGACTTCATCCATCTTATTTTTGGCATGTTTCCCCCTTCCATCAGATCGTGGCGTGCCGGTTACCTTCTGTTTTGTCATGTGTACATTATACACAGACTTTTGGCTGATAGCAAGTGTACCTAAGTAGAATGGCTTGCAAACTCGAACTCTTTGACGTAGAATGTATGTGTTTTTTACCCTCCTGGTACAGTTTCCTACATTTCATTTTCTTCCATGAGGATGGATTGGATGTCCTCTTTCAATTTCCCCCATCCACCTGCTCTTCGTATAATGGACCCTGCTCTTCAAGTAGTGGACCATTCCCTTCATTTAGTGGGCCATGATCACTGGCCTGACTGTAATGGAACAATACATATTTAATCAATCTTCCCTTATGAATGTATTTAATTTGTATAATCAGATAATAAAGAACAAGTAGTTTTTTGTAGAAAGGCTAATGTGATGCTAATTAATCTTAGGCTTGCTAGCTAACTATAAAGGTAGGCATACTGCTCCAAGGTTAACCATATTGAAAGATGGAGAATATGATTTCTAGCTGACACCTCCATTTCAAGAAATAATATGGCTGGACTAGCGCTAATGCTAACTTTTTGACAGAATAACTTAGCTTATCATATTGATGACGCCGATATTTCTACTTAGATAGCAGCATATTGCTGAAGCGTTAGGAATGGAGTTACTTACACTACATCTTCGTTGCTATCAGAGGGCTGAAACTCGTTATCAGATGAATTCCGACCTCGTGCGGGAGAATACACCTGAATGCTTTTTGAAAGCTCTGAGAACTAACGTTACGTTTGATATCACTAGACGTGACAAGGTTTGTAGTGACATTTTAAAAACGAATATTACTTTCTTAACACACAAATAAGACACTACATTTGTTTATTAAGGGCGTGCTCATAAGCGCAGGTGATTGTGATGTTAAAGGATACTTCGCGGTTTACTTTTGTGTAACTGAGGTAATGTTAGCCTTCGGGCTAGCTAGCCTTAATGTTAGTTAAATGTTGTCATCATGTAAATGCTCTCAACTAAAACATGTCAAATGAAACACAATGAGTTAGAAGTTACGAGTTATTATTAAAAAAAAAGTGAATGATGTATGTTTTTATGTCATGCATGCTTTTTTCTTATCAGCAATTCAAGCTGATTATTTGTAAGCTGCAAATCCTCCTACAGTTGCTATTTCACTCAATGGCCTTTGTGCCCTGGGATGTGGCCTCTGCGCCCTCCATTTTTTTTATGACACCGAAGGCCAAATGGCCTTGCCCCTAAAATGATGAAATTTCAAGCTTGGTACATGTTTTAAAACAGTGAAAGAAGCATGTTTTTGGTCCTGGTGGGGTGTGGGACTAGACCTAATCAGGGGGTTCTAAAATGGATTATTGCATCATAATGGGCTGGACTGCTAAAAGGCTGAACAACTGTCTTGTCTATCATTTCTATCACTCAACCATACAGCCAATGCTTTTCTTGCGAACCAGCTTGTTATTTAACTGAGATAATGCACGGACGTTGCCGATCAGCCCGGCCCTCAACCTCCAGGGGCCGGAACATGATCTGCCCGCCTGCCCCCACACCCACTTTGATGGCCTCAGACGGCAGCCTGACCAGCCAAGGAGCCGGTACCAGCCCTGATCACTCCTGGGCCTTCAGTGCTCAACCAAGGTCTGACCGTCCAGTTACCCGCTACAGGAGGGTACCATCCCTAGAGGTGTGGAGAATCCAGTCTGATTATCCCCGGACCGGGTCGGCCCGATCAGACATGTCCTCCGGTAGGTCCTCAGAACAGGCTCTCGCCCGCCTCCTCGAGGAGACCATACAAGAGGTGGAATCTCTCCAAAAGCTGAATCATGAGCTGGCAGGGGATGCTAAGAAGTCCCTCTTCCAAAGGCTGAAAACCTACATCAATAAAAAGAGGCACAACAAGGTGGATGTGCTCCCATCTCCGGAGAGCCCCGTCGTGGATCTCCCAGCGGCCAGTAACCCTTGGGTGACCCTCAGCGATGGGCCAGGATGCCTCCGCCTTAACACAGTACTCCCCCGTCCAGCCCAGGAAGTGGGCATGGAGAGAAAAGGCCCTGGAAAGATCTGGGCCCAATCAAGAGCTTTGAATGCCTCAAAACAGGCCCTCGCCAGCATCCCTGAGGAGACTATCCAGGAGTTGATGGATGAGTTGTCCTGGGATATTGAGGACAAACAGGCCAACAAGTCCCCCTGGAAACGTTTTCAGTGCTCCTTCAAGAGGAAGAAGGGCCACACTGCCGACAAAAAGGAAGACATGACCGCTCAATGCTGCTTTCCCTACCTTCATTTCCTGAGATTGCTCTGCAAATAATTATTCCAGTCAATTTATGAGGGATGGGAGGAGCCATGTGGAGCGTCCAAAAGGTTGAACTCTCACTTTTCTGTTATATTCACTGCTTTTTGTTATTTGCTGTCGCATAACTCTTCAATGTCATAGATGAAAAACAACACATCTTCATACAACTTCCCCTAAATTGAACTAGAGCTACTTTCTGACATGTATATGCACATATTTTATGTAATAAAACAGTATTTCCAGTCTTTTAGATCCATTTGATAACCAACAAGGTTTATTCATGCTACCTGTTAAGCTAAATGTCACAAAATGTTAATAATTGCAATAATAGTTAAATGCAGTGCAGTAGGCTATGTACACATTGGGATGACACAGAAAGATCAGACAAGTGATCACTCAGCAGACAACGAAATGTGTTCAATAATTGTGGGTGTATCTAGTATGTCTAATCAATGTCATTCTAAGCTGTATTCAAATCAACTCTTTTTGTTGGGTGTTTAAGACCGAGGGAGTTTTCTTTACATCACCAAACAATGAGCAGTTGACTGGTGTCAGTCCTAATGGCATGTAAGAAGTGTGTATGTATGCATGTCTATCAGGTCAAAGAGAGATGTTTAAGGCTGTCACTTCGACTGTTGTTTTCCACAGTGGGAAAGCCTTCGGCTGGCCAAGACACGTGTGGCCTGGCCAAGCTACAGTCATCTTCCAACTTCACCGCCCAGCTGAGCAGCGCCGATCTGTTCAAAGACAAAGGTCAAAGAACAGCTCACCAGGTCAAAGCCTGCAGCTCTACAGGCGCCCCAGAGAGATTTGGACTCCCAGATCATTCCTGCCAGTTGCCAGCAGCGGGAAGACCAACGATACTGGATGTTCCTCACCTGCTTCCCAGAGCAAGACCGCCGCTGACCTAGCCGCCCTCTGACAGGTGAACCCCCTTCCATCCCAGCACAAACTCTTTAACCTTAACCTGAAACTACTAAAGCCCACTACAAATGTAGCCATATTTACTTTTTGTTGTCCATTCAGTTATCCTTAAAAACAATATATATATATACAGTTGTGCTCATAAGTTTGCGTATACTGGCAGAAATTCTGAAATGTTGGCATTGATTTTGAATATATGTGACACACACTGGTGGAAATTGCAATTAAAGTTGAATTTCCCATACCTTTGGCTTTTTAAATTGCAATTAGTGTCTAGGCATAAATAGTCAATGAGTTTGTTAGCTCTCTCGTGAATGCACAAAATATCCCGACAACACCTTTAAAAGACATGTGTTTTGAGTTGTCACTCTTATTTTCTTTGTAAATGGTACATATATTACCAATTCTCCAAGGGTATGCAAACTGTTTTCCCCCCTAAGGAAGCCTACCTGATGTGTGTTGATATAAGTTGAGATTCTCCCTTAGGGTAAGACGTTCAGCATCTGAAAGCTGTCTGACCTCCATGACCTGGAAGTATATGTATCTCTCTTCCTGTTTGGTGAAGTGCATAAGGAGCACTGGACGACTGAGCCTGGTACCGTGATGGGAATCCCAAACCCCAACCCCATGAAGCCTAAAGATGGATATGATGGGGTGAGGGGCCTCTGTCTGCTTTCACTAGTGTTTGTCAGTTGGTGTGGGTCATTCTCACCAATCAAGGCCTTCTTACCATCTCTCTTTGTCCCTTTCTCTAACCTAAATAATATTTTTAGGTCTCCTTGTCTGTGGACCACCCTCAGAAAGTGTTGTTGATGGGGGAAGCTCAGGACTTTGGCACATGTAAAGCAGCCAAGAAGAACGGAGAGCCCTGCTCTCAGATTGTCAACCTGGTGGGTTTTGGTTAATATTCAGAACCTTAAACCGATACAGCCTCTACCCACTCTGAAACCCACACTTACCTTCAGAACCACCTTAAAGGCTGATCGCTGTCATGTAACTTCTAATTCAAAATGCTGTTAATTTCTGTTTCATCTCTCTCACCCTCTCTCTCTCTGTCTCTCACCCTCTTCAGTATGAGTGCCATTACTGCCAGTACCATGTCAAGGCCCAGTAGAAGCAGATGAGTTCCCAGCATGCCGAACTGCAGTCATCTTTCTCTGGGAAGGTCACAGGGAAGGTCAAGGGGAAGACCAACAGCCTGAATGGATGACTCTGTCAGACAGGTTTGCCATGTGGTGGCCTCTCCTCACCAACCTGCAGTGCCGCACTGTGAGTGTGTGTGTTTGTGTACACTGTGTGTTGGTTTATAAACCAACAAGCGGTTTTAAGTCTTTATTCGAGACAAACAAACAGAATGTTCTGGGGTGTCAGTGTTTCTCACCCTTTTGGGACCGGGATGTTCTGGTTGTTCCAGCTGTCCTGTGCCTCTGACATGGGCACAACTCAAACTGCCTGTCTGAACGAGATGGAAAGTCATCACACTGTACCTTTTTCTCTCTTAATTTATCCTCTGTCTCTCTTTCTCCCACCCGTCTTCCACCTCATCTTCCCTCCCTCCCTCACTCCCCCGTGTTCCATAGACTCGTCTGCTGCAGGGGTCTAGTCTATCTCGACCTCAGACCTCCTGAAACAGCAGAAGCAGCTACTGGAGAACCGTTGGCGGAGAATGGAGGAAATCTGGCCCAGAGTACTCCAGAACTCAGCTAGGGCGGGGGTCCCCGGGGCCCGTCCTCCAGCCCAGGGGGCCCTACTGTCCCTGAAAGCCGCCTCAGTGGTCCCCAGGGCCCCGCTTCCCCCAACACCCCCACACTGGGGAGGGGCTTCAACGAGGGGGAGGATATCTTGTTTTTTGACGATACTCCTCCCCCACCCTCAGCAGCACTAAGCCTATCAGCCGCCAAAGTAGGTGACGGTTATCCTATCAGTGTTGCACTTCACACTTCTATAATGTGGCGTTGTCGAGAGGGTGGAGGTTAAAGGTTAAGCTGTCCCTCCCTTTTTAGTTGGCTGCTCTGAAGAAGCTGAGAATGAAGGGGTCAGGGCTGACCAGGGAAGACCCCAACTCTGTGAAGAGGAAGAGGAGCAACAGTTCGGCCATCACCGTCAGGGTGCAGAAGAATCTGTCCTCACCTAATGGTACACACCAATCACACGGACACACCCCAACACACATAGACCCAGAAGCAGCATCCATACTTATCCCCTTTACTCTACCTGCATACAGGTGAACAGCCTGCGGTCGAGGAAGAAGAGCCTGCCCAGAAAAAGAGGCGGGAACAAAACAATTATGTCCAATCAGAGGGAGTTCAAGAAGATCCTCAATGCTAAGTCCTGCAATGGGGCTGAACTTCAGGCGGTAAGCCAGACTTGCATTAACCACAGCAGACACCCTGAGAGTTCTTAGCAAGACCAGGCTACTACAAATACTACTACTACATGTACTACCACTACTATAACTACTACTAACACCACTACTACCACTACTAACACCACTGATATTACTACTGCTAACACCTCTAGTATGACTACTGTTACTACTACTAACACCACTAATATTCCTTCTACTACTAAAACCACTACTACCACTACTATTACTACTACTTTCACAACTACTACCACTGCTATTACTGCTACTTACACCACTACTATTAGTACTACTTACACCACTACAATTATTACTTCTAACAGCATTACTATTACTAATACCCCTACTACCACTTCCATTACTATTATTAACACCACTACAACCACTACTATTACTTCCACTACTTTCACCACTACTACCACTACTATTACTTATGCTAACACCACGAGTATTACTACTGTTACTACTACTATCACTACTACTACTACTAACACCACTACTTCCACTACTATTACTACTACAAATACTACTACCACTACCATTACTATGTATACCACTACTATTATTACTACTAACACCACTACTATTACTACTACTAACACCACTACTATTACTATTACTAACACCACTACTACCACTACTTTTTCTACTACCATCACCTCTACTACCACCATTGTAACAATGACAGCCTAGTGAATCTGACAACCATTCTTAATTACAATGTAATTGTCCCCCTCTCTCTCACCCACTAACCCTCACCCTCTTTCTCTCTTACCCACTAACCCTCTCCCTCTCTTTCCCTCTCTGCAGTAAGAGTGCCAGTACTCCCAGTACCATGTCAAGGACCAGTATAAGAAAATTGAGTTCCCAGCATGACGAGCTGCAGTCATCTTCCTCTGGGAAGGTCACAAGGAAGCTCAAAGGGAAGACCAACAGCCTGAATGGATGACTCTGTCAGACAGGTTTGCACTGTGGTGGCCTCTCCTCACCAGTCTGTACTGCCGCACTGTGAGTGTGTGTGTCTGTGTTTGTGTATACTGTGTGTTGATTTATAAACCTCTGTGTGTGTATTAGTTGTGTGACGCTGTCTGGGTTTTGGTAACTTACATTCTCCTCCTCTCATGTCTAGGTCTTCATCTGGCTCCAAGAAGCCCACCCAGACCACCCTGGGGAACCTGTTTGTGAAGGGGGCCAACCAGCTGGCCAGCCAGGCCAGGAGTCTGGGTAAGACTGGGGGAGGAGGATGTCTTGGTGAGGATGACGAGGGTTAACACCACTGCTCTTCCTCTATTAATGTGTTCTTTAATGTTTCAGCCTCGGTGTCTGACAATGTGACTGGCTGCTCAGACGACTTCAAGGACCTGCTTTCCTTGCCGACCCCTGGATCCCTTCAGCTGAAGAAACACCTCACCAAACCCTCAAGTAGCTAACAGCTTCACTAAGTCACTGGTTTACACAGATCCAGGAATGACCGGGTGGGTGTGACAATGTCAAACACTCAGCAGAAAGACCCTAAAGACAGAACAGACCCACTGGAATGTGATTTAAAAAGTTCATGAATATCACCTTCAATGGCAAAGAGGTAAATTTTTATTCTTGGACCATCAAGCGGTTTTAAGTCTTTATTCAAAACGAAAAAACTGAATTTGCGTTGGTGGCATCAGGCAGTTTCCTCGTGCACTCAGAAATCTAGAGATTAAACTTGGGAGAGGTGAACTGAGGTTTGGGATCCGCTAGTTCCCACGACTCCAATACCAACAGGTCGTTTGGGACCGTGTTGACCGTAGTTGCTGACCGACTGTGACCGTCCTACGGTGTGGGAGATACCAATTTACGGCTCTGGAAGTCTATATTGGGTGTCAGTGTTTCTCACCCTTTTGGGACCGGGATGTTCTGGTTGTTCCAGCTGTCCTGTGCCTCTGACATGGGCACAACTCAAACTGCCTGTCTGAACGAGATGGAAAGTCATCACACTGTACCTTTTTCTCTCTTAATTTATCCTCTGTCTCTCTTTCTCCCACCCGTCTTCCACCTCGTCTTCCCTCCCTCCCTCACTCCCCCGTGTTCCAAAGACTCGTCTGCTGCAGGGGTCCAGTCTATCTCGGCCTCGGACCTCCTGAAACAGCAGAAGCAGCTATTGGAGAACCGTCGGCGGAGAGCGGAGGAAATCTGGCCCAGAGTACTCCAGAACTCAGCTAGGTTGGGGGTGCCCAGGGCCCGTCCTCCAGCCCGGGGGGCTCTACTGTCCCTGAAAGCCGCCTCAGTGGTCCCCAGGGCCACCCAGAGCCCCCCTTCCCCCAACACCCCCACACTGGGGAGGGGCTTCAACGAGGGGGAGGATATATTGTTTTTTGACGAAACTCCTCCCCCACCCTCAGCAGCACTAAGCCTATCAGCCGCCAAAGTAGGTGACGGTTATCCTATCAGTGTTGCACTTCACACTTCTATAATGTGGCGTTGTCGAGAGGGTGGAGGTTAAAGGTTAAGCTGTCCCTCCCTTTTTAGTTGGCTGCTCTGAAGAAGCTGAGAATGAAGGGGTCAGGGCTGACCAGGGAAGACCCCAACTCTGTGAAGAGGAAGAGGAGCAACAGTTCGGCCATCACCGTCAGGGTGCAGAAGAATCTGTCCTCACCTAATGGTACACACCAATCACACGGACACACCCCAACACACATAGACCCAGAAGCAGCATCCATACTTATCCCCTTTACTCTACCTGCATACAGGTGAACAGCCTGCGGTCGAGGAAGAAGAGCCCGCCCAGAAAAAGAGGCGGGAACAAAACAATTATGTCCAATCAGAGGGAGTTCAAGAAGATCCTCAATGCTAAGTCCTGCAATGGGGCTGAACTTCAGGCGGTAAGCCAGACTTGCATTAACCACAGCAGACACCCTGAGAGTTCTTAGCAAGACCAGGCTACTACAAATACTACTACTACATGTACTACCACTACTATAACTACTACTAACACCACTACTACCACTACTAACACCACTGATATTACTACTGCTAACACCTCTAGTATGACTACTGTTACTACTACTAACACCACTAATATTACTTCTACTACTAACACCACTACTACCACTACTAACACCACTGATATTACTACTGCTAACACCTCTTGTATGACTACTATAACTACTACTAACACCACTTCTAACACCACTACTATTACTACTACTAACACTGCTAACACCACTACTATTATTACTACTTACACTACTATTACTACTACTAACACCACTGCTATTACTACTAATTACACCACTATTACCACTACTATTACCACTACTATTATTACTACCAACACCACTACTATTACTACTACTACTACCACTATTATTACCACTACCACCACTACTATTACTACTACTAACACCACTACTATTACTACTTCTAACACCACTACTACCACTATTATTACCACTACCAACACTACTATTACTACTACTAACACCACTACTATTTCTACTACTACTAACACCACTACTACCACTACTATTAACACCACTACTATTACTGCTACTACTAACACCACTACTACTACTATTATTACTACTACTAACACTACTACTATTACTACTACTAATACCACTATTATTTCTATTACTAACATCACTACTTCTACTACTATTTCTGCTACTGACACCACTTCTATTACTACTACTAACACCACTACTTTTACTACTTCTATCACCACTACTATTACTACTACTACTACCTCTACTACCACTATTGTAACCATGACAGCCTAGTGAAACTGACAACCATTCTTCATTTCATTGTAACTAACTCCTACCCCAATTTTATAATAGTTCCTGACAGAGTATTATGTGCAGGAGCACTACTTTGATCCCCTGGTGAAGAAGGAGGCGATGGAGGAGAAGATGAGGAAAATCTGAGAGCAGAAGTGTCGAGCGGTCACCTGTAAAAAGGTCAGTTAACCCCCGGTTCTGAAGTGGAGTTATTATTTTATTAAATTGGCGTTTACAACTGCATTCTTGGGTTCAGTGCTTACGCTGACTTTCAGTGTGCTCTGATACATTAGTATAATAGTTAATACTGTCCACTTGAGCTTACAATATTTTCTCTCTTTTATACACTAATTTCCCTCTTTATTAAGGGGGTCAGTTATTTTTTACATTGCTATAAATTAGCATGAGTCAACCTACCACTGACTCCCATCTCTGTCTAACCACCTGGGATTTCAACAGCCGACTTTGGCATTTCTATAACGGCTGAGCTGCAGTTGTAGACAGATTTGATCACACTATGTGTTCATTGCTCTGACGTGGTTGCTAAGTGGACGCTGTTGACCATGTCTCCAGTGTAAGTACACCTACTTCAAGCCTGCTGATCGCTGTGTGGAGGAGAAGCATGAGCTGTGTTGGCACGATGCCACCAAGCGCTTCTTCAAATGTCCCTGTGGACAGAGAGCCATCGCGCTGGACCTCCTGCCACACAAACTGCAGGTGAGAGACACTGTACACTCTCTCACACACACACAAGCATTTAACAGTGTAGACATTTAAACACATTATAATGCTGTGTTCTCTGTTGCAGTAACTGTGGCTTGTTCAAATGGGAAAGAGATGGCATGCTGAAGGTAAGCGTGATGTTTTTGTGGATTTGATGTTCAGCTGGAGCTTAAGCATCTCCTCCAATCCGATTGGTCCTCGGTCCCACTACTTCCTGTAACTGTTCCTTGTCTGTGTCCACAGGAGAAATCGGGGCCCAAGATAGCAGGAGAGTTGCTGCAGCCTCGAGGGGAACAGCCCATGTTTCTCAACAACATAAAGTAGTCCTCCCCACTGATCATCACCGTCTTAGTCTTTATCCTATGCAGCTGTTTATTTTTAGGTCGTGCAACTATTTTATAGTCATTAGTAGTTGATTGTGGGTTTTAAATGACTGTATTGTTAATGAATTGGGTTGTGTTGCTCTGAGTGGTGTATACACCCCTGTTACGAATGTGCTTATTAAATCCAGTGATTTTCCAACAATCTCATCTGCCTTTTTTTTCCTGACTTGACTCACTTGAATGAATTGTCTCTTGTCCCTTATTTGGTACCTGATCTTAAAAGGACCAAGTAGGTATAAGAAAGTGAATGTGTGCTCACTGTTTTGCAGCTCCAAAATATGATTTAAAACAGTTTTAAGTTTTGTAGTGATCTAAGTGGGTTGTATAGAACACATCCTGTATTAAGAGGCCATCAGGATATTTAATGACTAGTACGCATTTAGTACAAACCGGCATTGCTCTCCTGAGGTACAGGCGTGTCTGCTAGTGTCCTGGTACTATTTCTTTCATCTGTCTCCTGGTTTCCCCTCTCTTTTCTCCCCTCTTTGTATAATCTGTCCTTTCTTCTCCTTGGCACCCAGTGCTGTCTAAAGTTGCAGCTGTGGAATGTTGGTAGTCTCACATGGAATTTAGACATTTACTCTGTTTGATGACTTCTCCAGTAGTCAGTCGTGGCACTTTACATTTTTCCTTCCTTTCTCCAGCTTCCCCTCTTGTTTCCACTCTTTACCATCTGTCTTTACCGTCTGTACCTCTCTTTCCAACTGTTGCATAATGTATAGACCCAGGTAGTCATGAATATAGGTCCTTGTGAGTTCTCCCACACAGGTTTATCAACACATGCTGTACTTTTTCCACAGCCACCAGTCAATGTAGATCTTTGTATTGTCTTTATTTGTCTCTTTTTTTGGAATTACAGTAGAGATTTTATGTTTAAATTTTTTTGTACAGTTTGGTTTCAATCCAGAAAGTCAATACAGTTTGTCAGACTGGTGTGAAAGATACAGACATTTTCTCAACTGAGTATAACACAGATATTGAACAGGAAGATTAGAACAAGCATGTATTGTAATACACCAACTCATTTTCCAATTTGACTTGCTACAACATTAGAAAAATGTAAACACAAAAGTAAATGCATCTACTTAATATTACTATTTAAATTAACTTGTTTTCTACATAAATCATTTACTTGTAGGCAACTGATCATTTCGCTATCTCCTGTGCTACATTTTTAGGCTAGATTCTTAGGCTAGGTGTTTTGAGTGACACAGGGTCCAGCCTATCTCAGGCTGGTGCTCTATGTTTTGGTCTCTGAGTCCTACAGAACATGCTCACCAACCACGAGGATAACGGGGGTAGAGTCCGTCATAGTGGAACTCACGCCACTGCTCTGTCTTCTCCCGTGTTCTTTCATCCTGCTCTATAGTGAGAGATGGAGATGAGAGGAAAGAAAGGACAAAGGAGACAGTTGAGGCCTGAAGGGGTTTTTACAAAGTCCTTTTTCAAAGAACTGACCTCAGTCATCCTTAAAAGGGAAATAAAATACCAAAACCTAGTTCTATATATTTACACTGCCTTTGAATAAGGACTTAACTTAAAAGTGTTAGTTCACTTTTTACAGTGTGAATCCTTGAACCAGAATATTTTTCTAATGTTCATCCATTGCAATCTGGGTAAATTCACAATTCAGGACAAACCGTACAGCTATGGATGTAACTATCACAGTACATTTTGCAAGTTAATTGTTTTTTTATAAAAAATATGTCATGCTATATATTCTGAAAAGTGTAAAAAAGAAAACACAGTAGGAAAGTGGATTCCTGTCCATCCTGGCATGGAAATGTGTTGGTCTGTGTAATCAAAGGCATTCCCAGTCTTAAATTAGCCTCTAATGTCTCTGGAGAAGATGAACCATGAAGATAAAATAAAACGATAATGTGCACTTATGTAGAAGAGACTCTTTCCAGAAATACCAAAAGTACCAGAACTTTGACAAACACAAGGTGTCTTTACACAGACCTTGTGGTCAAAGTGTTCAGGGCAGCACACCGTGTAATAGCTGTGATTAAACTGATTACTGCAGACAAATCAGGATGTGGAGCAAACCGCTAAGCCTTACAGGCATCCCGACCTAACCAAATGCTCACTTATGGTTTTAGCCTCATCCTTGGAACGGACTTCATCGGCCTTACCATCACGCTCCTCTTCCACATAGTTCTCAAACTCGTTCCTCTGCTCATCATAGTACTCCCTCCTTCGCTCGTCAGCTGACAGCCTCACCCTCTGTTCAGCTGTGGAGAGAGGGAGGGGAGGAGTAGGGGAGAAGGTGTTAAGATCAGTGAGGTCCTGAGTTGATGTCATGAACCTTGAGGATGTCTGCAGCCAAACCTCCAACCTCTAACACTCTCCCCTGTAAGAGCCGAAGTCTTTCACACACCACTCACCTTTTGATCTGAACACACACACACAGGCAGTTCAATAACATGGTATAAAAGTGTTAAGGTGATGTCGTCTCTTTTTTAAGTAAGCACAAACACTAGAGGAATGCAGTCTGATAGGCTGTTTCATTACACATGTTGGCTATGAACAAGGGAAACATTCTTAGATACTAGGCCTGCTCGCCGGGTTTTCTCTTTAACTTTCTGTCTCCCGTCATGGCTGCAGACGTGCTAGAGTCTCACTCTCTGTAACCCATCAGCCAAGAAAACAGACCATTCCATTACCATTGGTCATTATTCTTTCCTTTCCCCCTGCTTTCCACTGTCTTTCTCTCTGTACTTGAATGGTTAATTGTTCCACACATTCTTGTCTCAGCTCCAGCAGTGCCTTTCCTGCAACCTGTGCATCTCACTCCTAATAAGGACACAACATCAAAGTGCCACACACACACACACACACACACACACACACACGCACGCACACACACACACACCCGTCTGACTTTGTTGTGTACGCCAGTGTCTCAGTCCCTGTTTGTCCAGAAATGTTGGCTGGTTCGCTCTGTGTGGTGGCCCAGAGAGGTGCACCGACGGAGGAATGCTCCTCCATTCTACCCTGTGACTCCTGCTGCCTTCAGTTAGTGTGTGCGTGCGTGTGTGTAACAGATTACTTCACATGCTTTCAAGCTCTGGTTGCAGCTGCTGGGGATTCACCTGTAGGAGGTTTGTAGTTTAGAGTTCCCTGACCACATCACACGAAATTGTTGTCCACAGACCATACAATTAATAGACTCTGGGTACACACACAGACACACACAAACACACACACACCGCCAGCCTCTCCATATTGACAGAAACCTCCAAAACCCAGCAACTTTAACCAAACCACATGCGCAAACTTCTGAACTTCCCCAGGTCTTGCCCTGTCTGTCTCCTTGGTAATGCTTCATATTCTCCCCAGACCATTGATTCCATGGTGCCCAATGTTGAAGCCACCTTTGGAGGGGCTGGGTTTAAAGTGGAAAAACAATGTTGGAGCCACCTCTTCACTTTGGAGGGGCTGGGTTTCAAGTGGAAGAACAATATAATTGGGACCTTGACCCTGTTGGACAGGCTCAGAACGACCATGTATCGTGAGTATATCATGACTCAGCCACAAATAATAATATAATAATAGTATAAAAGTTATTTAGATCATTCAGTCGGCAGTTGCCTTCGGTATTTTTGACCCTTCAGAACACGGCCCATTGAGTTCAATGGATGACAAAAATTATTAAAAGGTTAAAGTGATGGAAAACAGTCTCACCTAGGATCTCTGCCTCATGTTTGGTCGAGCGCCTACTACGCATTTTTAAGAATTTTGCTGCATCCGCCTGGAGCATGAAGACTCTTTTCCCTGGACCTGGGTACATAGGGGAAAGGGTTAGGGTCAAAGAGGGTCATTGGATTCCCTCAGAGGGGTGTGGAATATTTAAATGGTTCACCTTGGTGCTCTGCAGCTGTTATATCTCCATCTTTTCCATCTCTCATCGAGGCACTCTCCACCCCACTGAATACTGGAAAAGAGTACAGGACTTTAGATGAACTATGTTTTAATCTTTTGATCTGCTTGATTACATTTGGCACACATGCTCAAGGATAAGAGTTTCGCTAAACCACTTGATATCTCAGGCACCACTTGCACAGGTTCCACTTGAGTCTTGTCATAGAAATCCAGCATTTAATAAATGTAAAAAAATACAGTTTGGTCCAGGGGTCATCCAGGGAATTGTTCGTTGGGAGTGACATGTTTGCTGTTGCCTTGTTAGAAATTCTTGACATGCACCTTTAAAAGACATTATCACCAGAAGTGGTTCTGGACACTTTAAGATGATCTCACCTCAAACACTGAACATTTACTACAGAAAGGTGTCACCCAAATTCCTCCTTATCTGTCCCACTTCTTTTCCCCCGAACACCTGATCCCCTGCTGGTCAAACCCCTGGTACTTACACGTGAGGAGGGTGGCAAGCAGAGAAAGGAAGACCAGATAAGTCCAGGACATGATGAAGGAGACAGTGAAGCAGCCCTGCGAACTGTGGTTATGAACGGAGAGAGACAAAGAGGTGAGGGAGGGGGTGGTGAGTGAAAGAGGGCAGGGATGGAGGTTGTGGGTGGGGAGAAAAACGAAGAGAGAGGGACTTTTTGGCAGCAGGGACAGCTGGTATTCCATTCGTCCAGGGGAGCGGTGAGAAGGGGAGCCTGGGGTAATCGAGCAAGAATGGATGTTGTCTTTACTGAGTGCGATAAACCTGAAGAACTCTAAAGAACATTATTTTTAATTATCTTGTGAAAAATAGTCAAGCGAGGGAAGGATGTGTTTTTAGTTGAATGAGTAGATGGATAAGGATTTGAGAGGGTCGAAAATAGAAGGGAGGTTACAGAGGGGTGAGGGAAGGAGATGAGAGAAGTATAAATAAGAATAGCGGAAAGGAATAGCGTTTGTTTCAAATGCTTCCAGTTACTGATCTGGGGCACATCTTTCATCACTGTCCAATCAGTGAACAGTGTCCGCTGAAGTTGTCAAGGCTGCTTTTGTGTCCCTCAGTTTGTGTGTGGTGTAGGTGTGTCTTTCATGTCCAGAGATCATCTAGACCAGGAGACTCCTCATAAGGAGATACAGATGGGGATTCAATCAGTTTGACAGTATGATGGCTTGATTCATTTATCTAGTAGTTTGTGTGTTTCCATGTGTTAGCGAGTGCATGTGGATGCATATATTTGCATCCACATGAAATCGATGTGTGTATTTGCTAGTGATGCATGATGCCAGGCTGGTGCATATTATTATACATGGATTTTATTTACATTTATGAACATTAATCTTATTCCGTTCAATTTCTTGTCACGCTACTGTCTCAACCAGGAAGTCCTTACTGTAATCCTTATGTGCCAGAGGGAACACAGTCTTCTGTCTACTACTTTGATTTAGCACACAGGCAACCAAGCAGCCACTAAGGGTCGCTAGAGAGATTAGGCAAGGCATCCATATTGGATTACTTACCACAAATCCCAGACAGTGCAGGCCACTTGCTCAACCCCCATTGCTGGCTCCGGTATTTGATTTAGAAACGTATTGGTTAATGGCCAGATGCTCTAACGTATGCACAGCAACAGAGCCTATTAGCTAAACTGTTATGGTTTATCTTAGTACTTTGTATTTTTTTATTAAATCTTTTAACCAGGTAGGCCGATTGAAAACAGATTCTCATTTGTTGCCACCAGGGGTCAATCTTTTTTTCTAAACAACATCTCAAATCCTCATCCACCTTTCTTCCATGAGGTCCCACATGACTCCAGTGAAATAAAAATGAGTTCTGGATTTTAAACATATCTTAGATGCAGAAATGTATGTGATTGGTCGACTCAGTGGCTTCTCTATGATTTCACCCCCACTTTGAGTGTAATGGAGATGTTCGGAATATCTTTTATACACACACACAAACCCACACACACACACACATGACTGACAAGCAGGCAAACTCACAAGGACTCACCTGCAGTGGCTGTTCCACTGGTCTGGGATATAGTTCCACTCTCAATAGCCAGAGAAATATTTTTAAAGGCTGCATTTACTCAGGCAGACATTCTGGTTTTCTTTTAATTTCCTTTTTTGGTATGTTTTTGTCAGTTGGCCTGCTTGTCAATCATAAGTGTGTGTAGGCGTGAATTGGATTCTTTTCAGAGCTTTGATTGGCCAAAAGACCATTTAGAGGGAAAAAAGAAAGAATGGGGTTGCCTGTCTACACATAGGCTATTTAGCTAGAATAATTACAAACAGACTGACCACCGCCACAGAGAACAACAGGTTACCCGTGGAGTAACACAAGAAGGCCTACTTGAGGACAGTTCATACCTGCGTGCATCAAAATGCAGGTCTCTATGTATTGGACAATAAAGAAGAGGCTGTGTTTGATAGTTGGGTTGGGGCGACAGCAACACTGATGTCTCAAAAGAGTCTTTAAGTATCAATCATTGTGTTGTAGTCTGTGCTTGGCCAGAGTTTTTATCATTGAGAGAGTGCAGGACAGTATCCTGGCATAGAATTTGCAGTGTGTATCTGTGTGTGTAATGTGCCTGCGTAACTGAGAGACTTAAAGGTCCAGTGCAGTCAGAAATGTGATTTTAAATACTTAAGTGGACAATATTTCCACAGTGTGTGGTCAAAATAACTAGTTGAAATTGAGATAATTATGCTAATGCCCTAATTATGTAAAAACTACGAAATAAACTTTGGGAATTTCAGCCTGTTTGGGTGGTATGGTATCAATGGCCAACCAGCCACAAGGCTAAGTTGATTATGATCGTCCAATGACTGTTCATCTGGGTGGAGAGGTGTAATCAAGCTGAGACCAAGGTCTCTTTTAAAGTAGAGTCTTGTATTACAACAAAATGAAAAGGCTAGATATATATTTAGAAAGAAAAAACACAGAGAAACAAATGGATATGAAGCACACACAAATTATGAAAAGCAATCACAAATTACAAGTGACCTACAGGGGAATTCTGTAGGAATTGAAAATCAGCCTGCAAGTGTGTAAACGCTTGTTCGAGAGAGGGAACAGCACTGTACAGTACTCCTATCAGCAAAACATTTACATTATCTCAGATTGACGTATCTTATTAATATACAGAGTAAACAGTAAATACCCTAAAGTTTAAACCAGGAAGTCATGAAGAAATTCTGATTTGAGACACTCCATTTCATATGGCTAAGAAAAATCTGGAACCACAAGTTTCTTTGGCAACATAGAATGATCAACTGTATGACCCATTAGGCCTTGGAGGGGTCAATAAATAGAGCAATTAAATGTTTTATCTGAGGCTTCGGCAATATCATTTACAACCAATGCAGCTACTGTAATTGTACTAGCCCAGATCTAAAACCAGACTAATGTCTGGATTAAATTAATGAAACCAGACTAATTTCTGGATTAAATAAATACAATGAATAATATACAATGGATGGAGACTTGAAGGGTTTTCCATTTAATCTGAATGATATCACTGTTGTCCTATTCATGACCCCATCACACACACCCAGCCCTGAGATGTTTTCTGCTTTCATGTGAGAGTCACCAACATAGCCTGAGAAATCTCCAACCTCCTTTGGAACAGGAAAAATGCCACCTCAGACAAACTCCCTCTTTTCTTCACACAGACGTGTTAATCTCTGGTGTCCAGACTGGTGCTGTGTACTTTATGGAAATAAAAGTACTCCATCTAAATGCTCTTTCTATGTCTTTTAATGCATTGTCCTTAAGCCTTATCCCCCTCCACACACCTACACCCAGACACAAAGAACTCAACTTCCCTCCCCCAACACTGGGTCTGAGACGAGGAGAAACCAGGCTGGATTGTACACATCCATAATCATGTACTCAATTCTGTAGATCTTTAACTGCTAAATATTCATGAGGCCTTGGGGTGTGGGTGGAACTGGTTGGGAGCATGTCTGGAAAGCAGATTGGGTTGAGGGGGAAGAAGAAAGGTTTAGGTAAAATGCATCTGATTTAGGGGATCAAAGATGGTCTCTGAGGAGGTGTGTCTGTTACAATTGGGCTTAATTTAGGTTCAAGGATAAGAAGATACAGATCTGACTATTATAAAAACTTAAAGAACTCCACACAGTGAAAGAGAAGCAAAGGTATTTCATTCTACATCTGTTTATTGTCAGTGATTATCATGAAAAGAATATCACATATATCTGTAATGGCACTAAGTGCTGAATGCAGTCTCATAAAAGTGATGTAAAATACAACTAGATTTCCATGATATTAAGGCATCTCTGTTAGTTTTATTTAATAACGTATTGATTTGTCTACAAAGCAACACTCACACCATTTGCTGCATACCTGTTTTCCAAAGTCCACTTAAACATACTCTGATGTAACAAAAACACCCTCCCGTTCCCATCCATCCAATCAACGAACTCCCCATCACACATTCACATTCTACCATTGCTTCTCTCAATTCAGCCCCTCACACAGATAGTTCATTGTTAGGCAAAAGATAACTACAATCAGTGTCTATAATTAACTTCCATTCGCTTATCTCTTTACCATTGTTGAGCAGGAACCTGCAGGTTTGACTGTTCTGGTGTGGTTTGACCGGTGTACCATTTGCATATTACAGTTGAAAACTGGAAGCTTGTTAGGTCAAACACACCCCGTCAAACGGCCCTGTGACTGGACTCTTGAACATTCTCTTAACCCAATCAATAAATCCCTCCCATGCTTTTTACACTCAAACTTGATTGGCAGGTTGTTGGCGTTGAGTGACCAATGACCGTCCCTCTCAGATGGGCTCTCTTACATGTTGATCCTATCCCCTTGTACCAGACGGCCCCTTACAGCCCAGGTGTCCTGCAATGCACACAAGACAAGACAGCTTATACCCTGCTGACCACAGAAACACACCATTAGACAAGACTACTACTGTATGCAACACACTATAACGTTTATTGATATGTTTCATGTATATACAACTAATATATACAGTCGACTGTCAATGGATTTCATGTTTACTGTTATTTGTAGTATTAACAGTAACACATGATCTATGGACAATGTGTTTCACCTAGATACTGTTAGGTGTGAAATATACATCTGTACACATTTCATTCATAATGGGTTTCATGTTTGGCGCGATCCGACTCTTCTGTGGAGACATGGTGATGTACCTCGAATGTGATACTGTTGTCCAAACCGTACTTCCTCTCTGCGATCCCCTTCACCTCCAGTGCGATGTTCTCCTGGGAGGTTCCGCTCACGTCGATGTAATAGCATTCAGAGCTGGCGTAGTGGCAGGAGATGGCCTGCACACAAAATTGTTTCAGGTGCTCTACAACAAAGTTTTCTTTGTATCCATTAACTTTTCTATGCCCCTTAAACTTGTAATAAACATCTCTGAAACAAAGTTCCTCCGGTTTGGTAGGAAGAATAGGTCCCACTTCTTGTGTGATTATTACAGCTGATGGGGTGGTGCATGAGCAATTCACCTCATATAAGTATTTGGGAGTTTGCCTGAACAGCACACTGTCATTCTCTCATCACTTGTCCATCTGAAGGCCAAGGTTGAAGTTAGACTTGGGTTTCTCTATCGTAATCATTCATTCTTTACCTAATCTGATGAACTCACACGCATTCACATAACAATCCTACTCATGCTAGATTTTGGAGACCTAATTAACAGGTCGACATGTAAAAGGGGACTCTTGAGTGGCTAGCTGTTCTGCTCCTTTCAGATTTGCCACCAGTGTCCCTAACAAGGACACATCACTGCACGCTGTACACCTCCATAAACTGGTCATCATTATACCCCTGGGGCAATATCCATGGGTGAAGGCTTATTTACAAAACCCTTTTAGGCTTTACTACCCCTACCTGAGATGTCTACTGCACACCTCCTGTCCCATATACTGCACCCACTCTGCTAGTCACATCCTGTTAAAAGTCACAAAAGCAATCACATCTTTTGGTCTCTGGGTGAGGTGCGTTACCTTACGGAAGCCTTGGGTCTTGTTCATTCCAGATCCGTGGATCAATAGAGGGTGGAAAAACACAGTGTCTCCTTTCTCCATCTCCAAGTGCACTCTGGGATGATTTGGGTTGTAGTCACGGATCCCGTGGAACATTTTATTGACTCCGCCCTTTGGAATGGTAAAGGGCAATGATGTCACTAGATCTAGTGGGGATAGTAACCCTGGTTTTGTGTACGCATGTTTCTCACCTCCCACTCTGGGTAGTCATGTTCTTTGAGGATGCCTTGGTGCGAACCGGGCAGAACCACCAGACATCCGTTCTGGCGGTTAATCCTCTCCATGGCGGTCCAGGAACATACAATGCGGTCGGCCGGACGGAACGGGAAATAGTGTAGGTCTTGGTGCATGGGATGGCGAGACGTCTTTTCCCCTGAAATAGACCACATAAACACATGCAAAAACATACAGTCGACAAATATGCAGGCTACGCCATTTTCACTCTCTATAAGGTGTGTGTGTCTTTCTGGTTAAGGTTCAGTGTTAGGGGTCAGAGGTTAGATTAGGGTTGAACCATTCTGGACCTGTGTCTGGGGGCTTGTTGATCAGCATGGTGTGCATGGCCATGATGTTGGGACCAGTGAAACACTCCACATATTTCAGGATCTGAGAAAACCAAGAGACACAATGCACTGTTCTGGATGAATCATCTGAATGAAAATGACAAAAACCAAGAAAGAGAGACTGTGTGTTCTAAGTTTGTGTGTGTACTTGAGCTTGTGTGTGTGTACCTGAGGCAGGGTGCAGTAGCGGAATAGCTCCGGTTCTTCCTGGAAGTCCTGCAGCTTGGAGACGGTCTTCTGGTCTGGGATGAACTCAGACCTGTTGTTGGACACATCCCGCATCATAATCAGCCCAGGGATCTTCACCTCCTTGCGGCATATCCGCTCAAACATCTCCCTGTCGCACACACAAACACACAGAGCAATGTCAGTCTCTAGGGGTGCAGCTGTTTTGGTCGGTGTAGCATCAGTAAGCACATCTGTTATGCCATGTATCTCCCTGACTATGGGATGGGGGAGCAGTAATCTAATGGTGGAAGGCCATGCTACATATGACCAAAATGCTAGTGGAAACAGTCCAATAATGTTCAAGAACATGTGTGTGTTTGTGTGTGTGTATGAATGACGTCCAGTCCAATCTGACAGATGTGGTACCTAAATCTGTTGATGTCCTCCTCAGACACCAGGCCCTTGACAACGATGAAGCCGTTCTCCTCATAGGATAATCTCTGTTCAGGGCTCAGTATGTCATTGTCTAAGGTATACCTGGACACAACAGGTGAATGACAGTGTTGCATTACACATGTCTTGGACTCTGAACCTGTGTTCCCATGAAGTGTGATGAAATGTCAAAGTTGAATGAACTACTGAGGTGATCTCAGCATTATATAATGTGTTCAGGAAGTAGAGTATGGGTCAGTACCTACCCTTTTAATGTACAAACACATAAAATCCATCTATAATTAAGCCCAAATGAGACTGAGGTGTCGCCTACCTGAATGAATGTGGTTGATAATAAGCAGCATGTTGGCTGGAGGTAGAAGAGGCTTGCTTGATTTGTCAAGGCAATCTGATTTATTATTACAGAATGGTCATTTGAAGCTATATAAGTGCATTATTACAAATATTTGAATATAATCAGGCATTGTGCCATCCTAGGCCATTAGAACAATTTAAAACAGGATCAGCAACTGAAACAAAAACAAAGCAAGAAGTGCAGTTCATCGGTCTAACAGTTGATATAGCAACAGATTGCCCCGTAGAATTGAACAGTCGTAATCGTAAAAGTACAAGCAGACATATTAAGCACACAGTCTATATGCTAATCTTAGATTTTTTAAGCGTTTACAGTAATATTTTAATGTACATTTGACGCTAGAAAGGCCTCACAATTTACTAATACTGCGTCCGCGGGTTATCCTGAAAAGCTGTACCGATGCAAAGGAATAGAACATCGGTTAGAATTTCCAACATCGCTCAGCCGTGGAGAAATACCCCAGACACCAACAGCAAAAGGATATAACACAAAAGGATGGTCGATCTAGATGATTCAACATCATTCTCAGTCTATCTGCCGCTCGAGACATTTTGCAAGAATATAGTTGTTCTTCTGTATATCCCCTTCTATGCGCACTGCCGACGCTTCAGCAACGTCAAAGCAACAAGACTGCGATTGCGCCGGTGCGCCCACTTTTTATGATGGTGGTGTTGACAGTCTCCAAACTACTGTAGCGACCTTGGTAAGGCCACTACTCGCCCCTCCAAATGGGATATCCTTATTTGGAGCAGTTGGTAGTGTGCCAAATCCTTAAATGAAACATTGACATACAAATTGGCTGACCTATTGTAGACATACAGACCCAATAAGTTACGCATATTTACCTCTAAGATATATGCGTCGCAAATAGCATAGTCTATCCTTGCAAGGAAAAAAAAAACACTCAAACTAAACAAATAAAAGTTCGTGTGCAACTTCGAGAAAAGTACCAGTATGTTTTTTATTTAAATTTCAACCATTTCGCAAACAATTATTCTAGGCGTGCATTCATTTTAAGATAGCAAGCTGGGATAAATAGAGCCAGTAGTTGTAAGTGCATAGAACCGAAGTCTAGGGACACAGTAGTGACAGCCCGCAGAGCAGATCCTCTCGTGAACACCTGGAACGGGGGCGGCCTCCCAGGTAGTGAGCAATCTAAGTGTGTGCAGAGCCTGAGAAGCCCACAGTCCAGAGACGGAGGAGAATCTGAATAGCTGTCTGTTGTTTTTGACATCAGATGGTCAAGTGTTGCTTTCTGGATTTTCGAGGGAACGCAGCCAGTGGTCAGTGAGTTGAAGTGAAGAATGGGAGGCCTTCAGAGAGTGTATGGAGAAGAAAGTAGGTGATGGGGTGTAGGAGGCAGGTTGTTGGGCATCCAGAAATCACTAGTTGCGAGACTGAGGATAAACATTAAATATGAATAGATAAGCATACAATAAATTGTAGATACATCAAATATATTCATTCAAACTTCATAAATGAAACCAGTCAAATGGCAATTCCCTTGTACCAGCACCGTTCCTGTCTTCCCAACTGTGAACATTGACTTAACATCCTTTTAACACATTATTTGGACAGCAGGTGGCGCTACAGAACCACTAACTGAATGTATAGCTGTTGGTGTTGCTGGCGGTAGCCTGTGCTTGCACACCTTTAAATGGACTGGATGGAGACTTTAATTTGAATGATATCACTGTTGTCCTTTTCATGACACCGTCACACACACCCAGCCCTGAGATGTTTTCTGGTTTCATGTGAGAGTCACCAACATAGCCTGGAAAATCTCCAACCTCCTTTGGAACAGGAAAATTACCACCTCAGACAAACTCCCTCCTTTCTTCACACAGACGTGTTAATCTCTGGTGTCCAGACTGGTGCTGTGTACTTTATGGAAATAAAAGTACTCCATCTAAATGCTCTTTCTATGATTTCTAATGCATTGTCCTTATGGTCCCTAAAGCCTTATCCCCCTCCACACACCTACACACAGACACAAAGAACTATACCTCCCTGAGCACTATTCTATGTGTGTGCGTGTGTATGAATGACGTCCAGTTTAATCTGACAGATGTGGTACCTAAATCTGTTGATGTCCTCCTCAGACACCAGGCCCTTGACAACGATGAAGCCGTTCTCCTCATAGGATAATCTCTGTTCAGGGCTCAGTATGTCATTGTCTAAGGTATACCTGGACACAACAGGTGAATGACAGTGTTGCATTACACATGTCTTGGACTCTGAACCTGTGTTCCCATGAAGTGTGATGAAATGTCAAAGTTGAATGAACTACTGAGGTGATCTCAGCATTATATAATGTGTTCAGGAAGTAGAGTATGGGTCAGTACCTACCCTTTTAATGTACAAACATATAAAATCCATCTATAATTAAGCCCAAATTAGACTGAGGTGTTGCCTACCTGAATGAATGCGGTTGATTAAAAGTAGCATGTTGGCTGGAGGTAGAGGAGGCTTGCTTGATTTGTCAAGGCAATCAGATTTATTATTACAGAATGGTCATTTGAAGCTAAATAATTTTCTAACAATGTGCCCTGCTACAAAGCAAAAATGGTTCAGGAATGGTTTGAGGAACCAAACAAGGAGTTAAAGGTGTTGACTTGGCCTCCAAATTCCTCAGATCTCAATCCAATCGAGCATATGTGGGATGTCCTGGACAAACAGGTCCGATCCATGGAGGCCCCACCTCGCAACTTACAGGACTTAAAGACATTTTGCAAGAATATAGATGTTCTGTATCCCCTTCTATGCGCACTGCCAACGCGTCTTCAAAGCCACAGCGACAGGACTTCGACTGCCCCCACTTTTATGATGGTGGTGTTGGAGTCTCAAACAAATTCCAGAAATGTGACTTTGACATACAGACATACGGCTAAAGTATTGGAGACAAACAGGCCCAATAAGTGATGCATTTGTAGACAGTTTTATCTATGTGTGGAGACCAGACCACTGGTAATTCTTCCGGCTTTACACTAGAGGTTTTCACCGCTAGATCTGTTTCGAAATTAACCAACGTCTTTCCCACCCGACCCGATTTGCATAAATCAAAATTAAAATATAAAAAATATGTTAGACCCATTCCGAATGAATCCGAAGAAAAACTGATCCGTTTCGAAAAGTACTGTAGAAAAAAAACAAAAAACAGATAGTCCTTAAGGAAGAGAAGAATTAATTCAATATTATTTTATAATTCGAACTATGCTTTTTCCCCAGCTGATTGCAGAACAATATCTTAATAGAGTTTGGTCCCCAAAACGTTCCCAGTAAGGACTGTGCATCATCGTATACACTTTTGTAATCACACTGAGACCAATACTTGATTTATTCAATACTTCGTTAATGAGCTATTGAGATTTGAAGAGCCGAATAGAATGTCCAATCTGAAATTAACTTCACCGCAGTCTCCAACCTAACCATTATGTAATACCTACTCATAAATCGCTCTAATTATACATGGACAAGGAAAAAAATGAACACTCAAATAAAACAAACACAAGTTCTGGTGCAAACTCCAGTAAAGTACCAGACTTTATACATTTTTCATGTACATTTCAGTAATTTTTGCAAACAATTTTCAAAGCGTGCATTCGTATTAAGATAGCTAGGTGGGATAAATTGACCCAGTAGTTGTAATTACCCCTGATCCGACTTAATGAATCAGCAAAGTCAGTGCCTATAGAACCGAGGCCTGGGGACACCACAGTGAATCCCGTAGCAGATCCTTCCCACTTCACCTGGTAGGAGCGGGCAGCCAGGTATTAACCAATCCAATCGTGTGCGGAATCTGAGAAGCCCGTAGTCCTGAGACAGTGGAGGAGAATCTGAGGGTTCAACAGGCTTGAAGGCAACAGATATATCTAGATTAGTCTGAGATTGAAAGAGCAGAAGAGGTGATTTGAGACAGCATGCTCCAATGTTTGGAATGAAAAGACAAACTGAATAGCTGGTCAGATGGTAAAGTGATACTTTCTGGATTTCCGAGGGAACGCAGCCAGTGGTCAGTGAGTGGAAGTGAGGAATGGGAGGCCTTCAGAGAGTGTATGGAGAAGGAAGTAGGGGATGGGGTGTAGGAGGCAGGTTGTTAAGCAACCAGAAATCACTAGTTGCGAGACTGAGGATAAACATTAAATATGAATAGATAAGCATGCACTGTTTATGGTAGATAGATCAACAATATTATTTGAAACTTTATAAATTAAACCAGTCACATGCCAATTGCCTCGTACCAGCACCGTTCCCGTATCGATTTAACTCAGTTTTAACACCCTTTTTGAACAGCGGGGGGCGCTACAGAACCACTAACTGAATGTATAGCTATTGGTGTCGCTGGCGGTTGCTGGTAGGCGATCACCAATTGCATTCAGTTCATTTCCTCCCTCTCCATGTAAACGAGCAGCATAAGCGGAGGCGTCAGAATGCGGGCAGCCAGAGCTTGCACACCTCCGGGTTCATACAACGAGACAATTCGCTCTCACTCCACATGAGCTCCCTCTCTTTATAGAAATAAGCTTTCGGACTACGGTCTATAATTTTATATTTGAACTTTAAAAACGGGTTTCCTGTGAGAGCAGTCTGTGCGAAAAAAGGTGAGCAAGAGAAAAGCGAAACGACGTAGACGAACTGTTTTTACGGGCGGGTGGAAATACAGGCATCCGGCCTCTGAGGAAGCGTCTGCCGAGGTCTGGAAGTCCAGTCGAAATAACGTAGGCTTCATCGTTTCTGGTAAGATGTGAATGTTGTGGCTTCATGTAGAAGGTTTACAAGCACACTGTCAGTCGGTATGGCTACTGTGACACGGCTTCGAATAAGCAAAAACAATGTTGCCACCAAGTAACCTTGCGTCGCCACAAGGCAAGGGTTGAACTCACCAACTATTTGGTTCTGTTGTCAAAATAAGACTAGTTGTTCACAGTACCGGACACCTATACTGTTTATTTTTTATAATCATTGTTTCTTTTAGTGTTTACACACCTGACAATAATATGCAAGATAAGTTCTGTAGGTATTTGTCTTCTGTCTGTGTAGGTTGCATAGCCTACGCACCATTCATTTTCAACACCTTCATATTTTCAGCACTGTATAAATTAGAACATTACTTAGATAAACCTGAAGCATGTACGGTTAACTGAGTACAGTTTAAACATTGTGTATAAAACAATTGCAATGACCCTTGCCAGTTGGATGGCCTACATGTCATCGCATTGTATACACAGAGATCCTTTCAGTATCGCACAGGCTTCGTTTGTTTCAACACATTTTTATATTTTCTTGTAACCTCTGCCCCGTTAATATAAATAAATAAAACATTATAGGCCGAAAATGGCGAACAGTGTATCGCACATTGTCGGTTTATGCACCAAATGTTCGTATCTAAAACGGATTGTCTACTTCACACAGCGTTATGAATGACTGTACGGATGTTATGTTACAATGCTCTGCATAGATGTCCGAATCAGGGTATGTGACAAGGATGGGGACATGAGGAAGAATTGTTTTTTGGACCAAAGTAAGCTACTCTCTAATCTCAGTGTATCAGCCCTTGGCAGTGACCACCTCAGGGAAACGGTATCATGGTATAATTGGTGGAAATTGATCAGATTTCTAATGAACACGTAGGCAAACAGACTGGCATAAAAATTGACGCTACTTTTATAGTTTGTGAATGTGTTTGGTGGAAGACGTGCAGTAAAGATCAGATGACGAGGGGGGGGTTTGGTAAAACTAACACTTTCTGTCCAAATGGCCCGGCTAATAAGATCGGACAAAGTGTTGAGTGTGTGTTGGATGACGTCGGTCCTCGTGTGGCGACTATGGTGTGCTGTTTGTGGTTTGACCTCCAACCTGTGTGATGTTTTTTCAGTGGTGCTGTAGCCAACGTGTCTGTCTGGAACAAAACTTTACTGTGCTGCCGGACCCGGTATGACTTCGTGTGTCCTGGGGAGTTGTGTCTGTTTGGTGTTTGCTTGCATGCCTATGTAAAATTTTACCTGATGTCAGCTGGTATGGTACTGAAGATCTGTATAAGGATGAGGTGTGTGTGTGTTACAGCTTTGGTTACCTCTTTCCATTCCCTGCAGATATGATGACCCACATCAGGTGTCTCTATCCAAGTGCTTCTATCTGTGTGAAATCAATCCCTCAGGAGAGGCTTAATATACCAGTCAAACCCCTTAATTTATCAGTCAAACCCTTTGTTTCTCTTCACCAACTGCCTCTAGTCTTTTTGCCCTACAGTATTTTAACCATGCTAATTTAGCCCGGCTAATGACATCCTCCCTCAGTGCGTTGAGGTCAAGTGAATGGGAGGAATAACACAAAGAATCAGATTATATAGTGGTGTTAGACTGGGGCTTCATGAATTTCCTCTGTGGTGACTCATGAAAGCGCTCCACTCACCCTCTTATGTCCCCATTAGATATGATTATGACGAGAATGAGTGGCCGCGGCACCGTACAGGACAGTCTGTTGCCGGCCTCCCTTCATTCTCTGTCACTGTTTCTTTTATTCTTAGAACAGTTCATGCATACAAACATAGTGTTTCTAGGACAGAGATCAGACAAACGGTCAGAAACCATTCATATGATGTCTAGATTATTTAGCTGGTTTATTACTGATTCTTCTGATGTTGTGGCTCTTTCTGTCTCTTTCTCTGCCTGCGTAAACCGGGGGCCATTCTCTTTCTGTCCGTCTTCCTTTCGGGTTTCTCAGCTTCTTTCGCAGAACCCTCTGGGCACAAAACCCACTCTGTTTGTCTGACAAATATTCTATCCATATGTCTGTCTGCTTTCACATGCAAATCATCAGATGGAGTCCAACAAGCCTGGGGGAGGAGGGGAGAAAAGAGGTTGGGAGGAAGGGGGAGTAGGGGGAGCCAGAATCCTCTCCCAATCAACTCCTTCATTCTGTTATCCTGACTCTCCTTTCTCTCCCAGCTTTGGTAAAGTACCACTGGGATGAGCGGTTTACCTGCTATGGATCACAGTATCCTTATGTAATGAAAAGCCTTTGGAGATGTCCGAGAGCACCAGCCAGACCAGGGGGAGTGGGGAAAGGTGAAGGGATAGCGTTTCACCCATGTGCTGGTCTTAGTTTCACTCTTTTGTAATTGTTCCCCTAAAGCCTTTTATATTCCCTTTCTTGTCCCGTTTTGCTGAATCGGGATGCTCACCTTTTAACTTCAAGGTACTGAAAATATGAAAATGCAGTTTATTTAGTACCGATACCTAATTTAGAGTGGGATCTATTGTAACTGTGTATGTTAAATTATGGAGCTGATTTTGGGTGTTTTGGAGCGTTGTCTATTGCGCTTCAGAGATGTTTTGATAATGTTTTGGAGTCAACATTGTACTCAATGGTTGGTGATGAATCAGCAAAACCATACCAAAACAACATTCTTTTTAGTTTTTTGGAAGGGGGGGGTCAACTAGAAGCATAGACATTGAAAAACACTGAGTGACAACACACACGCATCACACTGACAATGTACACAGCACATGCATGCGCTAATGTAGGCGTGTAACCACGCGCATGAACACGCGCACAAACACCCATAACCAAAATAACTGCAATGCTGTATGCTCAAAAAGTTCCTGTCTGTTCTGTGAGAGGAATATCCCAGAATCCTCTGCATCACTCTGACAGGTTTACAGATGATCCTTCTAGGTTAGAGCACACTGTTGCCACTGACAACAGAACCAGGAGCTCTTTCTCTCCGTTTCTTTCCGGCCCAGCTTTAGAGAACCAATAAATCTCTCCCTCTGTCAGTCTCCCCCAGCTCCAGTCGTTTTCGTGCTCTACCACTTCAGCGTCTTAAGGCCTTGTGGTGAGGTTATGTAACTGTTGTGATGAAGCTCATGGATTGATATTGAGGGTACACTCAGTTCCCACAGTCTGGGGTGTAATACGGCAGATGTAGCTGGATCCGCGTATATATTTCGTGTGTGTGTGTGTGTGTGTGTGTCCTTCAAGGGTTAATCTGACTGTGTATTTTTGGGGAAGTGGTCCTGTGCTGCTGGGAGTATTTTCGTCCGTAATTGTACACTTGATAATGAATACCATTAGTGTAGCTCGAGTGTTTCTCGCTGTTACGCCGACATAGTTAAGAGACTTCTAATGGAACAGGAATGTACGGGCACAAGCCACAGACAAGTGTCTCTGAAGGCCGAACCAGCGCCAGGCGTCTGTCCGCGTGTCTTGTCCCTCAGTCTGCGTTCTCTGTTTTGTGCGGGGCTGCGTGTTGAATGTGCTCATCAGTGTTGTGTGTTTGATGGGTGACCCCCCCCCCCCCCCCCCCCCCCCCCCCCCTTAAGGCCTGATCTCAACTTACGTAGCGGGGGGCCATCCCCTGGTGTGTGCGTGTGTGTGACAAACGTTAACCGGTCTTTTCTTCCCAGGCCTGCTTTAGAACATGGATGACTGACTTGGCAGTGATGGTGGGGGTACGCTGGTATTAACACTCGGTACTATGCCAGCCATGCAGGGAATGTGGAGGCGGGGTTGGGGGGTGGTTCTAGTGTAAAAGTGGAACCGAGGATGTTGTGCTGTCGACAGCTCACAGGTTTACCGTGTAACTGATGTGACGACTTCATCAGATTTTTTTTTACAGCACATTAGCCGTCTGTTTGATGCACTGTTCTGCAATTACATATTAGGTATTTCAGCTGTCGTGGCTTTTGACCTTTTCTAGTGATTTCTACTGTGCTTGTGAGGTGTGACAGATGCACACACATGCACCCTGGGCCTGCTATGGCGATAGAGCTTCTGCTTCCTTCCGGCTCTTCTGTAAAGTATTGAGGTCATAGAGTTGGCCATTACTGCGTGCGTGCGCGTGCCTGCAGTACAATGCCAGTTCATTGTTATATGGCTCTGATGTCATGTTATATGAATGACTCTGGGATGCAGTCAGGTTTTCTGGTGGGAGGGGGATACAGAGAATGTCTTATATACAGGGATACACTTTCCCCTGAAAAGAGCGGTGGGGATGGAGGGAGGGGAGGTTGCAGGCCCCACTGTCGTGGTCTGAAGAGGGGCATTGTGGGAACTGGAGCAGCACTTTTGGACCGAGCCCAGGTTCTGAGTCACACCACCCGGGTGCAATGCACAGACTGGCCCAGTGTGTCTGTGGAGGCATGGGTGTACGCGCACTCTCATGCACTTTGCCTTTGTCCTCTTGTTTTCTTTCTCCTTGGCACAGCCGTGCCCCCTCTCTCACACACCCTCTGGGGAAACTGTCCCATCATGCTTTGCTCTGTGGAGGTTGGTAGATTGGCTGGTAATCTGCAGATTAGTGGGTGGCATTGTCTGAGCAACAGACAGACAGGGATTATTCACACTCTCACAGATATCTCTCACACACACTCCCCCCCCCCCCCCCCCCCCCCCCACCTAAAACCGCACCTCAATCCTTAATCATAGTAACTTAACCTTTATGCCTAAATGCAATCTAACCTAACGCCTTATTCTAAACTTGTCCTCTAATGCCTAAACTAACCCCAATCCGAACACCAACCTCAACTGTACATTTTACCGTAAATTTAACCCCTATGCTTGTGAGACCAATATTTATTTCCATATAAAATCATATTTTCTCTGACGCTTAAACTCTAACCTTAAAGAGTTTTTGGAGATTTGGGGTGTTTTTCTACTTAACCCGAGTTGGTTGATGGATGGATTCCATTTATGTCTCTGCATGCAGTTTGAAGAAAGTTGAGGTGTAGCGTATCATTAGCATAGCTCAATTGCTGGTTGTCAACACTAGCCAGCTGTTCTCAAAATGCAATGAAAGAAGGAAATTACTCTTTATATTCCGACTTTAAAATATATGGCTCTGAATAAATATGTTCTTTTACCCCAAGGTCTGAGAAGTGTTGTGATTATTTGACAAATAAAGCTAATATAGCTTTTTAATAAAGCGACATATTGAAATTATTAATAATGTTATTATTAAACGTAGTAAGGAATTATGGAAACTCTGTCTAATTCATTACTATGTTTATGTAAACTGCATTTATTTTTATTTTTACAAATTTTTTTCTGCCAAATGACAGGGTGGCTAAATCAACGTGTCTGTATAATTGAAAACAAAATTGCGGTCTCATCATTTGACTGCTTAAGACACAATGTGTTCTTTGCTAAAGCCAATGTAAACACGCTGTGACTACCTGGAGCTTTGACAGGCACTCCAACTCTGTTTTGTTGTTTGGTACGAATACCAAAGCAGGATATATGCTACTGTAATACTAGATGGCCTACAAGGAAAAGCTCCTGAATCTAACACTGAGTGATGGGGGTATCTCCTTCCAGTCTATCCTGGCTGCCATGCTAAAATATTCATGCCTTCACAAAGCTTTGCCTATACAGAGACACACACACACACACACACACACACACACACACACACACACACACACACACACACACAGCAGGGCTTTGTGGAATGAGCTCACTGTTCTGACAGGCACATTGTTTACATTCCCTCTGCTTTTGCCCAGTAACCACACAGCCTCTTATATACACCATCATATCTCGACCCACACAGCCTCTGTAAAGACCATCATAGCTCGACCCACACAGCCTCTGTAAAGACCACCATAGCTCGACCCACACAGCCTCTGTAAACACCATCATAGCTCGACCCACACAGCCTCTGTAAACACCATCATAGCTCGACCCACACAGCCTCTGTAAACACCATCATAGCTCGACTCACACAGCCTCTGTAAAGTCCATCATAGCTCGACCCACACAGCCTCTGTAAAGTCCATCGTAGCTCGACCCACACAGCCTCTGTAAAGACCTTCGTAGCTCGACCCACACAGCCTCTGTAAAGACCTTCATAGCTCGACCCACACAGCCTCTGTAAAGACCATCATAGCTCGACCCACACAGCCTCTGTAAAGATCATCATAGCTTGACCCACACAGCCTCTATGTAGACCACCATAGCTTGACCCACACAGCCTCTGTAAAGTCCCTCATTCCTCGACCCACATAGCCTCTGTACAGACCCTCATATACAGTGGCAGTATAGCACAGTGCCTCTGTGTCTTGGTTGATACTAGGCTAAGCCTGTTGGCCTAGAGCTGTAGAAGTCATGGGAACCTTTTTAGCCAAGAACCAACAGGCTGCATAAATTAGTTCAGCCCCAAAGTACAATCGCAATGTAGCGCAGGGTCTCCAACCTTTTCCAGCATAACAGCTTCTTTTAAATATGAGATGAGAGATGTCACGAGCTACTCATTTCTCTTTCAAATATCTTTCCTCAGTACACAATAGAAAGAACTGCACCAGGTTTTCAGTTAGACCTGGTGAAATTAAGATTAATAAGCAACTTTAAGGGAGTCCTATAAAGTCGTTCAACCCAAAAGATTGGGAAGATATTGCTGGAAATGAATTTTGTTAGGTTTGGCTTTTTAAACCGATAATGGCCAAACAAGGGTGGTATAATGTCAATGTTGCATTGATTAGATAGTAGCTGGCAGCCTGCAGTGTCTGATACCTTTGATATTTTCTACTGGAACATGTGAAAATGTCATGTTCTTTCAAAATGATTTTTTGAGCTATTCTTATGTGGGGGGGGGGGGGGGGGGGACACTGCTGGAGTTCTGTTCTGTTATTATTATACAGCTGTGCGCAAAAGTTTGCATACCCTTGGAGAATTGGTAATATATCTACTATTTCTGAAGAAAACATGAGTGACAACTCAAAACACATGTCTTTTATTTCTTATGGGACTCACATTCAACTGTAGGTCATAACAGAATGGCATAATCATAAAACAAAACATGGCAACAAAGGAAAATAATTAACTGACCCCTGTTCAAAAGTCTGCATACCCTTAGTTCTTAATACTGTGTATTGCCCCCTTCAGCAACAATGACAGCGTGCAGTCTTTTGTAACAATTGTCTATGAGGCCCCAAATTCTTGCAGGTGGTATAGCTGCCCATTCCTCTTGGTGAAATGTTGTCATTGCAAATGAGAATGGCACCTCAGGTGCTTTACCTGATTAAATGAAACAAATAAATACAATGTTATTATATGCTAAACTCCTGTTAATTTGTGTGCTGTGTGTTAGGGCTGATGGCCTCAGAACTCTGTGGGTGTCACTGGCTGTTTAACTCGCACTGATGTCTCTAGTTTGCCGAGACATTATTAACTTTGTGTAGGCATGGTCTTGTCTTCTGGTTAGACTAAAGATGGGAAATATGGCTAATAGTCTGGTGAAATTGTTGAATGGTTTTCTTTGCCAGGCTCACATCCTAGCACAAAGGACCGGAGTAGTGGCATGCATTATGCTACCTTCACAAGCTGTTTAGAGGGCATGAAGTTGAAGGAGAGGAATTGAGACCTGCTAAAACATTCCATCACCGATTTGAAAAAGGCCTTTGTTAAATCCAGCCATTTGATAGATTTATTGGTTTATCCCCAACCAAACGCCAGAGCTGGAGGTGTCTGTTTTTCCTTTCCTAGAGGTGAGATTGAGACCGGGTCAAAAACAGGAAGTTGTTATTAGTCACTGTTGGTTGGTCTGGTGGGAACAGAAACGGGATCAAGGGACTAAACGACCAACTCTTCTGGGTGTCTCCGGGACAACCGCTGACGTTGCCATGACGTTGCCTCAGGGGTCCCTGGAGGACACTGGTTCTCTGGGGAAGAGGACAAAACAAACAATTAAGCATTCAAGCTTGAATTTCATCTTCCTGATGTTGTTGGCGTCGAGAACTTCATTGGGCTGCTTAATGTCATCTTCCAATGTTGTCTGTCTGTTAGTGTCGTCTCTTAGGTCTACACTGTGGAATGTCAACAATTCCGGTTGTTCCTGGTAAAGAGGAAACTCGCGTTTTGGGACACAAACACGTTCCCCGTTCCGCTGCCTGGCCGTCTTCCGGAAGCGACTCATTAGGGTGGTAGGGGTTTAATGAAGGTGATGACGTTGTCAGGAGCTAGATGGATGCGCAGCGCCTGACCGTGTTAGTGCGAGGATGACGCTGAAGGAGGACGAGGTGGATGACTGAACGGTTCAATACTTACAGGACTACAGTGGATGTAATGCCCTGGTCTTCAGCTCCTAACAAACAACGGGTTACAGACTGCTGTAGCTGTTTCGAGGAGTGTGCGTGTGCGTGTGCGTGTGCGTGTGCGTGTGCGCGTGCGCGTGCGCGTGCGCGTGCGCGTGCGTGTGTGTGTGTGTGTCTGTCGTTCTGGAGTCTGTCCCATTCGTCTGTTCCATTCTTCTCCCCATTTGACACAGGGATAATATATAGTTTAGTCCATGCTTATCTCCTGTCCTCACACACACACACACACACACCTACGCTCAGTGCAGGCAGTCATTTCCAACCCCCCTTTGCCACAGATGTCACTGGTGTCTGTGCCAGTTGAAGCCGTCGTGCGTGTATCATTCCATTCTCTGTCGTCCTCTGATAACTAATTGTCCTGCTTTATCCTGGGGGTTGTTTGTTTCTTTTCAGAAGCAGAGTGCAAGTGAGGGTGAAGGAGAGGAAGAGAGCGAAAGAGAGGGCGGGTGAGAGTCAGAGAGGGTGAAGGAGAGAGAGGGAGGATGAAAGAGGGAGGGGGAGAGGGGGCGAGGGGTGGATAGAGAGAGCACGTGTCTGTATGTTGTGTTTCAGTTGGTCTGTGTATAATGGCAGACCTGTCCTCTCTGCCCATACTGTTTATTCAGCTGTGACAGCATTCAGGACCCAGACCTAAAAATAACCCCCTACAGCCCCTCTCTCCTCCTTTCTCACACTCCTCCTCTCCTCTACCCCGTCCCCCACTATTAGTCTCTGTGTTTCCCCTGTTTCTCGACAGGATCTGATCTAAAATGGCAGGAAAAGGCAGTTGATTCTGTTCCTCCATCTCTCCTCTCTTCTTCTGCACCTCTTCTCCCTTGCTCCACATCATTCCTTCTCTTCACGCTCACACTGATGGACATTTAGCAGCTTTCGGACATTGGTATTTCTGTTGTCTCTGTTTACACAATTTCCTCTAGTGCACGCACACACACGCACACACAGGTCCATTACCCTTTAGCGCAGTTATTTCAGCTCATCCCTCCAGGGTCAGTCATGCTGAAACCCATTTTAGCTCCTCTCACTGAGAGCCCTGTGTGTGTGTGTGTGTATGTGTGTGTGTGTGTGCGCGCACGCTTCTGCGTGCATCTGCTCTGTGTGTTACGCTGGGCCCAGTTCCAGTCAGTTGGTGTGATAGATGTCTAGCAGTAGCACCAGTGTTTTGTGCTAACACATACCATTACATCACTTCGAACAGTTGCCGCCGGCAACATTGATGTTTTATGGTCATTGGCAACAGCAGACGGTACCTCTGTCGGCTGGCTGGCGCGCGTTCCAGGAGTTTAGAGGTCACACGTTGTCACGGTGACATGCCCGACCTCTCATCCCTTCATCTGGTGGGAGGTCATGGGGGCAGGCGCTGTTATGTCTCTAAAGGCAGGGGTTCATTATTCCTGTCGCAACTTTACAGCAGTGTTTTCATTTCTTCTGCGAGTTTTGTTTAGGTAAACCGGCTGACATCAAGCTGCTGAGTGGAGGGCTTGTCTTCAGGATAAGGTTATGGAGGGGCATGGAGGAGGAGGGGGAGATTGAATTCCCTGGGTGAACCAGGTTAGCTTTGATTGCGTTCAGTTCAGACCCATCCTTCAGCCCAGAGCTCCACAGTTCCGCTAAAGTGAGTTGACCCTGGGGACTGGAGGGGTTTGGGAGGAGGGAGGAAGGCTGGCTCTGGGATTGGGTGAGTGCAGGGATGTCATGACTCTTGTAGTCTACAGGTGTTTGATCTGAGCTGTTTAATGTCAAGACAGTGGTGCTTTGGTAAGGCACACCTGCAGGATGGGGAACCACCCGTAGTGTGTGTGTGTGTGTGTGTGTGTGTGTGTACACCGCTGTATTCCCTTCTGTTGTATACCGGCGTGTGTGTTGTGGCCCAGGACTAAAGCAGCGGCTGTCTGTGATCTTTTTATCACAGGGGAGCTGTGTGCTAGCCCACGGCTAGAGCAGTAGCCACAGCCCATCGCTCACCTCATTCTGTAGTGCAAACTCATAGTTGGGCAGCATACCTTTGCCTCGGGCTGTGGCTGAATAGCTCATCAGAGTTAAGGTAACCTTAGGAGCCCGAGGTCAAATGATGATTCATTCATGTTGATGTGTGAACGTTTTGTTCACTTACTGGGTTAGGTGTTGCTGTTTTACATTTGGGAAAACAAATGTAAATCGTTGTCTGTATGTTTAGTAACTGTTTTGTGTTGCAGTAATTTAAAGAAGCAAATGGCTGAATTATTGAGTATATTTTATTATACTAATGTTATTCAGTTACTTGTTTTGTCATAATTCACAGGATACAGGAATTATGGACCATTCAAAGAAATGCTGTAAAATCCAACTCTGTCTCTGTCTCTGTCTCTCTCTCTCTCTCTCTCTCTCTCTCTCAGCCTCTCTCTCAGCCTCTCTCTCAGCCTCTCTCTCTCTCTCTCTCTCTCTCTCTCTCAGCCTCTCTCTCTCTCTCTCAGCCTCTCTCTCTCTCTCTCTCAGCCTCTCTCTCTCTCTCTCTCTCTCAGCCTCTCTCTCTCTCTCTCTCTCTCAGCCTCTCTCTCTCTCTCTCTCTCTCTCTCTCAGCCTCTCTCTCTCTCTCTCTCTCTCTCAGCCTCTCTCTCTCTCTCTCTCTCTCTCTCTCTCTCTCTCTCTCTCTCTCTCTCTCTCTCTCTCAGCCTCTCTCTCTCTCTCTCTCAGCCTCTCTCTCTCTCTCTCTCAGCCTCTCTCTCTCTCTCTCTCTCTCTCAGCCTCTCTCTCTCTCTCTCTCTCAGCCTCTCTCTCTCTCTCTCTCTCTCTCAGCCTCTCTCTCTCTCTCTCTCAGCCTCTCTCCCCGCCTCTCTCTCGCTCTCTCTCGCTCTCTCTCTCGCTCTCTCTCTCGCTCTCTCTCTCGCTCTCTCTCTCGCTCTCTCTCTCGCTCTCTCGCTCTCTCGCTCTCTCGCTCTCTCGCTCTCTCGCTCTCTCTCTCTTCAACAGTCAGCTAACAGTACATGCTTGCAGTTACCCTGGTGATTTCATGGCTCTTACACAAACACAAAGACCACCATTCTGTTTTTCTCATTGGAAATATGCTCACTGTCTCCCTGCCTCACTGTCACTCTGCCTCACTGTCGCTCTTTCTGTCTTTCTCTCTCTCTCTCCCTCTCTCTCTCTCACACATAACTGCACAGTGCACACCCACACAAATTGTCATACAGCATCACTCTCTTCTTTTTCTGTCTTTTCCACTTTGTAACTTGGTAATAATTTCATCTGTTTCATTCTTAGTTGACAGAGTGAGACAGGAGGGAAAAGAGCTGCCAGCCAGAGAGAGTTGTGGGATAGCCTCGCACTCCTAATCTTTTGGAAGTGAAGACTCTGAGGTCTTGGTCACCATGGTGACAAGAGCAGTTCAGTTGTCAAGTGAGAAAAGCGAGACTAAAGAGAGACTTACAGAGTCGCTGTTCCGGTATTCAGTTCCAAGGCTGACTTTCTGACATGAGGTGACTAAGGCACCTCTCTGGAGGGACATGACTTCAAGGAAGCTATCATGTTTGAAAGAACCGTCTGTGATGTGTGTTAGTCTTAATTAGGTCTCGTTGATTGCCGCCTTTCCTCCGCCTCCCTTTTGAAGTCTCCTGTTCCCTGAACTATGTCCTACCCAAGATGCACTAGGGGACCCCCGGAATGGCAGGCTTTGGAAGACAAGTGGAGATGTGATGGAGTGCCTGGTCAGGCTTTGGAATGTGGGTTAGGTGGGTTTTATTGGATGGATCCTGATGAGAGCAAGACCGAGAGGCACGGTAGAATGAGAGGGGTTTGTTTTTGATGGTGAGGTCTGTGTGCCAGACGCCAGTACTCCTAAACCATCCCGCTCCCATCACATGAGCTCTTTGTTTTGGTGTGGCACAGATATTAAACTGTCTCTGTTACACTTCCTTGTGTGTAAGACAAAGACTGCTTATCTTACTCTGAGAGTTTCTGCTGTGTGTTTGTATGTGTCTGTCTGTCTAAATGGGTGTGTGCTGGCTCTTGCGCGTGTGTTGTAGAAGTTGCTGTGTAAAAGGAAGATCCCGGTTTATCTGTAGACGTTTTACAAGCTGCATTCATGAGCTTGTTAAACTGAAACTGCAAGAGAGAGTGAGAGGAGGAGAGAGTTCCCCCGTGTTAGAGTGAGAGGAGGAGAGAGTTCCCCCATGTTAGAGGCATTTTTCTTCTGCTGCTGTTCCGGGACACTTTGAACCTTGTCCAATCAGAACAGCTAATCTAGTAACTTAATATCTGTGCTGCAGGCTGGCAGAGAGGGAGCTGCTCTAGTTAGTGGCGATCTATGTTAAGATAGGCCAGCAGCAGGACACCCCTCCCCAACACAAGTGGGCCAATGACACCGAGGAGACTGTCCAACATTCACACACAACTTCACACCCCTGTCCTTCTCCCTGTCTCTCTCTCCCATGTCCTTCTTCCTGTCTCTCTCTCGCTCCCATGTCCCTCTCACTGTCTCCTTCTGTCCCTGGGCATGCGGGCTGGCTAGGACAGTGGGCAGACTGGAGTGTTGGGTTTCACAGACAAAGGCTGAGTCTGTCTGCTATGAAGGGGAGTGCTGCCTCCTCAGTCCAGCCCCATGTCCTGGCCTGGTCCAACATGTTAGTAGTGGAGCCCGATGTTACAGCACTCAATAAAACCCTAACATGACAAAACTGTGTGTGTGTGTGTTCCTGAGTCTGTTGGGGACCACGAGTGTGGCTAGTCACATGAATGAAGAATGTTCTGTACGAACGCCCTCTTCTCTTCCCCTCCCTGGCTCTCTTTCATTGCTCTGCCTGTCTTTTCATGATTCTGATAAAAGGTAGCTGACATGCTGACACACACACACACACCCCACCTTCCTTTGCTGTGTTTTAATTTGATCATGTCCAGCTGTAAGAAACATGTCTTAACCCCTGAATGCACAGCAACATACACCAACACCCTAAAACAACTAATACACACACTTGTTACAATATACTTGTGAGGACTTTTTTGGGATAACAGTAGATTTCCCCAAAATGTATCTTTTATATCCTCAAACCTTAACCCAAACCTTAACCCCAACCTTATTCCCTAAAACTCCATTATAACACCAACCTTCACACTGAGACCCAGAAGCCATTTGTGTAAGTGAGTAGCGGACAAATGTCCTCACTAGGAATGATGGGTCATGGATTGCTGTAGTAGTGAGGACATCTGGACCTAACTAGTATGCTAGTAAACATGCACTAAAACAAACAGACCTGCACACCACCATATTAAAACCTGACATCAAAGCCCCTCTGCTTTTCCCCAGTGTGATGAATGGATCGGTAAGGGCCGTGAAAGGGTGGAATTCCCTGAGAAGCGCTTACACACGCACGCTTGCACACTCTGGGTTTAAATATGTGTTTGAGTATATGACCTAAAGATTAAATATTGTCAGATACTTCAGATTCCAAAAATACCAAAACGACCCAAGTGGATGCGTTGGAATATTAATTTCTGTTTGAAAAGACACTGAATGTTCTTTTCTTCAACAAGTCTCAGTGTTTCAATGTCTGGTTAATTAAAAGGTAAAAATATTCAATGAAGTATTACTAAATTCATCCCCATTCTCAACTCATTGTGTCTAAGTAAATACATTCATAATAATAATTTAGAAGACCCAAGTTCTGTTGCTGTGTGGGTTTGAATCCTGAATAATGCTCTTTTAGCAAAAACTCTCTGCTTTCTTTGACCACTTTTCTGTCCAATAAAGCATAAATGCCATAAAAGATACTCACAAATCTCCTTGAAAGGAATTGATATAGTAATCAAACTCAGGTCTGGCATGTAAACCTATTGCACCCTCTCTGAAACGTCTAACAGTGTGTCCTAGGTTTATTTGGTAGAAAAGCAATTAACCTGGTGGGTGGGGGACTTCTGTATTAGTCTATATAGAGGCCTTCTTCAGGGGCACATTTATTGGATGATGCCCATGTGATTCCTTCAACTTCATGACCGGTATGCAAGGCTGTTTTACACTATGTATTTCTGTCTGATTGCTCCCCAGTGTCACGCTCCGCTGCTTGTCACTCTAAACTGACCAAGTTATAGATGCTGTTCAAGCCCGGCGTAGCTTTGACTTGTGTGTGTGTGTGTGTGTGTCTGTGTGTGTCTGTGTCTGTGTGTCTGTGTGTCTGTGTGGTGTCCCAGGGACAGGGGTGAACCAGATCGACAGATCCAGGAGCCATTGACCGTATGATTCCAGGGATTCCAGCTATGCACGCACATGCTATCAGGAAGGATAGGAATGTTAAGGATGACGGAGATGTTTATTTTCACGGTGGGGCTGGGGTGTGGGGGTGAGGGGCTCTGTCTAGACAGACAGATGGTGTTTCGACTGTAGCTGAGGATCTCAGAGAAACTGAAAGAAAAAGATCGGATGGATGCACTGTTGTGAGAGAGACAGTCTTTTAGGTCTGTCTGTCTCTGCCTGTCTGTCTGTGTGATGTTGTTAGGCTACTAGTGCTGTGTTGTTTTCCTGATGTTTTGCCTAACTATAGCCTGTGTTTCTCACACACACACACACACACACACACTACACAGAGCCCTGGCCTGCTGGCTGGCAGTGTGTTTTGGCCGTGTCCAGAGTACGGGATGGGGTGTGGGGGGGTCCCACTCACCACGGGGCGTCACTACGGCAACACAATGGGCAGGGAAGCTGGCCTGAGGCAGAAAGCAAGGTGTTTCCTGTGACCTGGCCTACTGCTGTGTCAGCGCACGCACGCACGCACGCACGCATGTGTTCACCATACACAAATGTATTAAGTGAGCATCCATCTTTAACGTCCATATCCACAGAGCATTCGTCTACGCCAACTGACCAGGTGACTGATCTGGCCAGTACTCCCAGGTCATTGGCCTTTTCACCTCCTATCACAGTCAAGCCAACATGTCTCAGCCAATCACCCGCAGCTGCTGGCCCAGATCTGTCACTGCTGTTATCTGCAGCCCACCAATCATTCCAGAGGACACAGCCACATGACAAGTCACTGCTGTTATGTAGGGTGTTGACAGGTCAGGGTTGTAGCAGGGAAGTGTTTCGGAGCGTGTTAGGACTTGATGGTGGGACTGGTGTGGACTGTGCTAGGTCAGTGTGTGGGTGGGGGCAATGTTAGGGCAGTGTGGTTGGGAAAGTGTTAGGTCAGTGTTTTGTGTGTGCATGCGTGTGTGTACATGCCTATAAATGCATAATTATTGCACTTTGAGGAATGCAGCGTTCATGTTTGAATGTTTAATTCATGCTTTATTAAGGGCCTAGCACAGTCCCCTAACATATTGCTGAGGTGAAGTGACTGCAGTATTCCTCTTCTCATGAATTTTTGATTAAAAGGAGGCTTTGTTTATTTATGAACTTTGCTATTTTAGATGAGGATATACCAGTCTCCCTCTGGGCTGGCTGCTTTACTCTGAAAACACACCTGAGCAAGGTTTTAGTCAAATTAGTCAAAGGTGGTACCCCAACCCCCGCTACCCCATATTGTACCAGATATCCCTCTGTGATATACTTTATATAATATCTGGATACACTCTGATATACTTTATATAATATCGGGATGCCCCTCTGTGATATACTTAATATAATATCTGGATGCCCCTCTGTGATATACCTTATATAATATCTGGATACAATCTGATGTACTTGACAGTGGATATAAAAATTCTAAAGCTGTTCTAGTAGGATGTTCCTGACATTTTCTTAGTTGCATCTCAGAGCAAAAGCCATGGTCCACAGAGAGCTTCCAAAGCATCAGAGGGATCTCATTGTTGAAAGATATCAGTCAGGAGAAGGGTACAAAATAATTTCCAAAGCATTAGATATACCATGGAACACAGTGAAGGCCGTCATCATCAAGTGGAGAAAACATGGCACAACAGAGACATTACCAAGAACTGTACGTCCCTCCAAAATGGATGAAAAGACGAGAAGAAAACTGGTCAGGGAGGCTTCCAAGAGGCCTACAGCAACATTAAAGGAACTGCAGGAATTTCTGGCAAGTACTGGCTGTGTGCTACATTTGCCAACAATCTCCTGTATTGTTCATGTGAATGGGCTATGGGGTAGGGTGGCATGACGGAAGCCTCTTCTTACAAAGAAAAACATCCAAGCCCGGCTGAAGTTTGCAAAAACAAATATAAAGTCTCCCAAAAGCATGTGGGAAAATAATTCCAAAAGGTATGTTTGGCGCAAAAACAACACTGTACATCACCCAAAGAACACCATACCGTCAGTGAAGCTTGGTGGTGGTGGCACCATCATGCTTTGGGGCTGTTTTTCTTCAGCTGGAACTTTTTAAATTAGCTGGGAATTATGAACAGATCCAAACACCTGGCAATTTTGGCACAAAACCTTCAGGCATCCGTTAGAAAGCAGAAGATGAAGAAGTTCACCTTTCAGCATGACAACGACCCAAAGCACACATTCAAATCCACAAAATCATGGCTTCACCAGAAGTAGGATGGATATATATACGGTTGTGCTAAACATTTTGCATACCCTTGGATAATTGGTAATATAGAGCTCTGGAAACAATTAAGAGACCACTCCTAATTTTTCTTAAATCAGCATCTCTACATGTATGGCAGCCATTCAATTCCAGTGTCTGTTAAATTTCAACACAGGCACACCTCATTTTACGTAATGAGGTACTGATTAGGTGATTACCTGAACCAAATCTAATTTAATGAGGAAAAGTATTAAAACCACTGCTGTGGTCACCATCCTCTTGCAATAGAACCAGCTAGATGGCAAAAACAGTGCAAGTAGTACCTCAAAGGTAATTTGAATAAAAAATAAAAACGCTATTCAGCATGACAAGAGTTGAAAATTTGAGTGAGGAAAAGAAGGGTTCAATTCTGGCTTTACTGGCAGAGGGAAACAGTGAGCGTCAGGTTGCTTCCATCCTGAAAATGTCAAAGACGGCGGTTCATAAGAACAAGGTCAAGCAACAGACTAGGCTATAACAAATCTACAGACTGGCAGAGGGCGAAAACGACTGTCTACTGACCGAGATGACCGTCAACTCATTCGAATGTCACTCAACAACCGTAGGATGACACCAAGTAACCTACAAAAATAATGGCAAACAGCAGTTGGGGGGAAGGACGGTTCGAAACAGGCTCCTAGGGGCAGGCCTGAAGTTGTGCAAAGCTAGAAAAAAGCCCTTCATCAATGAGAAGCAAAAAAGAGCCAGGCTGAAGTTTGCAAAAGACCATAAGGATTGGACCGTAGAGGAATGGTGTAAGGTCATCTTCTCTGACGGATAAAATGTTCAGCTTTGCCCAACAACTTGTTGTCTAATGGTTAGACGGAGACCTGGAGAGGCCTATAAGTCACAGTGTCTCGCACCCACTGTGAAATTTGGTGGAGGATTGGTGAAGATATGGGGTTGCTTCAGCAAGGCTGGAAATTGTCTTTGTGAAGGACGCATGTGAATCAAGCCAAGTACAAGGTTATCCTGGTAGAACACCTGCTTCCTTCTGCTCTGACAATGTTCCCCAACTCTGACAATGATCCAGGCCACACAGCCAGGTCAACCAAGGTGTGGATGGAGGACCACCAGATCAAGACCCTGTCATGGCCAGCCCAATCTCCAGATCTGAACCCCATTGAAAACCTCTGGAATTTGATCAAGAGGAAGATTGATGGTCACAAGCCATCAAACAAAGCCGAGCTACTTTAATTTTTGTGCCAGGAGTGGCATAAAGTCACCCAACAGCAATGTGACAGACTGGTGGAGAGCATTTCAAGACGTATGAAAGCTGTGATTAAATCAGGGTTATTCCACCAAATATTGATTTCTGAACCAAGCTCCTAAGTTCTTTGCATTATTTGAGGTCTGAAAACAGGTCTTTTTTTTTGTTATTTTGATCCGTTATTTTCTACAAATAAATACTCAAAATGACAATATTTTTATTTGGAATTTGGGAGTAATGTTGTCAGTAGTTAGTAGAATAAAACAAAACTGTTCATTTTACTCAAATATATCTATGAATAGTAAAACCAGAGAAACTAATATTTTTTCCAGAGCTGTATGTACCATTTGTAAAGAAAACATGAGTGAGCAGACACAATACGTCTTTTATTTCTTATGGGACTCACATTCAACTGTAAGTCATAACAGAATGGCACAATCAGAAAATAAAACATGGCAACAAAGATTTTTTATTTACTTTTCAAAAGTCTGCATACCCTTAGTTCTTTATACTGTGTATTGCCCCCTTTAGCACCAATTACAGCTTGCAGTCTTTTGTAATAGTTGTCTATGGAGCCCTGAATTCTTGCAGGTGGTATAGCTGCCCATTCGTCTTGGCAAATTGCCTCTAGGTCATGCAGTCTTTGGTCGTGTTGCATGAACCGCACGTTTGAGATCTCCTTAGGGTGGCTCGATGATATTAAGGTGATGAGGCTGTGATGGCCACTCTAGAACCTTCACCTTTTTCTGCTGTAACCACTGCAGGGTCAACTTGGCTTTGTGCTTCGGGTCATATCCTTTTCCATCTTTGTAAAGTTACATTACCTTGTAAGGCAGGTCTTTTGACAATTATTTTCTGCTCCCCATGGCTCAGTATCTAGCCTGCTCAGTGCATCCACGTGTGAGCTAACAAACTCATTGACTATTTATAAACAGATACTAATTGCAATTTAAAAAGCCACAGGTCGGGGAAATTCACCTTTAATTGCCATTTTCATCAGTGTGTGTCACCTTCTGTGTCTGTAACAAGGCCAAACATTCAAGGGTATGTACATTTTTGATCAGGGCCATTTGGGTGATTTCTGTTATCATCATGATTTAAAAAGGAGCCAAACAACAGTCATAATAAATGGCTTCATATGATCACTATCCTTAAATAAAATATGTATTTTCTTTGCATGATCAGTCATTTTCAGAATCAATGCCAACATTTCACCATTTCTGCCAGGATATGCAAACTTATGAGCCCAGCTGTATATACAGTGGGGAGAACAAGTATTTGACACACTGCAGGATTTTGCAGGTTTTTCTACTTACAAAGCATGTAGAGGTCTGTATTTTTTATCATAGGTACACATCAGCTGTGAGAGACTGAATCTAATTCAAAATCATTCAAATACTTATTTAAATTAGACGGAATCTAATTTAAATAATGAATTTGCATTTTATTGCATGACATAAGTATTTGATCACCTACCAACCAGTAAGAATTGCGGCTCTCACAGACCTGTTAGTTTTTCTTTAAGAAGCCCTCCTGTTCTCCACTCATTACCTGTATTAACTGCACCTGTTTGAACTTGTTACCTGTATAAAAGACACCTGTCCACACACCTGTCAAACAGACTCCAACATCTCCACAATGGAAAAGACCAGAGAGCTGTGTAAGGACATCAGGGATACAATTGTAGACCTGCACAAGGCTGGGATGGGCTACAGGACAATAGGCAAGCAGCTTGGTGTGAAGGCAACAACTGTTGGCGCAATTATTAGAAAATGGAAGAAGTTCAAGATGACGGTCAATCTCCCTCGGTCTGGGGCTCCATGCAAGATCTCACCTCGTGGGGCATCAATGATCATGAGGAAGGTGAGGGATCAGCCCAGAACTACACGGCAGGACCTGGTCAATGACCTGAAGAGAGCTGGGACCACAGTCTCAAAGAATACCACTTGTAACACACTATGCCGTCATGGATTAAAATCCTGCAGCGCACGCAAGGTCCCCCTGCTCAAGCCAGCGCATGTCCAGGCCCGTCTGAAATTTGCCAATGACCATCTGGATGATCCAGAGGAGGAATGGGAGAAGGTCATGTGGTCTGATGAGACAAAAATATAGCTTTTTGGTCTAAACTCCACTCACTGTGTTTGGAGGAAGAAGAAGGATGAGTATAACCCCAAGAACACCATCCCAACTGTGAAGCATGGAGGTGGAAACATCATTCTTTGGGGATGCTTTTCTTCAAAGGGGACAGGACGACTGCACCATATTGAGGGGAGGATGGATGGGGCCGTGTATTGCGAGATTTTGGCCAATAATCTTCCCTCAGTAAGAGCATTGAAGATGGGTCGTGGCTGGGTCTTCCAGCATGACAACAACCCAAAACACACAGCCAGGGCAATTAAGGAGTGGCTCTGTAAGAAGCATCTCAAGGTCCTGGAGTGGCCTAGCCAGTGTGCTGCAGTGTGTGCAAACACAGTCAAGAACTACAGGAAACGTATGATCTCTGTAATTGCTAACAAAGGTTTCTGTACCAAATATTAAGTTCTGCTTTTCTGATGTATCAAATACTTATGTCATGCAATAAAATGCAAATTAGTTACTTAAAAATCATACAATGTGATTTTCTGGATTTTTGTTTTAAATTCTGTCACACACAGTTGAAGAGTACCTATGATAAAAATGACAGACACCTACATGCTTTGTAAGTGGGAAAACCTGCAAAATCGGCAGTGTGTCAAATACTTGTTCTCCCCACTGTGTGTGTGTGTGTGTGTGTGTGTGTAGAACTTTACCCTCGTGTTTTTTTTTGTTCTCCTCTGCCTGTCCAGGACTAGTAGACGTTTTATTGGATTTAAGTGCATCCAGCCTACAGTTTCAGCTTAGCTCTTTTCTTAATCCCCCAAACACATTGGGTCCACAATGCTTCTAGCATACAGAGCATATCGTTCCCTCTCAGTGTTGCCAGATGGGGAAGTTTCCCGCAAAATTGGGCTGTTTTTAATGACAGTGTGCAGGCAAAAATGGAATTCGGCAGATCGATTTACAGATCGGGTTGTATAGCTTCAGGTGTTTTTTTTATTATTATTTTTTGAGTCTGTGTGTGATTGTGCGGTTTACAGTCAATCAAATCTGGACACCCGAAAAAATTTTCAACAGAGCATCAAAACTCTGTTTATTAGAAGAGTTCACACACAAAATATGAAATCAGTCATCAAGCTTTACTGTGTAATAAATCACAGTTAATATTGTTGTGTATTTTCATTGTTATACCATGTTTTTGTTCATTTGACGTGCATTAAAAACTAATCAGAGCTTCAGGCCTATATATTATTATTTTTTCCCTCCTTCCTTGCCTTGACGCCACATAATTAATCCCCCTCTCTCAGCTTCAGCTATAGGATATTTTGCTATGCTACTTGCGCTCATCCAGTGCCTTCACGTTCAAATATTTATTTTGTTGACTCAAATACAGCTCCGGAAAATGTTTTGACCACTGCACCTTTTTCTTTCCTTTCTGAAAAAGTTGAAAAGGAAAGTTTTGAGTGAGGAACAGAAGGGTTAAAATTAAGAGACCATTACAAATTGAGCGCTTCTGTTATTCACTCAAAACTTTCCTTTTCAACTTTTTCAGAAAGGAAAGAAAAAGGTGCAGTGGTCTCTTAATTCTTCCCGGAGCTGTATGTTGATTGTATATTTTTACACTGTATATTGCATAACATTTTTTGTTTAGGACAGCAGCCTACATTCCTTAATAATATCGTCTTTTCACCCGTCATCTTTGTCTGTCTTGTGAACTTTATTGTAAAAAAAGGCAATCACAGGGGGGACAGTTAAATTTTATGTAATTGTCTCATCCTAACTAGATTTTTGCCCCTGGATTCAACTAGACATCATCTGAAACATTAACAAATGTTATGTGGATTGGATGTAGTTTATGCGTTAAGTTTTATTTAAATATTTTGACATGCTTGGGTGTAAAAGAGAACTAGGTTCCGCTTGTTTTTCCCAACGTTTCTCATCTCCCCAATGTCAGGAACACTAAGGTCCTGTATGCAAGGTTGCCAGGTTATTACCAGTAAACCATGGAATCTGTGCAAACACTATCTTCTATACAACCATATCTGTAAATCGACCTGCCCAAGCCCATTAAAAATAGCCCAGTTGTGGGGGAAACCCACCCATTTGGCAACACTGCCAATAAAAATTTGCTACAGGATATCGATGGAAGGCTATTTAACATATGAGCTATTTACCCTGATGACACAGAGGCGGTGTGAGATTTTGGGAAGGGGGCCGTCTTTGAATTTTAAATGCAGGAAAATCCCTGCTGAGCTTTTCTCAATAACGCTCTAAAAGATTATGGATTGCGCTATTCATTCTGCGGTTGTGGTCATATCTGGGCAACCAGTATTATACCGGGCCACAGGACTGAAAAAAAACATCGCACAATGTCCGTATCCAGCTGTACACATCTCAATCAAACAATTAATCAACTTTAATTTATAAAGGCCTTTTTACATCAGCAATTTTAACAAAATGCTTTTACAGATCCCCAGCCTGAAACCCTGAATAGCAAGCAAGAAGAGTTAATGCACAGTGGTGAAGAAACACTCCCTAGTAGGGTCCAAACATAGGAAGAAACCTAGAGAGAAACCAGACTGAGGTTTCTGTACCAAATGAATATTATAAGACTATAGCACCTTTTGGGTCATGTGCATGTTTTCAACATCTTTGGAAGATGACATGCCACTTCCAACACTGAATGTTCTTGTTATTCAGCTTTTTGTGTATAATTCAAGTGGTGACCTTTCCCCTCTGTCCTGCTGGCCCAGGCTGCCCCAAGGAGTTTGATGGAGAAGATGAAGAGGCTAAAGCGGCGTCTGTCCCTGACACTGCGCTCCAGTCATACCATTGACGAGTCTCTGTCAGAACTGGCTGAACAGATGACCATTGAGGACGGCAGTAATAAGGACAATGGTTAGTGTGTGTTCCTGTGGGGTCCAGAATTGAGCTGTGTTAGCTTAACATTGTAATGTATTAAGCCACACCTAAAATAATTTCCCAGTATGCATCGTTAATGAAAGATACATGGTTATTGAATGCACTTAATACACTACATATCCCACAAGGCCTTTTCTTTTTTTTAAGTATTGTTTGCAAAAAAATACCACATGTTTGGATTTCTTTAGAATTTTTTTTGTGTTTGATCTTTGTGTAGCTAAGATACATTCATCAGTCAATTTACATGCAAAAAAAGATTATAGAATATAAAAAATAACAACCTGCAGTAGAACACGTTAGGAACATTTTCATTTTAAACTAATGTTAGGTCAAATATTTCTAAGTTTTGCATTATCAGTCCACACCTTACCTCACCATAGTCAAACCTACATGACTACCTCAGCTGAGCTCTTAGTGTGTCTTGTGTCTGTGGTGTTTTTATGTACAGAGCGCACCCTCCCCAGCTCCGTGCCAGTGATAAGTAACTGATAATGTTCTGAAGTGAGCCTTGGCTGAACACCAGGAGGCGTTGTGATGTTTAATGTGCTCTTCAGCCAACTGGATGCTTTTTTTACCATCTGAGTGATTGAATTTTACATCTAAAGAGTGTAATGAGCTAGTGTACAGAAGGACAGAGGGATGCTGCCAGAAGTCAAGGAGAGAGACAGGAGGAAATGGAGGGAAAAGAACACGGGGAACAAAAGCAAAGGAGAGCGAGTGAAAGACAGATGGAGACATTGAGATGGTGAACTGTTAGGGGAGAGATGATGAGGGAGGAAGGGATTGCCTTAGATGAACGTGGGGCGGCGGTGTTAAAGATTGTGTCCTCGAGGGTTGCTGTTTAAGCCCTTATGTAACAACTGATCGAGCCTGGTGGGACAAATTATCTACTGGGACACATACAATCAGACCAGCAGGTGAGGGACAGCAGGTGATTCTGACAGGGTTTGTGTTAAAGACATCACACAGATAGGTCAAACGCCCCCACATAAACACACCAATGTTATTTCTTCTGTTGAAGTATAAAGCTGAAATCCTGTGACCTACTTTCGGTTGCATAAGTGCTGGTCCTTCTCCTCTTTGATATAGAACATACTGTGCTGTAACAAACCAATGAGCCCTCTCAGTTCATTCTGACTGAATAAAGACCTACATACGGCTTACTTCCTTGAAGGGTTCATTCCCGGGTTGTGTTGTGATGAATCTGACTGATGCGTGACAGAAATGCGAACAAATTGATTGATGTTTTGTTTCTCCTCGCAGAGCCGATCGTACGTAACGGGCGCCCGCCCTCCTCCCACAGCATGCACTCGTTCCTGCACCAGTACACGGGTTCCTTCAAGAAGCCTCCGCTACGCAGGCCACACAGCGTCATTGGGGGCAGCTTGGGATCTTTTATGGCCTTCCCAAGCAACGGGAGCCGCCTTGGTGAGACAGATATATATGCGCACGCACACTCTCACACACACACACACACACACACACACACACACACACACACACAGTAGGAGCACAGCTATTAGCAAAAGCGACCTCCTTCATGGCCATGCCACCTGGTTAACGCACAGCTACTGGGGTGAGTTGTCACGGAGACAGGGCGCGCACGTGCCTGTGCACCAGGAAGTAGCTGAGAGAGAGCAGATGGCGATCCGGGGACAAACAGGAAGTGTGTCATGGCTCCGGAGAGTTCTGTCTCAACGTGGTAATTATGTGACTTCGTCATCATACCGGATGTTCACTCGTGCAGCTCTTTAACTCTGTCCCTCCTCTCCTCAAAATTTCTGTTAATTTGTAAACTTTTCACATTCTTTGCTGTGTGTTTCTGTGGGTGTTTAACACAAAGCTGGATGTTACTTTGTGAGTCATATATGATTAATACATTTGCCTACTTAGGTGATTCATTCATGGGCTTGCTCACGTCTGAGGACGAGTGTCCGCAATGCATGTTCTCTGTGCCATCGCCATGGCGATAGTTGTTCCTGTCTGTCTCTGGTCTCCGTAGTGAGGCTATTATGGTCTGCGGTCACCAGCATCTCCTCAAGGTTGAAGATATTGGGAGGAACAGGCTCAGCTGAGCAAGACCACCTGGGTCAGGACGGAACCAGATTAGAACACACTGTTCAGCTTAGAGAACAATGGAACCACAGTGGTGTGGGGGGGAATGGCGTACCCTTGGTAGGTCGACAGGTGACCAGAGAAGAATTAAGACCGAGGAAGAAGGGAGAGACAGGGAAGGACAAAGGTGTGAGGGAGGGAGGGATGGAGTGAGAGAGAGAGGAAAGGAAGGAGAGAGGTGTAGATGACAGTAGTGCTGTGTGTTGACAGGCTGTTAAGTTGGAAGTGTTGACGCGCTGATGACAGCGAGAATCTGCCAGTGCACTCTGATACAGCTACTCATTAACTGTGTGTGTGTGTGTGTGTGTGTGTTTAGTATGTTTGTGTATCTGTGTCCTTATTACTGTGCACTCTAAATAGCTCCTACACACACACCAGACTAAAGGCTGCAGTTTGAGTTTAATGACCCCGGAGGAAGCCGAGCTGATCTAAGTGTTTCATCTTTGGCCTGAGGGTTGAGAGGAGGGTTTGAGGGGGAGGACGGCAGAGCCCTTGGCAGTAGAACTGTAGACTACTTTATAACTGACCTCAAACCAGTCTCCCGGAGCATTCAGTGTCAGACCGTCAAAATCCCTTTCAGGCCAAATCACAACCTGCTTGAACAAAGCAACACTCAAACACGAGGAATCAACTACCCAACAAACTGTATGCTATTAAGATATAACTAATGTCTTAGTGAAAAATATCACATTAAAGGAACTACCAGACAACATGCAAACCCTCGAACACCAAAATGTCTGTCCTTGATGTTAACCTAAACCAAATGATTCAAATTAGCCATTCGTAAGCTCTTTAACATTGACCTTAGCTCTTGTGTCTTCCACTATGAGTTTTTTTTTTTTTTAAACCTTCCTCCCTCTTTCCCTCCAGACATCGTCCATGAGAACCTGAAGATGGGTTCGGACGGGGAGAGTGACCAGGCGTCGGGGACGTCATCCGACGAGGTGCAGTCCCCCACTGGAGTGTGCCTGAGGAACAGGGTGCAGCGACGCATCTCTATGGAGGTACGCCCCACGCGCCCACACCCTCCCCTCTGTGATGGAGTACTACCCAGCCCCCCCTCCATCAGCCCTGGTGTCTGGGGTTGGTCACCCCCCCTCCCCTTGGTATGAGAGGGGTGATAAGCAGGGGAACTCGGTCACTACATGAATCATGGTTCCCAAAGGCCAGATAGGAGAGTGGAGAGAGAGGAAAGAGGGAATGGAGTATTTGAGTCTAGCGGGTTAGGGAGGCATATAGATGGAGGTAGTGGGCTAAAGAAAAGAGGATGGAGGGATGGAGAAAGAGGAGGAGGGATGGATGGCTGTCAGGGTGGGAAGCATATCAGCAGATCCAGGCTACTAATAATGAGGACCGGGGCTATGTGTGGACACTGATCTCAGGACGCCTGTCGTTTGGTAGATGGCCAAACGTTTCTATGAAAAACAGTTTCAATGTAGCTGCCATGCGCGCCTGGTTAGTGAGATCACATTTAGACAAACAAGTGCACCTACAGACCTACTGCTGGCCAATCAGATAGCCCAGTTTATCGTGTCTGAGCGGCGTCTTCGACTAGAGCTCAAGGCAGAGTTAGGAAAGGGAGATTTTTCAACGTTTTAAATGACGACTACATCGAATACAGCCTGTTTTTAGGAGTAAATCCTTGTTTAAAGTGTCAGTCTGGAGTTTGCATTTTTACTGATGAATGAATGATATGTTCGTTTATTGATTCTTGAAGAACATGACTTATGAATGCCTTTTGAGCATTGTTTAAACATTGTTACCCAATTGAAATCCAAGATTTCCTCCACAAAAACAAGCAACTCTGCAGCCTCAAAAAATTGGCTTAGACTATAATTTGGATATCATGGTGGTCTGTGCTTGTGTCCACAGCTCTGTCTATGAATTTCTGAGTGGTTGCGTTTATCCAGCCCCATGCCTCCAGCTTTTTACTGAAACAGGGGCGGGGGAAACCCTTTGTTACAGGTTCCACTGCTGATTCCTGTTTTACGTTTTCATTCAGCACTGTCAACACTTTTTATCCAACACTTTTATAAGCCATGAAATGTAAGTCCTCCCACCACTGCTGGGCCAAGGAATGAATAGAAAAGCACATTGATAGAGTTGCTCTGTGGTTTCTGTTCATTTTTCAGTCCAGAACATTTTACTTTCGTTTTTATTTCTAACAGTGTCATGAATTTATGCGTTAGGCAGAAATAATGTGGTGCAATTTAAGTTTTGCAATGAGCACAAATGACATCCCCTTTTTGGTCAGTATCACATCATATGGTTGGAAAGCAGTGGGATGGGAAGACCGACTCTCCTCTGCTCTGACTCCAGTGACACCATCAGTCCAGTAAAATAGAAAAACAATTAATGTCAGTGAGAAATTAGTTTTTTCCCCAGGTCTGCCTTAGGACATGGAACTGTGAATGTCTGAAACAGCAATAATTTGCACTCATACTGTGAACTCTTAGTGTTTTGACAGTAATAATTTTTCTTTTTCTTTGCATTATCGAACTTAAAATTATACAATGACTTATGGGACCTTAATAAATGGGGAATATGTATAAAATGTGCTTCTATTAAGTGGTCAGTGTGATCTGGATGAAAATTGGCTAAATTTAAAGCTGACAGTTGGCATTTGAAACCTGTAGTCATTCAATAATTTTATATTAAAATAATTTAAATGGGTCACTGTCCAAATACTTTTGTTTGCTATAGTGGGATGCCTTCTGAGCTTTAATTAAAAGGGCAAACATGGTAACCAATTTTAATTGTCAAGAGTCATGAATTAGACCTAATAATGTGTTAATAAACAGTTCTGAAACCTACGGAAGAGTTTTCCATGCAAGTAGTTGATTTAATGCAATGCATTCATTACATCTGACTGACTGGTGCAGAGGCTGCCAGTGTGAAAACATTGTCATCTTTCATCACGGTCAGCGGAATTCCAGGACACTGTTACACTTATTCTGAGGGGTTTTATTCACCAGACCCTTATCTGTGAACGTAAGAAGAAGCATCTTCAATCAGTCTAACAGTAGGAGCAACAACCTATTGTTTCTCCTGATAGCATTGTCATACATTTTGTCTGTTGTATAGAATTTTAGTATGAACATTTAATTTCAAAAGGCTCTGACCACGACTGCCGGTCTGACTGACTGACAATGTTGTCATGCCACAGTAATGTGTGATACTTGACCTCTGACGGCTGAGATTCCAAACGATCCCCCACCACATAGCTGGGAAAGTCAACATTGTTGAGTGCAGCCTTGGACTGGGATTTTGTTGCTTCTTCCGAGTGATGTAGAATACACAACTACACGACTCAGATGGTCATAAAACAATTGGCCCAAAAAAACAGATTTTGGGGTATCTTTTATAGTATCGTCAATCTTCAAACATTTAAAGCAATGTAAAAATGAACCGACAGGACTGATTTAATGGTTAGTCTGTCCTCCCAGGTGGCACTGCTGTCTAAGGCACTCTTTTGTGGCACCAAGTTGACCACCACTGTGCACATTCATACATGGACTGTGAGGCTTGCTAAGCAGTTAGTGTAAATCCCGGGGAAGTGAGTTTTTGCAATGACAAATTTGTTGGGGCGTTTTGCAATGACACAGAGCTGTAGAGGATGAAATTGTGGAGAGAAAAACACTAGAAATGGACTTCCTCAAGCAAACCAGTTTCAGTCATTGTCAACCAAAGTGAGTAGCACTGTCACCTTGGTCCTTTGACTACAGGGTGGTTTTCCATTTCTTCCTCCCAGTGTTGTTCTTGTTCTTTTCCGGATGTGAGTTGAGAATTATATTAACTGTCCCTTGGACTCTTAGAACTTAACAGCTGTGGTATTTGAGACCTTATACCACGGCTATGACGTCACATCACTTTTTATTTCTCTGATTGCTTTTGTAACAACTTTATGGGAGCAATAAGGCATTTCAGGAGTTGATGTATTGCCAAAATAGTACGCTAAGTGCTGTGTCCAGGCACTCTGTGATAAGTCGGACCTAAGAACAGCTCTTAGCTAGGGTATATGGGCCATATAACACACTCCATTTTGCCTTATTGCTTACTTACACTATGGTGTTGGGATTATATTATTTTGTGCTGTTAGCTTGGTTACTGTAGAATTATTGGTTGTAAATAAGGCTCAGTCTGGTGACATTCTGCCACCTGGTGGTGAGTCTGTAGAAGTGGAAACCATACTTTACCTTTTATATCAGTATTATTACGGACACGCACGCACATCACACACGCACATCACACACGCACACAAACCCACGTACTTCACAGACACACATGAATTGACCTATTTCTCCTCGATGCCAAGTGTTTGTGTAGTTAGCCTGAGGAAAAGCCTGAGAGCTGCTTCAGGTGATTATCACACAGATCTGAATAAACACACGCACGCAATCTTAGTTACTTAATCCAATCAGGTTAACACAAACACTCATGTCAGTACATATCCTTCTGTCATTGTATTTCTTGTGGTGCAGTGTGTTTGTGTTTTGGGAAGGCTGTGAGAAAATGCTGGTTCATATCTATTTAGAGAACCTGCTCTGTTGGATTTCTATTGGGGCGAGTTCACAAGCATGCAGCATAGTGGATGGGTTGCCATGGATGGTTTGTGTTAGGAATGTTTAGCAAACGCTTATTGTTTGTTTGTTTGTTTTTTTGTTTGTGTGTTTCTCTCAGCGTGTAGCTGTCATGTCCTGTGTGTGTGTGTGTTTTCCGCGTAGGTGTGTCTTTTATGTGCATCGGCGTTGCCAGGTTTTTGTATTTCACGCTGGGTAACGTTTGTTGAAATGTGGATTTTTTTTGTAGAAGCGTGTGACACTTGAAAAGCCTCTCTTCTCTCTTTCTCGGGTTGAGAATGGCCCAGAGGAGACGAGAAAGTAATTTCCGGAACAAAGCGCGTGGGTGTATTCACGGAGCCTTCTGCTCTCAATATGTCTAATGTGCACAGACACATTGCATAAGACGGATGCTAAAGTGTGTGTGTGTGTGTGTGTGTGTGTGTGTGTGTGTAGGACCTGAACAAACGTCTTTCCCTGCCTGCTGACATCCGTATTCCCGACGGCTACTTGGAGAAGCTGCAGCTCAGCAGCCCCACCTTTGACCAGCCCCTCAGCCGTCGCTCCCGTCGTGCCTCCCTGGTATGTCTTAGTAAGGGACAGTGGTTGAAGGAACATTACCCCGCAGCGTTCAGCCACCGCCCTCTTTTCCCACTGTCTCCGTGGCAACCACCATGCCAGGTTGATACGGACTGACTCTGTAGTCTTGTGTAGCGTATGAAAGCATCCGTTAACACACACGGATCGTGAAAGCTGATCTCTCTTCTTTTATTTCGGTTCACCAGTCAGAGATTGGTTTTGGGAAGCTGGAGACCTACATCAAACTGGATAAACTGGGAGAGGTTAGAGAATGCACATTAACTCCTTTGAACGGCCAAAGCAAGTTTTTTCACAAGTTGTTCCTAAATGTGATTTAGCTTGGACTCAACTATCTGGTCCGTGCTACTGTAGGGGACCTACGCTACAGTGTTCAAGGGACGCAGTAAACTGACGGACAACCTGGTGGCACTGAAGGAGATCAGGCTGGAGCACGAGGAGGGAGCGCCATGCACCGCCATCAGAGAAGGTGCGGTTGTACTCCCGTCAACCACACCCCGGTCTTTTCTCTCGCGTCGTTACCCCCGTCACCCCCTCACCCCCCTCTTTTCATCTCTGTCCAGTGTCGTTGTTGAAGGACCTGAAACACGCCAACATCGTGACCTTGCATGACATCGTCCACACAGACAAGAGCCTCACGTTGGTCTTTGAGTACCTGGTGAGAATCAACTGCTGCTGCACTCCGGCTGTTGTAGTTTAATGTCTACCTCCACTATCTGAGAAATGTGTGATCCCAATTGGGGGGGTTGTGCGAAGTACTTCCTCCTCTCTGACCTCATTTCCTGTGCAGGATAAGGACCTGAAGCAGTACATGGATGACTGTGGGAACATCATGAGCATGCACAATGTCAAGGTGAGTATAAGGCTGGCCAATGGCCCAGCGTTCACCGTCCGGCTCGTGACTTCAGACAAAAGCTCTTCACCGTTAACGTTGCACGCGTTGTTTGCGGGCTTCCAGATCTTCCTCTTCCAGATCTTGCGGGGACTGGCGTACTGCCACAAGCGGAAGGTCCTCCACAGGGACCTGAAGCCTCAGAACCTGCTCATCAATGAGAGGGGGGAACTCAAACTGGCCGACTTTGGTCTGGCGCGGGCTAAGTCTGTACCCACTAAGACGTACTCCAACGAGGTGGTAACTCTGTGGTACCGGCCACCTGACGTCCTACTGGGCTCTTCAGAGTACTCTACACAGATTGACATGTGGTGAGAACACAACGTGCCGACACCCTGTGTGGCCACAGTCATTACAGTTAATTAACTGCACTAACGGCCTTTAGAACGGCCTGTAGACTTTAGAACGGCCTGTAGACTTTAGAACGGCCTGTAGACTTTAGAACGGCCTGTAGACTTTAGAACGGCCTGTGGACTTTAGAACGGCCTGTAGACTTTAGAACGGCCTCTTGACTTAACTAAATGTCATAATCTTGGCTGGGGATTTTAGGGTTAGGTGAAGGAGTGTGGTGTCCCACTTTTGTAATTTCAGACAGGGAAGATGTGTGTTCGTGCGTGCCCTCAAGCTGTGCGAACAATGTGTGTGCTTGTATGTAATGCTCCATCTCTCTCCGTCTGTGTGTAGGGGTGTAGGCTGTATTTTCTATGAGATGGCTGCAGGTCGGCCCCTGTTTCCTGGCTCAACCGTTGAGGACGAACTCCACCTCATATTCAGACTGCTGGGTGAGTAGTATACTCTGACTAACCGCTCACCTAGCACCACCTACTGTCTGCTACAGAGACCAACACACAACCACAAAAGTTCCCTGATAACCTGGAGGGTGATGCCATGGTAGTGACAGAGACATTATGTAAGTGTTAATCTCTTGTTTCTTCAGGCACGCCGTCAGAGGCCAACTGGCCTGGGATCTTAAGCATCGATGAATTCAAGTCCTACAACTTCCCCAAATACAAACCTCAGCCCTTCATCAACCATGCACCTAGGTAGCGCGCGCGTGTGTTTGTGTTTGTGTTGGTGTGTGTGTGTGTATCTTTGTGTTGGTGTGTGTGTGTGTGTGTTGGTGTGTGTGTGTGTGTGTGTGTGTGTGTGTGTGTGTGTGTGTGTGTGTGTGTGTGTGTGTGTATCTTTGTGTTGGTGTTTGTCGATTAGTCTGTTTATTACAATCATTAGGGGTTAGGTTTATGTTAAGGGTATGGTTATAAAATATAAAATATTTTTATAAAATATTTTTAAGAACAATCAACTTTGATGTCCCATTCAGATAACTAGGTTAGATGTGTATGTCGTCAATGCATGGGGGCAGGAAATCCTTTGGAACTTTAGCGAGGCGATTCTTCACTTCCTTCCTCTTCTGAGCCACCAAGTTCCCATTAGTCACCACCCATTGGACAGTAAACCCTGTGATCCTTGACCTCTCTCTCTTCCCCTCCCAGGTTGGACACAGAAGGCATTGAATTGTTGTTGTCTTTTCTAAAAGTGAGTTTCTATGTCCATTGACTTCCCCACACGTACTGTAATCCACTATGTTCTGATTCAAACCACCATGAAGCAGTGCTGATAACCAACAACACTAAAGTTACTGCTGCCCTCCTGCTTTTGTTGTGATGTGTTAACTGTTGGTCTCCCTCTTGCCTAGTATGAGTCCAAGAAGAGGATCTCAGCAGATGAAGCTATGAAGCAGGCCTATTTCAAAAGCCTGGGGGCGCGAGTGCACAGCATGCCTGAGAGTGAGTCTACCTGAGAACGAGCGAACCTCGTATTCTGGATGGCTTTGAGATACACTCATACATGAACACAATCTCTCTTTGTTTCTCGGTCTCTCCATCTTTATTTCCACCTCTCTCAGGTATTTCTATATTTACTCTGAAGGATGTTCAACTGCAGAGAGACCCAGGCTATCGGAACTCCTCACACCTAGAGTCAGGTGTGTCTCACACACACATTTTCAATATAAATCTGAAGAATCAATTTAGAAGTTCACCTCACCTCCCAATTTGATCATGACAGGAAATCCAGTGGTGGGAGATGGTGGAGCAGGATGAAATGTACCCAGTAGCCTTCAAATGTTCTTGGAAATGAAACAATCAGTGTCAATTCCCAAAACTGGAATGTTTACTGAACAGAGCGCAGAGTTTCTTTAAAGACTTTTGTAGACCCTTTCCCAAGTTTACAAAAACTGAATTATTTACTAAGAGTACATAGGTGAGCTTAATTATTGGATGATCAATACACCAGCTTTACTTAATCAATCTCTGCTTGCTCCTGCTGGAAACAATGCCAATTTATTGATCTTGTGTTATCTTACCAGCATCGTTGGAGTACACAAAAACGTGCGCGCACACACACACCCCTCTTTGCTGATGATTCAATCTCTATTTCTCTCCCTCCATTAGGCAACAGCAAGAACAGAAGACAGAGTATGCTCTTCTAGGCCGAGGGCGGAGCTCATTCCTGTTGCTATAGTAACTGACTCTCGCTTGAGATGAGGCTGAACGGGAAATACCCTTCCCTTCCTCCCCCCTCTCGCATGAGCCCCTCATCCCTGGACCAACCCCCTTCAGCCCCCCCCACCCCACCCACCCCCCCAGCCCCAGAGAGCCAATGTGTCTGAGTCGATTGCGGAGGGAGAGATGAACCGCGTTTATTTATTTGAAGATATGGAGGGGGCTAGGGGATGTATTTTGCTGCTAAACTACTACTGTCTGTATTTAACACGCCGTTTGTGTATATGATGATGTGAACTCGGACGTCCTGCACAGTCGACCAGTCGCTAAAGTTCCAATGGTTATCGTAATGAAATATGAATTCCACTGTTGATGTTGGTTATCATAGCTGTTACCTTTGCTGTTGTTGTGCTTGTTGTCGTGTTCGGAGACCGAATGCCTTTCCAAGTTCTTTTCCCTCGCATACTTTCTCGAGCTTCCTCCTATCTTGGTGTATGGCTGAAGTGACAGCGGACTTGTCCGGACAGGGACAGAGCTGCCGGACAGGGTCCTCAGCTGGAATTCTTTCCTCTGGACCGGAGCAATTTCCAGCCACCCTCTCATCCTTCTAGAACATTCCAAAACATTTCAGGGGCCAGTTAGAGGTCAGTGAGGCTTTAGAAATGGGGGTCATAAGGCACACAGGGTCCACCTGTTGTAGAGCACAACGGCCCACTGAGCCTCTTAGCAAAAGCTGTGCCTGGTTCTGTCCACACACCTAATGGACCACAGCACCAGAGGGAGTCTGCATTTCGGAGGAATTCTTTTACCTCCCCAGAACATTTCCGGTCCCCTTCCGTTGTCATGACAACAGGAAAGTGAGGATTAGGAGGAAAGAACAACTGGAGTGCCACAGGAAGTCACGTGACCGCCCACAGGAACCCCTCCCTCGCACTCTCGCTTTTTCTTTCTCTCCATCCCTCTCTCCTTTCTCTCTCCCACCCCAGCATGTTCTGGACTTTAGCTTTTGTAAGCAAGTTCTTTATCTTCTTGCCTTTTGGAGGTCTACAATACCAGTTGTTTTTGTGCATCATTAATAGCTAAGCCCTTTGTAGTACTCCGAACACCTCTCTACTCTATAGCTGGCCATGGGAGTGGAGTGTAACAAAGATTTCAGGGCGCTCCTATGATGACGGGTGTTTAAAATGGCTGACTTGATTTGACAGTATTATTAAGAGTGTTTTTTTTTCTCTTTGACTTTTGGTCTCTGACCTCTCCTTGTGAAACCAGTGTCGCTCTGGCATGTCAGGGGCAACAGCTTTGCCTCACAGGAGAACAAACCGATTTGTTGTTCCACAGTCTGCATTGGACCACTCAACTCTCTTCTTTCCAGCATTTGTACACATGATGATGTTGGTGAAAAAATTGAATTTCAAATTGAAATTGAAAATAGATTTAACAAGCCACTGTGTTGTTCTCAACCGACAGTGATGTATATTAATATTGTAATACTGTACTTTTTCAAGTTTGAGAATGACCTGAGGGTGTGTGGGAGGCGTGTGTGGCGTGTGCATGCATGCGCGTGTGCGAATGTGTGTTTGTGCGTGTGTGTGCGCCTGACGCATGGAACTCCTGCTGTGGTGTAAACTCAACCTCTCTTGAACCCTGACCTGTACGGTCAGTTGGAGGTGGACAGTTGGTGACTGTAACTATTTTTACTGGAACTATTTATTTGTCATAACCATCAAAGTAAATTTAGTCTGTTTGATAAAATGTGTCCTTGTCTTTATTGTTGTTTGGCTGGTGAAAAGTTGAAACGTGCGCATAAACACACAAGTTGTGTAGCATTCAATGCTTCATGTTTATTCAAAACCTTGTGTAAGACATTTTTACTTGACTCCCAATAAAAAAGCAAATCATGAGAATACATTTGTATCAATTCCTTTATAAAAACAACCAAAAGCTATTAAAAAATAATATTTGTTCAATAATGAACTGGAATTTCGTCTATAAAAAAAAAGGTTTCAAGCTTGAAAATACATTTCCATAACTCTTCCATTTGAAAAAGGCCCAGCCGGTACAAGGTAATAAAGCACGCTGCATAGAATACAGTATAATACAATACAAATCCATAGAAAAACACTTAGCCAGAACAATACCACCAGGTTCACAGCCTCAAAATGACAAAATAAAGTATACAAACATTTATAAAGCTTTATAACCATGCCCTTTTATAATGCATAACCATAAGCCAAGCTTTTGATTAAGCGCTGAGAAGGTAGAATCCACAGAAAAACATTCTGATGGATGGCAATCTAAAGTGGATAAATATGGGGAAGCATCATTTTTTTTTTTTTTTGCCAAGAACGGTGAGATGAGACGAACTAAACATACAGATGTCCAAAACAATCTATTTCCAATAAACCCCTCAAAAAATGCATCTTCAAGTCAATGATGATGACGCTGACACAGTCCAAGGCTAATCCAGTAGATATGCAGCAGTGCCCTCTGATTTTTGCTGGTTTGACCTGATTTGGCCTTGTTGTAGAGTCCTGCTGGGTTAGGGTCCAGGATTTCAACTGGGACTATTCGGCCAAGCCTAGTTCAGCCTGTTTTGGTCCAGTCGGGGGTAGGGTCCGTGAGGGTATGGTACTGTTCCCCAGGAGGATCAAGACTTGTGTGGGCTAGGGGAAAGCAGCAGAGGGGAGGTGGTATCCAGGCTGGACAAGGGAACTGGGATAGGCCCATTGAGCAGTGTGGGGAACTAATGACCGGGAAGACAAACAGAGAGAAAGCCCGGTGAGATTAATGTTTCATGATATACCATACAATAATAATAATGACTAGAAAAGGACATTTGTGAAAGTAAATGTGTGCTTGGTAGTCTGGGAGTACAGTTCTGAAATGTTGCAACCTAGTAAAAGAAGTAACGGTGATGGTAATGTTTGTAATAGGGTTCATTTTGTTTTTGGGATGTTATAGTGGGTTATAGGGAACAATAGTAAATATGCTAACTACTTTGGTTTGTCATGAAGTCAGATCAATGGATTTGTGAATTAACTGGTAACTGTTGGTGAATTTCAAGAATGTGTAATCAAACCTTTTTAATATCTAACAATGGGCTAACATGTAAATGATAACACGACAAGTTCGGGCATGCCTTTCGATGTCCAAATAACAGGCTCTTACCTTATCAGAAGATGGACCTACACTCTTCTACTCTAGAATTGATTTGGGAAACGGTAAAACAAGCACACTTTCACTGACAAGATATGGTTGCAGAGTTAAATGAACTATCTGCATTCCATTTGAGCTGGTATGCTAAAGTCTTCATGTATACCAGCAACTTTAGTTTACGCTAACTAGCTTGTTGGTGGGCGAGTGCAGGACCGTTTTAATGCATACGCGTACCAGAGCTGCATGCCATTGGTTAAATATAAATACAGTTTTCAATATAGGTATTTTCACCAAAAGTCTGAAGCTCCTGCTCAATTGTGTCCAACTGACCGTAGACAACATAATTTTCAGTTTACTTAATTAAATTAGGGGCCCTGGAAATGGTGATTCGCTAATGCTCACTCAAGGTTTAACTTAGTGCACACCTAATATAGTCAATAATATACTTTCTCACAGATGATAACTTGTGTTGACAACTTGTCAGTTGATTTCATTCCCTAAATGATGCAAGACAGGGCTTTGTATTGCTTGGTAGGCCTGGAGAGGACTGTATTCCTTTGCTGCCTGTTGGGTTGTGGCATGGGTGTGACTTCTGGTTGCTCATACTGTTGCGTTGTGTCTTTCCATCCAACTTATCCCTCTTTTAGGACTACAGACTGTGTCTTTCTAAAGTGGACTGAGCCTGTAAGTGCTATATGCTACAATATTTAAACTCTCAACATGTTGGGTTCAGAAAATTCACAGTTCATAAAGTCGGAACGGTATACAAAAAAAAACGTCATACATAAAACCTATTTCGAACCGGTGTGCTGGTTGAAAAGTTTGAATAGCATTTTTTCTGGGGCGTTTTGACACTTTGAGACGGTATTAAAATGACAGAGGGGATACAGATAAGGCAGCAGACACAGATGTGTTGGGGGATTGGAGAGGGAAGGTGCGGTGGGGATAGGATGGTTTCAGCTATACCACCGGCCCTGCACCGAACAGCGTTTCTAGTATTATTGGTGAAACTGGTTAACCCGTTTCCCTCATTAAGGTCTTGGGCTGTTGAAATGCCGTGGGATTTATTCAAAATGTTGCTTTAGTAGTAGTATCAACCTGTTTTATTTAAGCACCTTGCTCATACTTCATCTACACATTTTAGTTGTTTTAGTGCTTAGAACTTTTCACTGTTTTGGCCCAACAGGTGGCAGCGAAAGAAGCAGAATAAGTAAGAACAATTTCTAAAGTTTTAGCAAGCACCGCCAACTAAATTGTCCCACTAAAACAATTCATGCTCAGGATTTAATTACATGGACAACCATACGGACTTGGTATAAAATAACAACGCTTACACAAGGACTGAGGTAAAGTGCATGTCTCTCTTGAATCTAGTTTTAAAGTGTTACTTCTAGTACTAGTATTGATAGTAATGATAGCATTCTTTATAAAGTACTCATGCCTTGACTTTCAGTAACTGGTGGGAAGCTAAAAACTGTGTTTAAGAATTCCTTAAAATGGTGGCAGAGGTATTGTAACGCCCGTCCCTCCTGACGATGGGAGGAGAGGTACTTCCTGTTGTGAGAGGGCTGATGGGAGTGGGTGGGGCTACTGACCCCCTCCACTCACCCCCCGAAATGAGCAGGAAGCTGCCCCCCCCTTCCACACCAGAAAGGAAACATCTGTGGCTTATTTTGAAACCCATGCACACAGTGAAACACACACACATACTTAAGCACAATCACAGTAAACCACTCATACACACAGAAATAAATAGCAGAGGTGTCATGTGACTGCTGTTGAGAAAGAGAGGCTGTTTGGGGGAATCTTCTGTCTTAGCTCCATACACCCAAACTGAGTCAACATTCACTATCCCTTCTTTTTATAGCAGTTCAAGCAGAGCTCGTTCCCTACCACATTAGGACGGTCGCAAAAACGAAACCCTCCTCCTTTTTTAAATACTTTCTGCCCCCCCGAAACAACGTTCCGCTCAATCACTTGCGTCCTTCATCAATTCACACTAAATGTCCCCCCTGCTCTCTCCATCTCTCTATATTCTCTTCTGAACATATTGTGCGCACGTGTGTGTGCAGGTTTACCTGGAAGAGGGGCCCATGGCCCTGAAGGCGAGCGGGGCTCAGGGGTCCTACAGGACTCAAACTGCTCCAGAAATGGATACTGGACAGGAGGGGACTGGGGGTGAGGATGAGACCTGATGGAGTCTGGTGGGAGAAGACAGACTTTAAGAAGGGACTGAGAGAGATGTATACTCTGTCAATGTTCCGTTTGGTGTTTTGGTCTGTAGTGATCTGTAACAAATGATCTAGCTATCAACACACACTGCTGTAATTTCTCCTTGCAGGTTACGGAGTCCCGCTACGCTAGCTCGTTTCGTTTAGGAAGGGAGAGGGGGTTTTATTAATTACATTTAGTGTACACACTTATCCAGAGCCGCAATCCCTGTGTTCATTTTGAGATAGCTAGGTGACACGGCAACATATAACAATCGCATGGTAAGTACATTTTCCTTCAACGTGTTTATCGGCAGTGTGTGTGTCTGTGTAAATGGGGTGGGAGCTCAGAAGGGGCGTCGTTGAGAGTTATTTAAGATTCTACAAAGAGGTAAGGTTTCAGATGTACTGGAACTCCACTAGTCTCACTTCAGGGGGAAGCTGTGGAGGGGTGGGGGGGAGTGAGTTCAAGGCAAAGTTGGGGGAACTCTCTTGAGGTCAAAGAACTTGGAACATTAGGTTCCGGCTGAGAACCTACACATCTCCTCCCTTTCGCCCCTTGTCCCTGACTTCATTTATCTGTTTATAGGGGTGGTTATGTTTATGTGGGTTAGGAATGATATATGCAATTTTAATGTGTTGTTTTGTATTGGCACATTTCTCTCTTCGCAGTGTTTTACGACAGCCGCTACATCACGCCGGCGATTCAGGAGCTTTAGGAACATATGGCTTCACTTACAGACCTCCCAATCCTCCCCTCTGTGTCCCTCCCCTCCCTTCTTCTCACTTTCTCTTCAGCTTACCTCCCCCCTTCATCTCCCCTCCTTCATAGTCTCACTCCCCAACTGCTCCCTCTTTTCCGCTCACCTCTTTGACTCATTCCCTCATTTCCTCCCTCCCTTTCTGCTCCTCAGTAACTTTCTCCATTGAACCTCCATCCCTCCCTCTCCTCTCACTACCCTGGCTTTTCCACAGTAAGGACAGGCAGTTCCAGAGAGACTCAGGACGGCCCCGTATTTTCTCCTAACCTAGTTACACACATCCGCACTCAGACCCGAGAGTGGCTGCATTCGTGATCAAGGCCAAGCGGGGGGAAGTCTGACTTTGTGTTTGCTTGTGTGTGTTTGTGGTGTGCGTTTGTTGCTGACCTGTGCTGTAAAGAAAGCTGGGGTTAATGACCCTGAGGGCAGTGCTGGGCTGTTGAGGGCGATGGAGCCGATGTCATTGGCTGTCAGGAGCAGAGAGGGGGATGAAATCTCCAGGCCTTTAGGCTTCCTGGTTTTGGGCGGGACACTACTTGTTAAGCCCCTCTTCTCTGGCGTGGGTGTGGCTAGGCCACGGTCTCTGTGGCCAGATGAGAGATTGAGGGGCTGAGCACTCTGCTCTGATTCATCAGTCTCAGGGGTGGGGCTCCCTGCTCTCCAGAACGCATGGGCGGGGCTTTGTGATGGGGAGGAGGAGCAGGACGAAGAGTGGGCAGGCCTTGGGGAGGGTTTGGATAAATAGTAGCCCTCGTTGGAGGAAGGGGGCAGGGATGAAGGCAGAGACACCACCGGCAGTGTCCCGCCCTTAAGGCCACGGTTCTGAACAAACCGAATCACTGTGCCGCTGTCGTCATGGTGATCGTGTCTGGGCTCCATCTTGATTGGCCGGTGTAGGTCAGGGGAGCGAAGATCTTGGGGGTGCTGGAGGGAGCTAACGGTGAAGGAGGAGTAGAGGCCTGAGTGGAGGTACTCGTTCCTTCCCGGGGGGCCTCCTCGTACCCCATCCTCATCCCCCTCCTCCTCTGAAAGGGCCCCGCTGACCTCATCGCAACCCCGCACCCCCATCTCCACTGTCGCCGGGTCCATTTTCAGGATCTCAGGGAAGGACACAAACTTGTACACAAACTTCTGGCCAATCACCTTCTTGATGATGTTCTAGAGGAGGTAGACGAGGAAGGAGTTAAACGCACCACGGTTGTTACAAGACGCCGTGTCAACCTGATGTGGCGGCACAGACAACCTGCGACTACCACCATGCAGGGTCAGCGCACATATTATTAATGTGTAGCGTGTCGGGGTGTGGTCATTGGTGCTTGGTTTGTTGTGGGTTAAATGCTGTATGTAGGGCGTTGTACCTTGTCATAGTAGTATCGCAGGGCTCTGCTCAGCTTGTCGTAGTTCATGTTGGTTTTATTCTTCCTGAGGCCCCACAGCTTGGCCACCTCTTCTGACTTGAGCAGTTTGAACTCGCCGTCATTGGATGTCCAGCAGATCAGGTGCTTTTGGCTTTGGTCCAACAACAGCTGCAGCAGGAACTGCCACAACGTGATAGCACTCTCCATGGCTGGAGGTAGAGGGCGCGGCATTGGGGGGGGGTGGGGGGGGGGGTAGAGAGAGTCGTCGTCAGCGACTGGCACGCACATTCTACACGTCAAGTATACCAAGCAAAAACCTTACCCGTGTTCTGCCCTCAACCAAGGAGCATGTCCCGCATCATCAAAGCAGAGGCAGAAACACTGAAAACACCAATCACTGTGCCTGACGCATGGATCAAAGGCATTGTGCTACTCCTACACACACACACGCACGCACTAAGATGTGGATAAATATTGAAAAGAACAAGTGCTGGGCTATTTTGACCCAGCCACTTTGTGTTTCAATGTAATCCTTAGGTGGGGGCTATTCCACTCTGGTCCTGGAGGGACAAAACACTGCTGGTTTTTATTCTCTCGTGCTAATCAGGGACTCATTCAGATATGAGACATCAGTTGTGTACATTTCACTACCAGTTAGAAACAGAATGACAATTATTCTTGCAGGTGGCTAAAAAGAACTAACTTAAACCACACCCCTTCTAATCTACGCAACGAGTCTCCTAATCTAATCCGCTGGATCATATCTCATTAACCCACCATTAATAACCTAACCTTGCTGTTTTTAAAGGAAACAATTCGCCGGGCCAAAGGCACTGCTGTTTTCATCCACAGGTGACCTAATGTCTGCAACCCAGCATATTTAGAATATACGGTCTGAATGCCAGCACCAGTGCCAAACCATGATTTATTTAAGCATCTATATCTATGGGCCCAAGTAACAACCAGTGACATCATACATCTCCTTAACACAATATGTTAAAGCCCTTACTGCAAATGTAACAAGACACACAAGTGTCTATGTAAAACACGCACTGGAGAGCTTGGCTTGCTGCATAAACATCAGATGAACACGGGTCAACACAATCGCTCTTCCTCTGTAAGGGCTGTCTGGCTGCTTCAGAACCTCAGAGCAGTGAGTGGATGTTATCCACTCTGGGCTATATGCCACTGCGCTCCGCTGTGATGTGCTTGGTTACAATGTTACATTATAGGACAAAATAGGAGTACTGTGCTTCAGTCATAGCTCAGGGACATGGCACAGCCGACTATGGCCAGACAGGGGTGGAACGACGGATGTTTCTGTGGTGATAAAAGAGGATGTGGTCAGTGCCCCTTTGCCAAGTCGAACCACAGCCCAACGACACTATTTACCTAGACTTTACTCACTGTCCACTCGTCCCTCTGTCTGCATGTCTCCCTCAGACTCTACAGACAACCTATGCACATCACTCTCACACACATCCAAACACACACACACACACAACACCACACCCAAATTCCCCAGCCTCAAACTGGTGTGCTCTGAATTCTGCTTTCCCTACTCCACTCCTCGTACCCCCTCTGTCTCGGCTTCATTAGGTGTTGTCCTGTGTGTGCAGTGCGTGTTTGTGTGTAGTAGGTTTGTATGGTGTGTGTTTGTGTGTGTGACTGATGAAAAACCATAAAGCTGTCTAAATGAGGACTTCCTTTCATTCTGCTGCAGGGCGTCTTCCCGGGGAAAAGGCCAGCACCAACTCAAAGGTAGGAATTCCTGTCACAGGGAACCATCGGAAACCCAGGGACCTCACGGATGGGACAAATGGAGGGTTTCCTACTCGCCTCGCTCTGATACGGCAGAACACAAGCCTGCGTGTGCACACACAACACCAATTCCTTTTTTTCCAACAACATATGCAGAATGCATTGCACACATGTATTCTGGTTCCTCCCCTAGGATATGCGTTGGCATGATATAGTCTACAACAGATGTCTCTCTTCTGTGTTTCAAGGTGACATGGGTTAACAATAGAAATAGAGCTACCTGCAACGCAGGGTTGCCTGATAAACACAGGATTGGTAAAAAAAAATAAAAATACAAATGAATGTCACAGAACACACACAAAGAAAGCATTCACCTTCTGGTAAGGATTTGTTTTTGTTGACATCGAGGAATCTTTTCTGGTATCTTATAATTGGGTTATGACAGAGCCAGAAATGACGCTCTACGCAGGCCCCTCCATGTTGGATCGCCGTTATGAGTTGTGTGTGCACGTGTGTACATTACTTAGCTATGACTAAATGCGCTCTCTGCTAGCGCCATGCCAATGGAAAATTTGCTATAAACTGCGAGCGTCTCGTGCGCTAAGCGCTCCTTTCGTAAGGACGCACGAACTACAGGGATGTCCTGACATCATAGACTAATGGCTCTAGTCTGCTTCGTCCCAAACTGTGTATACCATGTAAAGTATATTAAAAGTATGGGTTATCACTGGTGAAACGTCATGCTTGGTTCTGCTCTTAGCCGTCGGTGTTGCAAAGCCTGGAATACTCAAACGGTTCTTTGTTTGCTCCAATGACTCATTTTCAAGATGTTGTCTGCTGCCAGTTTCAATCCGGAAGCGCATGGCAATTAGTCTGCAGAGTCCAGACAAACCAGAAAGTCTACTAGGATTTTAAAGGGACAGTGGTTTTCACACCATCGGGTACTTTGGATTTAATAATTCAGCACAATAAACTGCGCATTAATATCAGACTAGAGTACGATGAACGACAACATGAGTTTGATGTCCAATAAGTAAACAATGAGAAGCCCAATGTTAACAAACATCAAAACGAAACTATATTGATATAGTATAGCATAGCTCACTTGTAGGTTTAGAAGGGAACACATAGCTCACATTTAACGGAAATGCATGCATGTTTGCCAAGATAGCTAAACAGTGAGTATCCTCTAGTATCCTCTGTTGTCCCCAACGTTTCAAGTTCATTGTGATGACTGAGTTGTATCATATTTCCCAACGATATTTTTCTGGTGCAAAGTTCACTTCTGAGCCATGGTCACTCACATTCAATTATTATCCTCTGTTATAAAGTACATATCAATAGCATAGAGAACATACCCTAGTGTTTGACGTCTTCTTTCCCGTCGTATACGTTTTAAATAGAATTCCGTATAATGCGCTGGTTTTCCATGCTGATGCCGTCTAGGCTGCGGCGCTCGAGACTGTAAGGAGATCTGGATTTTTTTTTACTTCTTCAGAGCAGGAAGTCGGAGCGCGCAGACAGAGAGCCGGCTCACTTCCTCTCGCGCATTATTCCCCAGGCGCTCGGCCGTCTGTGTAAATACGCTTTTCCTCCTAAGCACTGGCATACACACACACACGGAACGAACACAGAGTAATATTGTAATTCTGACTTTCAGTGTGGGTCCAACTGACGTCACTTTCTTCCTGCACAGCACCAGGAGTTAGTAGTGTTCCTTCCTCCACAAACACACAAACACGCTCGCTCGAGCACACGCACATGCACATGCACAGACACGTGCATGCGCAGAGGCGCAACGAAAACTTGCTGTCTGTGTGTGTGTGCGTGTTTTAGAGAGAGAGAGAGAGACAAAGATCTCACCAACAACTTTATGGAAATGGTTGTATATAAGGACCACAACACATCCCTCAACTAAGATCAACTGTAGTAGATCTTTTTATTTATTATTTATTATTATTATTACTAAAAACAATTATTCCAAATTTTGTTATGTCTAATTGGCATTTATAGCGGAGCTTCATCAGTCCACCATAGCCTTTGCCCCGGGAATTGAGAATATTCTACAGTAACAACAAGCAACATTAAGTTTGCAGGTGCCCAACATGCCACAAGAAGTGGCTAGAGCACAGCCCTGTCCAACACCTATCTTTACATCATCCTCTGGCGGACCATAATTTGAAATCTAGGCCACAATATTGAATATTGAACATATTTCTGTTTCTGATTATTACAGGCTGGCAGGATTGGTTTTTGCTTTCCCTTGACTCCAAGATAGGCCAAGTTCACTGTCCAAGATTGGCGCACATCACTGCCTTACGTCAGGGTGACGTCGTCAGAAAAACTGTTTATAATATGCAGACGTCATATTGGAATTTTGCATCTTTGTTCATTAATTACAATAAATGTTTTTGCGTTTTCACTGAAAAAACTTTTTCATCCACTTGTCTCAGCCGGTCTCATTTTGAAAACAATACGCATGATCACGTGACTTAATGCCGCTAGCCCCTTTTCTCTCTGGTAACAACAAACAGCGCCAAACTACTGTCACCGAGCGTTCATGGAGGATAACACAGTTAGTAACGTTACAGTTCCTAACGGGACAATGGACCCGTTATGGAAAAAAGTCCACACATTCACTGGACCTATTCCTCGATCAAGACATGGACACCGAGCAGCAGCTATTAGGGAGCTAATTATCGTATTTGGAGGTGGAAACGAGGGAATAGCGGAGGAGCTCCATGTATACAACACCGGTAAGCTAGCTTACGTTAGCTAGCTAACAACAGTTAGTTGTTAAGTAACGAACACACAGTTTAACTTCACTTACCTACATTCACACAAATGTACGTTTCCATCTCGTGCACTGAAAGTTCCACGCATATTCCCTGACGAGTGATGGAATGCAGCTAACTAGCTAGTTACTGTACAGGAGGAGCTAGCTAAGCCAGAACGGCTAACAAAAATAGCTGTTATGATTCTATTCAGGTACTGTACTTTACAGTAGTTTGTTATTTGAACAGTTAGCTGCTTGAAAATATTGCAGTGTGGAACAGATTACCATTGAGAATCTAGTGGCCATATTGCATTACTACATTAGCTAGCTAGTAATTCAAGTTAAACAGTTAATTGATTGAGTAGACATGATGCAATTTTTATCCGCTGATCTGATCTCTGCCCAGTTTCTAAGCAGTGGTTTCTTCCAGCGGTGAGAGGGGACATCCCTCCAGGCTGCGCTGCCCATGGCTTTGCCTGTGAGGGGACCCGAATTCTGGTATTTGGAGGAATGGTTGAATTTGGCAAATACAGCAACAGCCTGTATGAGTTACAGGTGAGGTTCTCACACTCACTTATGGTGTCTTTTGTAAAAATGATCATGCATAAGGTCAAGAATGTGCAGTGACTCTGTCGTTCACAGACCTGTACTTCAGGGCCTTGTAACCCCATTAGTTATGCAGTAGATGGTACACAGTCACACCGACAACTTATTCCCCAAGCTCAAATTGCTGGCACTTAGAGCCTAGTAGAAGTGTATGACTGTTTGGAACTTCAAAAGTGTAGTGACACTTGCTTTTTAGGCAAGCCGCTGGCTGTGGAAGAAACTGAAACCCAGGCCTCCCAAGAATGGCATGCCACCCCCCTGTCCTCGCCTTGGACACAGCTTCACCCTAATTGGGAACAAGTGCTACCTGTTTGGGGGTTTGGCAAATGACAGTGAAGACCCAAATGGCAATGTCCCAAGGTATACAGCTAGCACCAAACGTCTCCGACACATCTTCTCTTATTACTCTTTAAAGGGTTGTGATGCTCATAAGATACCTTAATGTTGACTATTACCCCCTTTGGCAAAAGAAGTTGGCAAGACTGCAACACTGCACTCTCAGATCTGGGGCTATTTGCGAGTTCATTCCACTGACAATCTTTGTCTTCCTTCTGCAGGTATCTGGATGACTTTTATGAACTGGAGCTGCAGTCAGTGTCAGGGGTAAAAGGTTGGAACATTCCAGATACCAAAGGCGTGGGTCCATGGGCTCGGGAGTCCCACACCGCTGTGACTTATACTGGAAAAGGCTCCCCCAAACTCTACATCTTTGGAGGGATGAGAGGCAGTCGCCTTGATGACCTCTGGCAGCTTGATCTTGGTAACCTTTCCTCACTGTTTAAACCTACATTTCCCTGCATTTGGTTGGGTTTGATGAAACCCAGTCTAACCACATTAAAAAAATGTGACACTGAATTAACTATCCTCTTTTGTGTGTTCAGGATGTTGTTGCTTGTGGTATGTTCCTATAAACCACAGCTTTGCATTTGTAGTTGTGGCAATACATGTACTGTAGTAGGATAATCTGATTTGCGCCTAATCCGCTCTATCCTCCTTCTGCCCCATAGAATCTATGACATGGTCGATACCTGAAACAAAAGGACCACCTCCTTTACCGAGAAGTCTTCACTCTGCCAGCGTGATCGGAAACAAGTAATGAAACTATGAACTATGTGTTTGTACCATGTTGAGTTCATGCATGTTTGCCTAATGCAGGTTTGTCTCTTTGTTTTGCCTCTGTGTGAAGGATGTATGTTTTTGGGGGCTGGGTCCCTGTTGCAGAAAAAGACAAACCTAACACCTTGGGAGCTGAATGGATCTGTACGAACTCCTTATCTGTTCTCCACTTAGGTCAGTATCATACCATTATACGCTTGTCACTGAGGGTATCTGACTGGTCACACAACGGGCGTCCATTTCAATTATATTTATTTTCCGAAGATGATTTCATTGAATTGAACCCAGCCAGGTTAAACAGTAGACCGTCTCCTCTGTTGATCTCAGACACTTTGACGTGGCAGTGCTTAGGCCCAGATCAGCAGCAAGGCCATGTGATGGGCCAAGAGGACCAGGTAGAGCCCCAGCCCTGCAGCGGAGTCCCCAGAGCTAGGGCAGGCCACTGTGCCGCCTCCATCGGCTCCCGCCTCTACATCTGGAGTGGCCGTGACGGCTACAGGAGGAGCTGGAACTACCAGGTGTGCTGTAAGGACTTGTGGTACCTTGAGACGGGTGAGATGTACTGCTATAATTGTTGTTATTATTATTAGTACTGGTATTACTGTAGTATTACTGTAAGTTCAAGAAGTCCAACAGTTATGACATTTTCAAAGCATATCAGATGAGCATAACTGGATATTGCTAAGCGACAGTCTAGGCCCTATTTATGCTATAACTGCCTGCTGTTGTTTTCAGAGCGGCCCTCCACCCCAGCCGCGGTACTGCTGGTCAAGTCCACCATCAACATGCTCCACGTGGCCTGGCGCCCCCTACCTGCCGCGGAGTGCTACCTTCTCCAGCTGCAGCCTGTCGCTTCCTCCACCAGCCCTGACAACCTGGCCGCTCCGCCCAGCACAGGGGAGCAAGAGGGTAACGGCCACGGCCGATCGGGTGAGTGGAAAAGTCCAAACCGTTGTCTCACGCGGCACATCGGAGACCACTTATATGATCGGACACAAACACGAGAAAGCGAATGTGGCCCGGCGTCGATGAGTTCTGTTTGACGCCAGGCTCGTGGCTTTACAGGCCCAAGCCTTTATCCTGGGCCACGAGGTCCCCTCTAAGGATCAGGCTGGATGCAGGCTAAGACACGGGATCTTAGAAGAGGCATATCAAGGTCTTCTTGCTCTTTCTCCTCCAGACGTCCAGCCTGCTCAGGTCCCAGATGACCCAACCTCACTTAAAGCCCAGGAGGCACTACAACAGGTCAGACGATGATCCTTATGTTCGTCTAGACGTCTCCGGCTCGTTGCTAGAAAGTTCGCTGCATTCAGACTGATTATACTTCCAGTGAGACCTGAACAGCTCGGCTAAACGCTGCGTCCCCATTGTTTACGCTCCATTGGCTGACGCCGTGTCCTCCACCCTCCAACCCAGGTGGTGTCTGCGGAGCGACAAGGGACCCCCGGGGTCGTTTCAGGGGGCGCTGCGGATCCCCATCCGCAGGGTGAGACTGATGCTAGTGGGGAAACACAGAAGGGCGACCCCACAAAAAAAAAACAGCCGGCGGGAAATGAAGGTCAACACCAGCAAGGTAACAGCAAGAGCCCCGAGGCTGCCTTTTAAATGCTGTGTGCTCCCGCACCCCATAGTGTCAGCGTTTAAACTGTTGTTCCTCCTCGACAGGGCATGAATCGGACAACGCCTCATCAGATCCCAGCACTGTCACCGGCAAGGTAGGACCGGAATAGGACATAATGTCCTTCCGAGTGGTGCAGCGCTCTCAGGTTGGGGGGAAAGACGGCGGCTCCTTGTGTATTTGTCCCGGGTTGACTTCCTGGTTGTGCAGGAGGGAGCATGGCCTCATTTCTGATCTTAATCTCTCCTGAGCCTGCTGGGAGGTGCTACAATTAGCCATACTCCCGAATCGGAGATTAAGAATAATACGGATGAAACTGTGCTTTTCGTTACCGTAGAGACTGAAGTAAGTCATGCCTGTCCCCTGTAGGTTTCTGCTGAGGAAGCAGAAGAGTCTGAGTGGTTTGATGTTGGCCTGTTTAAAACCCTGTTCTCTGAGGTCACTTGCTACTACTTGCCGCCTGATAAGGACAACAACCCTGGCATCTACGCCAAACCGTCTAACACTAATGAGGTAAATATAAAGAAAGCCTGTGTGGGGTTACCCTAACCCTGGATTACATGTTAAAAAAGCCTGGAGAATGCTGGGTAATGAAATCAAACCAGAGCGGTGAATTGTAGGTTTGCTTTTGCTCATGGTTCTGCCCCTTCCTAGAGCTGGCCCATCTGCTCACTGTTCGAGATGAATATCCTGTCTGTTCACTGATGATTAGCCCTGCTTTAATTAAACATTAAAAAACCAATCCACTGCAAAGTACAGCTTTTATTTACACCTAGATAGGCTGTTACTGTCTGACACTGACTCATATCGGTCTGTACTACATCTATTTTCACGCTTTCCTTTTCTCTTCCCCGCTGTGAAATGATGTAAGTGTTTGTTCTCGGAAGAACTAAAACTTTAGATTTCCCAAAACAGGAAACTGCCGCAGAGATTATGAGGAGTTAAATGAGAATGAATTGTATGTAGAATTGACTAAATAAATTGTATTAATGCTTCATGCGAAACAATCTAAAAGGGACGCACACTGACAACTTTTCTCATGAGCATATACGCACCGTTCACTTCTCAAAATGTCTCAAATTTCTGTTTATTACTTCCCGTGACTTGACATGAACACAACACACTGCTCTTCTGCAGATGAAGTTGCTGGGACCTCAGGACTTTGAGGGGCGTGAGAAGCAGGTGTTGTCTCCAGGTGCGACTTACAAGTTCAGAGTGGCAGGTATCAACAGCTGTGGTCAGGGGGACTTCAGCCCTCCCAGTGAGTTCAAGACCTGTCAGCCTGGGTTCCCCGGGGCGCCCTCTGCTGTCAAGATCACCAAGGTACCTTACACTCCTAATTCACATTACACAGAGAGAAGGTAATGCTGGTGTCTGTTCAGGTGATTTAGTAAATATTCAGGTGTTATGTATTATTTAACACTTTCAATTTATTTATGGCTAGAAAAACCCAATACCTATTTTTGTTTGTATAAAAATCTGTGGTCAGATAAGTAATTTTTTCTAGCGAAACATACCATTTAATTTACGTTTTGAGCTTGAAATCATTTAGTCATCCAACGTTTTGGGGTGTCCACGGGTTTTGGGAATTCAGGTATATATGTGAATCATTTTATATTTGTGAATAATAATTCCGCTAATCGCTGGCTTTTCCCCTCCTGCTTAATCCGTCTAACCCCCCCCCCCCCACACACACCTCTCGTCCTCCAAGGCTAATGACTCTGTCCACATCACTTGGGAGTCCCCCACGTCTCCGTCCGGTAAGATCCTGGAGTACTCCATGTACCTGGCAGTGAGAAAGAGCCGATCCAGCAGCAGTACCTCTGAGCGTCCCGGACAGCTGGCCTTCATTAGGATCTACCGAGGCACCAAGACGTCCTGCACAGTTAGCCCAGCCCACCTGGCCAATGCCCACATCGACAGCTCCGCCCCGAACCGACCCGCCGTTGTCTTCCGCATCGCTGCCAAGAATGAGCAGGGATACGGGCCGGCCACACAGATCCGCTGGCTACAAGGTATGGCCGTGGGTGGGGGTGTGTTTGCTCCCCACCCTACCAAAGGTGGCTTGTGGGCTTGCGCAGTATGATGGACCATCTATACGACAATTGATCAGGGCTTTTGTGAAATAACGTTCGTTATTTAACAAAGTACTATCGAATAGTATTAGTGGGGGGGGCTGGGGGTAATGTAACCCTCTGACGTGTACTCAAGCTAGCTTGACCCTGCTCTGCCGGAGTGCGAGAGTTGCATGGATAGAGAGACAGACCGACCACTATTTCAGGCCATTTATGGACTTAGACAAATGGTAGATTATTTATTTTTTGTTTTGTTTGTGGTTATTCCCCATTAACCATAGACTTTGTCTCTGTTCAGATGCCAGTAAACTCAAAGCCTCGTCATCACAACCAGATGGCAGCCCCACAGATGGTGGAGACAGGTGAACAGGCTTCGTTCTCCTTTGGCTAACCGTTGATATCTTCATTGTCCTTGCCATTGTTGTGTTTGATCATTTAAAAGTTTTAGATTTGTGGACCTAGATGCGATGCAAAAGGACTTATTTTAGGTTTTCCTCCATGCAGTTCAAGTTGAAGTCCTTCTGCCAGGCTGATTTCCAGGAGGATGACCATGTCGAAGGTCATGACTGCTTATCGACCCAGCAATGTCCCTCACACATTCTGTACAGAGTTTACATAGATTTGTAACTTATTTTTTTTATAAATGTTTTGTTGATGTACATAAACTGATGTTTTACATTTCCTCCCTCTTGATCATATTGTAGTGTTAAGGAGAAGTTCTGTTTTTCATTTTGTTATGTCCTTCCATGGGTGTTTTTAATTTATTAAATAGGTATGACCCATGTTATGACCAAGCTTTTCCCACTTGCCAAACAGAACTGTTAAATGTGCCTTAATTCATGAAGGGGTTTTGAATGGAAATGATGACCAATGAGTAGTGACTGCTTTATAATAGTTAACATGTAGCAAAATGTGAGATATTTTTTGCAATTGCATTTTTAATTTGGGCCAACTCAGTGGTTGTATTTCAGCTTGAACATTCAGATTTATATCTGATTACAAACAGGTATTTACATAAGACATGATTCCAACACAGCATTTATATTGTCTTGTACTGTAAGTATGAACAGTTTTACTTTTGGTTTAGTGGTCTTTATTTATTTGTAAACTCACTATAGGGAGTAAGCCATATATTTGTGAATCTTAGGCAATCCATGCATCCGTTACTACACACAGATTCACAGTGGTTTTACACACTACCTTTCCTCTTATACTGCAGCACTGTAGCTCACTATGCAATGTGGAAATGACGTCATATCTTCAGGCTGGTTGTGTTTACGAGTTAATGTTTGTTGAAGACATTCCCTACATTTGGTTCCAAAAGAGCTTAGTATGACAGTGACATGTATATGAAATGAAACAATGAACCATATATTACTCAGTGAGTATGTAGCCAACTAGATACCATGTTTATACCCTTTGAATATAACTTTGTGCAGTTAAGGAGAGGATTGTATTTTCTGTTGTTATTCTGTTTGGTTTTAGGGATGTGTTGCAGAATTATCCAGGTAACCTAATGTTACCTAATGTTCTGTGTTATCACTATACTTTAGAAACGTGTGTTTTGCATTGGGTGAATGGAGAACATAATAGAGACCTTGTAGAAACGTTTATTTAAAAAAAGAATAAAACTTGACATGACACTGTAAAATCTGAATTTGTTGATTCAAATCTTTGTAGACCATCTGCGGCATTTAACTTATACAATGCACATGTCACAATATTTCATTATGAAGAAATAGTTTAGCTTTCCAATAGAAATTTCCAAGACCATGTATCTCACTCTATCCTATTACAACATGAGGATGGTTCAAACCTTAAATGTTGAATGTCTGAAAGCTGTGGCATAGAAAACCATTTACCACAGGTATGACATTTTACTGTTAACAGCAATAAGGAAACTAACAACCAGACAATAAAGATAAGACAAATATTTTATACATACAGTACTGGCACCTGCAATTTGAAGTAATACATTTTTTATAAAAACACTATAATATGTATCTAATATATACAATATACTCTGATCAACCATAACATGATTAAGTGAATAACACTGATAATCTCGTTATCATGGCACCTGTCAGTGGGTGGGATTTATTAGGCAGCAAGTGAACATTCTATCCTCAAAGTTGATGTGTTAAAAATGGGCAAGCGTAAGGATCTGAGCAACTTTGACAAGGGCCAAATTGAGATAGCTAGATGACGGTCAGGGTATCTCCCCAACTGCAGCCCTTGAGGGGTGTTCCCAGTCTGCAGTGGTCATTACCTATCAAAAGTGGTCCAAGGAAGAAAAGCGATGAACCAGCGACAGGGTCATGGGCAGCCACGGCGCATTGATGCATGTTGGGAGCGAAGGATGGTCCATGTGTTCTGATCCAACAGATGAGCTACTATAGCCCAAATTGCTGAAAAAGTTAATGCAGGTACTGATAGAAAGGTGTCAGAACAACAGTGCATCGCAGTTTGTTGTGTATGGGATTGTGTAGCCGGCGGGGGCAGTGTGATGCTTTGGGCAATGTTCTGCTGGGAAACCTTGGGTCCTGCCTTTCATATGGATGTTACTTGACATGTACCACCTACCTGAGCATTGTTACAGAGCATGTGCACCCTTTCATGGCAATGGTATTCCCTGATGGCATTGGCCTCTCTCAGCAGGATACCCTGTCACAAAGCAAAAATGGTCCAGGAATGGTTTGAGGAACACAACAACTAGTTCAAGGTGTTGACTTGGCCTCCAAAACTCCCCAGATCTCAATCCAATCGAGCATCTTTGGGATGTGCTGGACAAACAGGTCTGATCCATGGAGGCCCCACCTCACAACTTACAGGACTAAAAGGATGTGCTGCTAATGTCTTGGTGCTAGATACCACAGCACACCTTCAGAGGTCTAGTGGAGTCCATGACGGGTCAGGGCTGTTTTGGCAGCAAATGGGGGACCTACACAATATTAGGCAGATTGTCTTAATGTTATGGCTGATTGGTGTGTGTGTGTGTGTATATATATATATATATATATATATATATATATATATATATATATATATATATATATATATATATATATATATATATATATATATATTTTTTTTTTTTTTTTTTTAAATGAACACTAGGCAAATAAATTAATTTGAATTTCAGGTGACTAAGACTTATACACAGTACAGAATATATATATATAACCGGGACTATTAGTAGTACCCCATCGTACCTTATTGGTTACATACAAAAAAATCTACTTACTTGGATTGAAAAAATATATTATTTTTTTACCTATTGGTTACATACAACATTTATGAGAAATATATGCGAATTTCTTTTGTATGTATCCAATAGGTAAAAATATATATATATTTTTTCAATCCAAGGAAGTAGAACTGTCCCATGATCCCATGCGTGTTTGTAGTTCTTTAGTACACGATAAGCTAAAATTGTCTTCAAGGAGTCGAATCCAAGAGGTAACACATCTAGCCATCAAAACACTTCTCCTGGATTTAGTTAATCTGAAATGACAACTTTAAACAAATGGAACAATAGATTGTTGTTCATTTCTAATTACCGAACGGCTACATTAGTAGCTAACTTGCTAACCGGTTTGCCATTTCTGTTAAAGTGCATTACTGTAGCTATGATGATATTGTTGCTAACTAGCTAAATAGTAAAGCGCCACTTTTGAAAAGGGTTATGTCGTTTTAGCAAGCTAGCAGATAGATTGGCAGCAGTAATACGATAGTGGTTGCCAGCCTGTATGATCGGTTTTTGTTTGCCAGTGATCAAACAAATAATAGTTAGAATTCTAGCTAGCGACAGCACTCTGTAATGTACAGTCAGTACTTTTTTGTGTGAAAAAAACGGCTGTATCAAGCCAACGCTTACTGTACTGCAACGACTGTCTGGAGTTTTGGGCCAGTCATCTGTTGACTACTTCCTGGCTTTGAATAGTTGCCTGTAAGTTACTTAAATAATTTAATCGATAGCTACAATACTACCTTTAGTGTGATTATTTTAACGCGCTAGCTAGCTGCAGCAGTGCCATCGTTTAATATTAATCCAAATTGATGAGGTGTTTAAGAGATGGTCCAGTGCAGTGTGTGCACAATCAGGCATAATTGTTCCTCCCCTGACTCCGCGTATCCACAACAGATGTCGGAAAAATCACTTGAGACAGACACTGTAGTTAGTTAAGGGGTTGTCATTTGCACAAGTAGCTGGGGAACTCATGGCTACCATGGAAACAACTGCAGTTTATCCCAAGCCACACATTGCACCATCCTTATACACACCAGTCTTCTCTATGTACGACCTGCAAGCAGAGGAAAACACAGCAAGTCTCTTCCCTGTGATGTGTGTTCTGTTTTATGTTTTATTTAGTTGAGTGAAAGTCACTGTATTAGACCAGGAAGAAGTGTTGTTTGATGTTAATGGAATGATATTTTTTGACCTGCGTGTAAGAACCCAAAGTTGTCTTGATTGCCTTAACCCTTATTGTCTGTTTTTCTGTCTGTGTGTCCAGTAAGGGCGAGATGAACTCCTCTGCCCTTGCCCAGTCCGCCCCCATCTTCACTATTCTGGACCCCGGGGGGTCGGTAAAGCTGGGGGGGTCCGACATGGAGCTGCAGAAGATGCTGATCGACGAGAGGATGAGATGTGAGAACCACAAAACCAACTACCAGACACTCAAGGCTGAACATAACAGGTCACAGCCCAGAATAAGTGTGTGTGTGTGTGTGTGTGTGTGTGTGTGTGTGTGTGTGTGTGTGTGCGCGCGCGTGCGCCTGCCTGTCATTGTCATCTGTTTGATTTAAACACATTATGTTCGCACATGTACCAATCAATCGAAAAATCTAATGTTTATATTAAAGCACTTTTTACATTAGTGGTTTTCACCAAATGCTTAACCGGTATGTGTGTGTGTGTGTGTGTGTGTGTGATGTCCACACAACTTGTTTACTTTCTGTTATTGTCACAGGCTGCAGGATGAGTTTACACGCGTGCAAGGGGAGCTTAAGCGACTCCTCTGTGACAAGCAGACCGTCCAGGAGAAACTGCAATTGTTGCTGGCTGAACTCAGAGGAGAGCTGCTGGACAAGACCAGGGAGCTGGAGGAGCTACGACTACAGGTACTGGGGCTTAGCAGAAGAGAAAACCTCTGGATGTAACTGACCTTTGGCTTTTTCAAACCCACTCTGACATTTCGAGGTAAAACGTATGCTTGTGTTCTTCTGTGCCTGGCTGTGTATCTGTTTCCCTGCCTGTGTGAACGAATGTGTTTGTTTGGTCAGGTGCTGACGCCTCAGCGATTGGAGCTGTTGAAGGCACAGGTACAGCAGGAGATGGAGGGGCCTGTCAGGGAGCGATTCAACAAATTGGAGGAGGTGCGGCGAGCCCCAGAACACTTATGTATTCTCTCTACTGCACTGCTTATTCTGTTTTGGACCACCTTAACGGCGCTTGCTTCTATTTTTGTTTTATTCATGACTGCTCTTAACTACCTTTTACTTTTTAGCTTTACAGTACTCTCCAAATGTCACAGCTGTAACCGTTTCCTGAGCAAGTTATATTTTAAATTTACAGTTTTTGCATTATTCGCAAATAATGCTACATGCCCCCTTGTTTTTTCTACCAGTCCTTTTCTCCCTTTTCTCTGTGTTTCTTGTAGGAGACCGAGAAGTACAGGTCTGAGTACAACAAGCTGCGCTATGACTACACCTTCCTCAAGTCTGAATTTGACCACCAGAGGGAGGAGAACACTCGCATCCTGGAGGAGAGGAAAATCCGCTTTGAGGCTGAGGTGTGTTTGTGGTGTGTGGAGAGCTTGTGTGGTTTTAAAGGGAGATCTGTCGTTTCCCTCTTTTGACGTGCATGCTGGTTGCTTCCCGGATTTGATTGGCGTGCGTTCATTCATGCATGTGTTCAGGTGTCACGACTGGAGAGGGACCGAGAGGAGCTGATGGCCCAGTATCAGAGCACGGACCCGTCGAGGGACGGTAAACGTGTAGAGTCTCTGCTGAGGGAGAAGGCCCAGCTTCACCTACGTCTGAAAGGTCTGGAGGCCGAGGTGGCTGAGCTCCGGGCACAGAGGGACAACTCCGGCCAGCAGGCCGAGAACGTGCAAAGGATCCAGGTCCGCCAGTTTGCAGAGTCCCAGGCAGCAGTCAAGTCGCTTGAAGTAAGAAACCTGTGTTCGCCGCCCGTCTGTCGCTAAGCCTTCAACCGTCGCTGTTACTTTCGAAACCTCTGTTTGAGCATCTGCCCTGACGTCGGTAGAATTATTTACCGCTAGTGCTTGATTGGTGTGTGTTGTGCCGAGGACAGTGATTGATGGAATTTAATGTTGATCAGGCGGAGAGGCAGTCGCTGCGCCTGCAGTCAGACCGTCTGGAGAGTGAGCTGCAGCAGAGTCGTGAGCAGAACGCCCAGCTGACCGCCAGGCTTCACAAAGCCGAGCGAGAGGTCAACACCCTCAACAGCCAGGTCAGACCTATATGACCTCTACCTTAGGAGGGAGGGGTCGCCACGCCAAGAGTGGGTGCATGATGTTGACTGTGCTGAACATCTAGGGATACAGCAGGTGTGTGTGTTAGCATTATGAATGAGTCATTTTGGTTGGACCCCCCCCATTTCAGATTGAGGGCATGAGGCACTCCCACAAGCTGGAGGTGGCCAACGTGAAGCTGGAGTCTGCCAGGGCCAAAGGGGAGGTGGAGAGGGACAGGGATGCTCTACATGGCCAGATGGAAGGTAACTCGGCAAATAAGCTCCTTGTGTTTATCAGTATACATCTCATCTCTCATCTCATCTTCATCCGCTTATCCGTATCGGGTCGCAGGGGCAGCAGCTCCAGCAGTATCAGTATACAGTGGATATAAAAAGTCTACACACCCCTGTTAAAATGCCAGGTTCTTATGATGTAAAATAATTAGACGAAGATAAATCATGTCAGACCTTTTTCCACGTTTAATGTGACCTATAACATGAACAATTCAATTGAAAAACAAACTGAAATCTTTGAGGGGGAAAAATAAAAAACTCACAATAACGTGGTTGTGTAAGTGTGCACACCCTTAAACTAATACTTTGTTGAAGCACCTTTTGATTTTATTACAGCACTCAGTCTTTTTGGGTAGGAGTCTATTAGCATGGCACATCTTGACGTGGCAATATTTGCCCACTCTTCTCTGCAAAAGCGCTCCAAATCTGTCAGATCACCCCACAGATGTTCAATTGGATTCAGGTCTGGGCTCTGGCTGGGCCATTCCATAACGTTAATCTTCATCTGGTGAAGTCATGCTTTTGTGGATTTGGATGTGTGCTTTGGGTCGTTATCATGCTGAAAGGTGAACTTCCTCTTCATCTTCAGCTCTCTAACGGAAGCCTGAAGGTTTTGTGCAAAAATTGCCTGTTATTTGGAACTGTTCATAATTCCCTCCACCCTGACTAAGACCCCGATTCCAGCTGAAGAAAAACAGCCCCAAAGCATGATGCTGCCACCACCATGCTTCACTATAGGCATGATGTTCTTTGGGTGATGTGTAGTATTGTTATTGCGTCAAACATACCTTTTAGAATTATGGCCAAAATGTTCAACCTTGGTTTCATCAGACTATAACAAATTTTCCCATTTGCTTTAGGGGGACTTGATGTTTGTTTTGCAAACTTCAGCCGGGCTTGGATGTTTTTCTTTGTAAGAAAAGACTGTCTTGCCACCCTACCCCATAGCCCATTCATATGAAGAATACGGGAGATTGTTGTCACATGATGCTGCCACCACCATGCTTCACTATAGGCATGATGTTCTTTGGGTGATGTGTAGTATTGTTATTGCGTCAAACATACCTTTTAGAATTATGGCCAAAATGTTCAACCTTGGTTTCATCAGACTATAACAAATTTTCCCATTTGCTTTAGGGGGACTTGATGTTTGTTTTGCAAACTTCAGCCGGGCTTGGATGTTTTTCTTTGTAAGAAAAGACTGTCTTGCCACCCTACCCCATAGCCCATTCATATGAAGAATACGGGAGATTGTTGTCACATGATGCTGCCACCACCATGCTTCACTATAGGCATGATGTTCTTTGGGTGATGTGTAGTATTGTTATTGCGTCAAACATACCTTTTAGAATTATGGCCAAAATGTTCAACCTTGGTTTCATCAGACTATAACAAATTTTCCCATTTGCTTTAGGGGGACTTGATGTTTGTTTTGCAAACTTCAGCCGGGCTTGGATGTTTTTCTTTGTAAGAAAAGACTGTCTTGCCACCCTACCCCATAGCCCATTCATATGAAGAATACGGGAGATTGTTGTCACATGTAGCACATAGCCAGTACTTGCCAGAAATTCCTGCAGTTCCTTTAATGTTGCTGTGGGCCTCTTGGAAGCCTCCCTGACCAGTTTTCCTCTCGTCTTTTCATCAATTTTAGAGGCACGTCCAGTTCTTGGTAATGTCTCTGTTGCACCATATTTTCTCCACTTGACGATGACTGTCTTCACTGTGTTCCATTGTATATCTAATGCTTTGGAAATTATTTTGTACCCTTCTCCTGAATTATATCTTTCAACAATGAGATCCCTCTGATGCTTTGGAAGCTCTCTGCGGACCATGGCTTTTGCTCTGAGATGCCACTAAGAAAATCCTACTAGAACAGCTGAACTTTATTTGTGATTAATCAATCACTTTAAATGATGGCAGGTGTGTAATGACGTGTATTTAACATGAGTTTGAATGTGATTAATTCTGTGGTTAATTCTGAACACAGCCACATCCTGATTTATAAGAGGGTGTGAACACTTATGCAACCAGGTTATTTTAAGATTTTTCATTTTTCCCCCTCGAAGATTTCAATTTCAATTGAATTGTTCACATTATAGGTTACATTAAAAGTGGAAAAAGTTCTAACATGATTTATCTTTGTCAAATTTTTTTACATCCCAAAAACCTGGCATTTTCAGAGGGGTGTGTAGACTTTTTATATCCACTGTACATGTACTGTACATAAAATCCTCTCGTTACAGTCGGTATATAACCCTCTTGTCTCATTGTCTCGCTGCCTCGATTTTCACCCTCAACTCTCTCAACACTCTGCCCCCCCGCCTTCCCTTTCTGTCGGGCAGGTCTGCAGGTCGATGTGGAAGTGTTGAAGGGGAATGTGGAGAGACAGAAGGAGGTGCTGGCTGAGAAGGAGAGGGAACTCGTCCGGAGGGTGCAGGCTGCTCGCGAGGAGGAGATACGCAAAACAGCGGCCGTCCACGAGGAGAAGTGAGGATCCATCACTCTTTTCAATTCTCTCTCCCTGTCTTACACACACACGCACACGCACACACGCACACACACTGCCTCAGAATACTGTGTTGAAGAGATGTGTGTGATTGGGCGTGTCCAGGTTGATGCTGGAGGATCGTTTAGCAGAGCTGGAGAAGCAGAAAGCGCTTCAGGACGCAGCTGGCCTCACCCAGAAAGAGGAGTGGGAGGAGCGTCTCCGTGGCGCCCAGCTGGCGGAAGAGTCAGCTCGTAAGGAATTGCAGAACCTCAGGTTGGTGCGTCTGTGTATTGCATTGGGCCGTAAATGCATTGCTAATATGCTCTATATTTGGTGTGTGTTTTCATGACCCTTTGTGACTTTGTGTGTCAGGTCTAAACTGCTACACCAGGGCTCTCAGCTGGAAGAGCTGGAGAGACAGAAGACCGAGAATGCTGACCTGAGACAGGTACTAAACATACCCCGGGCCTTGTATAGCTCCCACGGCTCTAATGTAGAAGATACACTGAGCTGGCCAAATCTGGAAACTTCAACTTAGAACAGTAATTTTACTTGCTACAACGCGGCGTGCTAGTAGTTAATCTCTTCTGTAGGAATCCCTTAAGTCCGGGTTCAATATGGGTTAGGGGATGGATGAATTTGTATAATTGAACTGTGTAGCTCCTTATTCTTCCAAACAAATTTTAAATTTTCATGAGATAATGCACTGATTCTATTGAACAAACGTGCATGATTCTACTAAGACCCATTTAAAGGCATCTCAAGCTTTCTATACATTTTCTACACGTTTGTTGTTGTTAGTATAGAGCTGAGTGAATGTTTTAAGTGTCCAGAGAAAATACTCCAAACTTTGTTTACTTCTGTAGTAATAGTAATAATAGTAATTGCGATTTAATTAATTAATCCAAATAATTGTTAGAGATTAATAAATTATGTAAATGGATGTTAGTTGCAGCACTAATCAGTGTACAAATGTACATTCCCAAAGTTAGTTGACCACTTACCTGCCCCTGCATCTCTCAGCAGAACCATGAGTTAGGGGTACAGCTGGGGACCTTGTCCCACTCTGAGGCTGACCTTCTGGAGACCAACCATCGTCTGAGGGACACCCTGGAGAGGACCAGAGAGGACCTGAGAAGTGCCCGTTCACAAGCTGAGCGGACCCAACATGAAGCCGAGAGGTACACCGCCTACAGTATAAAAATAACGTGACTATCAAAACAATGTAGTGTTCTAACCCGCCACTCCCCTTTTCTCTGCAGGTTAGTGGAGGAGCGTCGTGTGGAGTGGTTGGAGGAGAAACACAAGCTGCAGGAGAGGGAAGCAGAGCTGCAGGAGAAGTACTGTCAGGCTAAGGAGAAATTACAAAGAGCTGCGCTTGCACAGAAAAAGGTATCGCCATCTCTTTATTTCTTTCTCTCTGCACTAACATCCTGTCGGCCATCATCCTCTCTTCTCTACCAATCTGTTTCTATAACAGTTGTTGTGTAGGATCACAAGGACAAACTGGTGTCACACAAAAATGACACCAAAATTGAACTCACATTTTATTGCCAGCAGTTCAGACAGTTGTGTTTTGTTATTTTGAGGGGACAGCAAATTTACACTCTTATACAAGCTGTACACTCACTACTTTACATTGTAGCAAAGTGTCATTTCTTCAGTGTTGTCACATGGACAGATACAATCAAATATTTACAAAAATGTGAGGGGTGTACTCACTTTTGTGAGATACTATATATTTCGATAGGCTTTCCTGTTAAGCTCCCTGTGCTTGGAAAGTGCCGCTGCTGCCATCAGCCATTGTTGGAGTCTCAGTGATTCCCTTTCAGATGGTTAAGCCACCACTGCACCCTCAGTCCACATCTCAGAGACACAGGACTGTTTGTGTCGCCACTGTTTGTGGAACTGGGGAAACCAATCAAGTTTGCACCTTCAAGTATGGAGAAGGGGAGATGGGGGGAGACAGACAGAGAGACAAAGAGAGAGAGCGAGAGAGAGACTGAGACCCCAACCGGTGGCCAATCAGACTGAGTACGCTACTAGCCCATATATTGGTAATTAAAAGCTGTGGGCTACTGTATTTACTGATTTCTTGGCACAGCTTTATTAAAGCAGGGTCTGTCATCCATTAATAGATTAGCTCTAAGATACACATGACCCTCTCCCTCCCGGTGGGGAGACAACTTCCCCCATTTATGTCCACTGTTTCTAAATGCTGATGAGAACCATTTTGTTGAACAGTTTTTTAAAGGGTCATTTCTTTTTATTCCCCAGTGCAGTGAAATCATATTGTTTATTCAAAGTATAATCAGGTGATTTAGTGAGGCCATTGTGTGTTTCGGCTCCACCTGTACAGGATGGGCCTACAGCACATGTTGATGCCGAGGTTCACAACAACATGGGAGGGGGACACAGTGGGCTGTGCTGAATGTATACAGGCCTGAGCTCAGACTCAGCCTGCTGAGAGTGTTAACTGCTCCAGGTTTGCAAATCTTGAATAAAGCTTTAGTTGTGAAAAGAGTCTACGGTCTCTGTGCCTTTCCCATTTATTGATTTTCACAACAGTCACGGGCCTGTCGTTTATTGGTTTTAGAGGAAGACCATGACCGAGAACAAGGAAAAGAGGTTCCAGGATAAGATCCAACTCCTCGAAGCTAAGGTAGCAGAGCTGGAGCTGCAGGCTAGCACCGCCAAGAAGTATGTATACATTCTGGATTCTTTATACGCGTCTATATAAAACAACTGTGTGTGTGTGTGTTAAATCAAATGTTTGTTCCCCCCAGACGTCCCTCTTACACTGAGGAGCACGCCCTCCTCAACAGGCGATTGAAGGAGCTGCAGCGCAGGCACAGTGAGTTCAGACGCCTCCTATTGGGTAACCAGGTGACCTCCAGCACGGGTCCCGCCCTCATGACCTCCACCCCAGGACCAGGACTCGGCCCTATCTCTGTCCTCGTCCCCGGATCCGAGGGGCCCAGCCTCCACGTGAGTACTCTGGAGCTTGCTCCCATAACAACCGCAGGGACCTTCATAGGTCAAGGCCAGCCTCTGTTTAGAGTCTTAGTAAGCGTGCTGAACTAGAATCATCATGAATATGTATAGACCAGGGGGATTTAGTGCTGGAAGATAACATTATGGTAGAAGTCTCCCTTCATCTCTTTCTGTCTCTGTCTTTCTCCTGACCGCGGTCTACCTTTAGGAGGAGCAGCATCAGAGAGAGTTGACTCTGCTTCGTCGTAGGCTGGAGGAGTTGGCGTGTTCTCAGCAACAGCAGATGGAGGAACTGGGGCCTCCCATGGACAGGAGCAGAGGTGCCGGCCTGCATGGCTCTCCTCCTGAACTCTAACCTCTCCACTCTGACCCAGAGAGATTGAACTTCTCCCTAAAATATTCTAATTGAGTCGGTGAGAACTGAAATATTTTGTGAAAATCAAGTTTTTACCAGCTCAAAATTATTGTATATGTAGGATGAAAAATATTTCTGTAAATAGGGCGAATGTTTACATTCCTTGTTGAGTTACAGGGCCAGAATCCTTACCTGTGGACTATCAATGTCTATGAAAAGAATGATTTCAATGTCTAATCCTTGACTTCCTCAGGGTTTATTGACTGTTGTGAGATATTTGTATGAAATGTTTACACTAAGGCCATAATAAGGGGACTATCACTCTTAAAAGACATTTTGAATAAACAAGCCATGGTTTATATACATTTTTTGTACTGTCAAGATGTGCACCTGTTTTTGTATTTGCATTTCTTGCAATTAAATACATTAAAATCTTTACTGAGGTGTAGTTGTGTGAAAAACAGCGCAATTAACAGTGCAAACTTCAAACTTAATGGAGCACATGACTATATACATTTCATTGTCATTTTTATTGTTCCAGGGTTTATATTCATTTCTCTGTTCATTGGTGGGGAAAATAGGTCTACATGCCATTCATTTTTTATGTCCGAATGAGTTTTATGTCCTAATTTTCTTTAACCAACATAATTGGGGTGGCTTAAGAAATTATTGTTCACACTGGCTTTGTACCGTGGTGGCCAATCCCTGATTTACTGCGACTGCCTGAAGTCTGGTAGATATCTACCCACTATTTATGTCCACTTGACATGTTACAAATATCCCAAAAACGTCAATTGTGTTGTCTCCTGTGATGGTCCAATGGGCTAAGTTGCTACCTGTGGTTCTGACACAACATGGGTTCAAACCCCACCATTTGCTTTGCAAAAACATCATGTGTTACTAATACAAAAAAAACTGATGAAACAATTTGTAACTATGATGGTCCAGTGGTCTAAGTCTCTGGCAGTTGGGCTGCTGCTCATGGTTCAAATCCAACCTGTTGCTACTCAATCTTTCACAACTAAACCATAGAGTTTATTGCATGTGGACATGAATTATATCTTTTATTAAAGTTGATTTACCTAACAACCTTTGGCTGCCATACTTCATATTTGCAATGTTTGAACACAGCTGCTTTTGGACTCGCACCTTTTGAACACAACTGCTTTTGGACTTGCACCTTTTGAACACAACTGTTTTTTCACTTGCAACCTTTGAACACAACTGGTTTTAGAACACAACCTGTTTTGGACTTGCAACCTTTGAACACAACTTTATTTTTTAATTGTTTTACTCACAACCGTTTTCACTCTGAACATTTTAATGGGCAATGTTTTGAAGGGTATTATACCTTGTTTTGTCACACCATGGATTTGAACTTGCAACGTTGGTATTGTAAGCCTGTGCCATTTACAATCACCCAACATACCAGGGCTTAACACCAACACAAACTTTATGTCTATTTAAATATATATATATAAATACGTTCTTGTTGTTTAAAGCAGCAGGTGGGATTTGAATCCAGCAACAGCATTACCCAATGCAGCGGTTTAGACCGGTAGACCATAGAGGACGCTTCGTGGTCTTTCATCCATATAGACATATACACTGTAGCTATTCACCAGACTTTATTAAACAGTAACAGTAACCCAGAGATCGGCAAAAGGGCAACCATGGTCCAAAGCCAGTGTGAACGATCATTTCTTTCGCCACCAAGTATGTTGGTTAAAAATATATATAAATTGAATAAACAATGGGCAGGAGGAGTTTATTAAAATATAACTTACCCAAAATTCACAGAATTCCAAAAGACAAACATATATTTCCTGATCCACCTTTCTTTTGACACATGAGAGCATGCTTATTTTCAGCTCATGTGGACATTCAAAAAATGTATGGTATGTCAATGCGTATGTAGACCTACTTTTCCAACCAATGAACACACAGAGAAATTAATATACCTATCCCTGGAACAATAAATTACATAATTGAATACAGCTGATTTCATATAAAAGCACTGCCCCCGTCGCTGCATTATTTAATCATTAAAGAGAATCACATTTACACTCCGGATTTCATTTAGAGGTGGACAACTAGGGCTTTGGATCATTAATAGTTTCTGCTACAATTTCAGCACCTGCGAGGGGTATACTACGAAGCGAGGTAACTGGCTAACCGAGGTAACTTCATGAGTAACTTGGTGACGTCGGATGTAACTTCCCGATTAACCTGTGCTACGAAAGGTGAATACGTTTTACTCAGGCTATGCTGCCATGGCAATTTACGCTGCATCTCTAAACTGTTTCGAGCAGGTTATCGTCATGGTTTACCCAGAGTCTTGTGAGCAACATTTAAGAAACACTTCCGGGTCACGAAAATTAGGTCATTTTCAAAATAAAAGAGACCAACGTATTACTTCAAAACTGACATAAACTGAGTTTATTCATTGTTTAAGAAAATGAACCTCTCAAAACATTGACAAAAATTCATATATGATCATATTTAAGAGTAATTTCAATAAAACGTGGGTATTAAAACATGTTCCAAGGGCAAAATTCAGACAATGCCAATGACTGAATATGGAATACATATTGCTTCATAGCTCATAAACGATTGAATATTCCACAGAGAAAGCAATGTAGGAAATGTTTCAGGAGAGTGTGTGGAGTAAGACAAACCTGTCTAATCATGGGGAATGGTGTGCTACATCTAGCAACACAATACTTTCCACACCCTCTTTTTCCACAATGTAACTCAATGGATATTTAAATACATATTGACTCATACAGAAAAAACTCATTCATAACAGTACCAAAATTACTTAACAACTGAAAACACCAACAAGGAATTATATTCCAATTACCAAGTACCAAGCTGTTCTGCAAAACGTAGTGTAATTACCAGTTGAACTAAATTATGCAAAATCTAGCTCACTGCTCAGTATTTGTCCAAATTGTTATTTCTTAGAAAATTTAAAATGTTATTACTTCAGCTTCATGACTGGGTTTCTTTGATCATCTATAGACCTGTTTGCAGTTCTATTCATACAAAACATTTAGATTACTTTTGTACTTTTTATAAGTTGTATACTTTTATACATTTGACTATAAAATTAACTTGTGCTATAGTTATCCCAATCGTCCGTTCAATTGCCAGGTAGCATCTTGTTCACAAATCTCTCATTGATAGGCCTGTAATATGGGAGTTTTGTCCCATCAACCAGGTTTGTAGGACCAACCACATTTGCAGAGAATCCTTGTTTGGACTCTGTTTGGATCAGCTTACATTTGTACTGAATCCCTGTTCAAAAATTCCCTCAGTGACTTTTGAAGAGGCTTTGTTTCTTCATCAGGTTGGCAATTTCTTCTCAATTTGTTAGTGTTGCTCTTTTGTTCATGTTGGTATGCATATGTTGTTAATTTCATTTGCCTGAGCAAAATTCTGATTGATTGAATGATTTGTATTGCCAAAATGTAGAGGCTGAAAATCAATATACACAGCTTCTCCTTATTGGCTTATTTAAATTATTTACAATAAAACTCTTAAAAAGTATTCATAGGAACATTCCCAGAGAGTTTTAATAAAACTGCTGAGACTCTTTAAAGCACCATGGACATCTCTATTTTATCAAATGTATAGCATATGGCTGCCCTGTATGTTGGTCTTCATTGTCACATTACTGACCTATTCTGACCGGGGATATCATCGGGGAGTACAGTTGAGTCAGTCTGAGTACTAACTTCCTCTAAGAAACAAAACCCAAGTGTTTTGCCCCTCCAGGACCAATATTGTGCAGCCCCATAATATATTTGTCTCCAAGCAAATGTTTTCGTTCTAGAGAGCTGGAAATAATATTGACTTTTCAGTCATGACAGGAATGTTGTACCAGTTTGGCTCCAGCCATGCAACAAAAAATTGGCCACATTCGGAATAAAATCCCCATCCTAAGCATCATAAACTCTAAGACTGCCAAGATGGAAGGTGATTAACTTAGGTAGAAAGGTGAGTAACTGGTTTGATTAACTGTATGTACTGCGTACCCTATCCTGTTATCATTTAGTACATCATCTTTTATATTGCATGTTGTTTGATGTAAGTTCTGAGTTGTAATGTCCCATATTAGTTGTATTTAGATTAAACCTAACAGCCCACATTCAGAATTTTCTATAAAGGTTTTTGAATGTGCATATTTTCAAAACAATACAATATAAAAAAACGTCATTATTGGGATAAATCTCTAACTTTCTTTCCTTATAGTTTGTCCTGGTCATTGGTGATTCTCGTGCCTTGGAGATAAACATTGTCCCCATGAGTCAATATGTATTTCATATCCATTGAGTTACATTGTGACCAATGGAATGGGTGGATTAAAATGCCAACAACAATTGCAAATACACAGTGCCCCTTGATTTTTTTTTATCCTTATCCTTATCCACCATCCTGAACATTTCATACAATACCGTTTTTACAATATACACTACGCAAAGTGTCAAAATACATTTATTTAATTATATTAAAATTGCGTTTTAACGCTGACATTTATTTTGAAGACAAAATCCGAAAACCGGAAGTCTTGTTGTTGCTACGAAATCTCTAATGTTGCCAGCATGACGCAACTCGACGTTACCTAACGTAAGCACCGCTCTTCCGCCCACAAAAACACCCGCACATTTGAAAGACACAATCGACATTGCTGCACAGATTGTGAAAGGCTCACCCTGCAAGGCGAGGGTGTTTAAAGACCATGTAACTCATTTAGTTTACCCCGATGCTGTTTGCTAATAAAGTTATTGATTCTCATCTGAGGGAATTCGGTATCTTTGCCGGCTTTTAGGGCCAGACGTCTCCAATGCCACAGTGTGTCGTGCTTTGCGATATTTTGCCAGTGGACATTTCATGTATTCCATCGGCGATGCTGAACATCTGAGCTAGAATACTGTAGGCTATGCCGTGCAGTTAACAAGGTGGTAGCTCTCACTAAACTGCTTGATGCATTTGTTGTGTTCCCTGGCCATTTAAGCGTTCCTTAAGATGATATACTGGGTCTAGGCCATATAGGAACAAAATACTTGAGTGCACTTTCTCTCCATTTTAAATAAGTTCAATGTAGTCTGCTCTTTTCACTGTTTGCAATACTTTGTTACACTTACAATTGTACATTCAAATATTTAAATGTGTATGTCTTTAAATGTGTATGTCCATAATTCCTTTAGAGTTCAGTAGGCTAGCCCTCAGCACCGTATCCTGCCATGGCGCATGAAAAACCTCATCAGGTCATTGCAGACTCCAACAGCAGCCTAAGAGGCTCTACCTGCATCAGCAAAGGTGCCTCCCTCTGTGACCTGTCTTCCCCACTCCCTGGCTGTGCCTCGCCATTGTTCAAAAGAGTCTTTGAAATTAGGTGGTATATACTTTGTTGCAGGTGTGTTTACAGCATCTGTATAGGCCAGACAGTTGTGCAATGCATCACAGGCCTTCACGACATGTGTACATTTGTCTGGTAGGAATTCCGAAGGTCTGCCTAGAATTCTCCACCTTGCGACCGTCTTACCAAATGAGTTCTCAATCACACGTCTGGCCCGTGAATGTTGATGGTTGTAGATCCTCTTGTTTTAGTTCAGATTGGCACCTGGTAAAGCAGAATATACACTGAAATTTAAAATAACAAAAATCCCACTGACTAACTGCATTTTGTTGTACTGTACTTGTACCGTTCAATGACAAAGTTGAATCTATTGTCAGTGAACAAGTACTGTACAAAGAAATACAGTTTGCGTCTAACCAGAAGTACAAATAGAGGGCAAACTATTTACAAGTATTAAGTATATGTATGTACAAGTGGTATATATAGATGTGCAATGAATGCAAATGCATTACATATGGCAATTCTAAATGTGCAATGGAAGCAAATGGAAGGCAGAACATTTAGGAGTATTAAGTGTATAACCCTATTATAAACCCTAACCCTATTATTAATCTAATATCTGCTTATGATTTAACCCTCCAAATATTTTCAGAATATCAATAAACAATTGCTTACTTTGAAAGGGCTTCATCAGATTTACATGCAATGGAAAAGCAGCATCTCCGACGATGACATGGGAATGTTTGCAGGTGGAGGGATTGCAACTGTCCCCTGAAGCAGGATTGCGTGAAGTGGGTGGCTTCATGTGTAATAAGGGTTTCAAGCGATGCAGAAGATTGTTGAAACGATTAGCCAACATGCTAAAATATTTTAAACACGCGTCCATATTACACATCTGCTGAATAAGCACACTATTCTAGCTAGATAGCTGTTATATTGTTTACCAACTATACAGATACTTCTTGTGTGAAATTTTCCTGCTCAATAAGCGAACAAAACAGGTGCCAAGCGTCTTCTCTCTTTCCTTATTCATTTAATTTGAATTGTTCTCTAAAACATGCCATTCCAGAAACCGTCTTCCCCGAACTAGCTTGTTAGCTAACTATTATATTGTTTGCCAACTACACAGTTACTTCTTATGTGAAGCTTTCCTGATCTACAAGCGAGCAAACCAACGTTTTGTGCGTAATCGCCGCCTTGTGCCATCTACACAACAAGGCCGCACCACTATAAACGCTGAGCACGTCTGCGTACAGACGCACATGACATTAACAACGCAGACCTGCAGAAGCATCAGGCTTTTGACTTCCATGCTGTATCGGCCACTGAGATGTTGAAAAACATGCTCACTTAAGTTCATTTTCAGTCTCATTAGAGACTATAAGAATGTTTGAAAGCAATAAAAAGTAACCAAGCATGCTCTTGTGATAATGACTATTGCTTATTGGACCACTATGACCTATAGGCTTTATTAAGTTCTAGTAACTATACTTCAAAGAGGTGCTTTTTTTCACATATACAAATTGTATTATGGCCGTCATGGGAAATTAACCAGACGGTGGCAATTTGTGTCATTTGCTTTTTTCTGGTGGAGAAAATGTTGCATTACTACTACATTCACTAGAATGTGACAGACAAAATATTACTCAAAGATTTGCGTGAGGAATGTAGACCTGCCGTGGGTATAGAGCAGTTAGAAGACAGCGGTTTGTTAAGGCATCATATCACATTCAAACCCATGCAGCAGCTAAGTAGCTGTGTAGAGGAGGAAGTGGCTTGGACTATAATGTCAAGATTGCTAGAAACTAGATAGCGGAGACCACAGTGGAAATGGTGATGGTCTGCCTCACTGAAATGAGCACAAACTCCTACTACATTACATAACATCATATCTTTCCCTCCTGCTGATTAGCTAAGTGGCTCTTCGCAAGCTCATAGACATTGACATTATGTTTTTATTCCCACTGTCTTTGCTGCTAAAGTCACTTTCCAAATGTCATGCTTCCCTGTCAATTTGACCAGCTTCTCCTCACTTACGTTCAGGTCCGTACCTCGTTTAATTAGTCAGTTGTGTCCTCTGATCGTACATGCACTGAACTTGTCTATGCATTGGCAACTTCTTCCACACTCGTTCTAGATGAAATCCTACCACTACACTCTTGGAGAAAAAACAAACTACTATTAGACCAAAGGGTTCTCACTTTAAACCAAAAATGTCCTATTAGTACAGCTGAAAACAGTGTGGGGATATCCAATCGCCCAACTACCTGCCCATTCCATCCTCCCTAATCTAGACCATCTCTGGAGATCTCTTTTTCTATTCATCTCTTCCCCCATCAATAATACATTATATTTATATAGCTCTTTTCAGGGACCTAAAGACGCTGTACAAAAGTGATATGGAACAGAAAACAAACAGATTTTTTTTTATAATACTTTGAGAAAACAAAGAAGATTGAGAGAATGGGATTTGGCGTGGCTATGAGTAGGCAATTTTGAACAGATTAGTCTTGATACATTGCTGGAAGAGTGGGATATATATTCTCAGAGTCACGGATGGTTTTGGGGAGAGACTTCCAGAGCCTAGAACCAACCCTTGAGAATGCCCTGTCACCAAAGCCTTTGAGCCTGGACTTGGGGATTATAAGGTGGGCTGCAGTACTGGAACAGAGTGTGTGTGTTAGTTGATATGGAAGAAGGTCTGAGAGGTAGGCAGGGGCTATATAGTTTAGGGCTTTATATGTCAGTAGTAGGATCTTGTAATTGATGCGTTGGGAGATACGAAGGCAGTGTAACTCACAGAGGATTGGGGTAATATGCTGCCGGGACTTGGTGTAGGAGAGTAGTCAGGCTGCAGCGTTCTGAACCATTTGGAGCTTATGGAGGGATGTACACTTGATGCCGGTGAATAGGGAGTTGCAGCAGTGAAAATGGTAGGTTATGAATCCATGTGTTAGTGTTTCAGCAGAAGGACAGGAGAGGGAAGGTCTCAGTTAGGCGATGTTGAGAAGATGGAAGTATTAAGATTTTACAGTCTGTTTGACGTGCTGATCAAAGGAGAGTGTAGAGTCCAGAATGACGCCAAGGTTACGTGCGTGGGGGGACGGGAAAACAACAGTGTCATTGATGCTGAGATTGAAAGTGCCAGTTTTGGTGAGGGTGGATTTGGTTCCAATGACTATGAGTTCTGTTTTGTCACACTTTAGTTTGAGGAAGTTGTCTCTTATCCATGCTTTTATTACAGTCAGGCAGATTTCAATATGGGTCAGAGTTGGGTTGGTGAGAGACTTGGTGGCTAGATATATTTGTGTATCATCAGCATAGCAGTGGAAATTAAGGTTGAATTGATGGAGGATTTGACCATGGGAAAGGATGTAGATGATGAAGAGTAGGGGACCAAGTACTGAGCCCTGGGTGACACCTTGAGTGACTGTGGCTGAGTCTGAGTTTAGACCTTTGAGTGAGATGAAATGGGTCAAATCAGAATCAAATCACAACTAAACACTGGCTGCATTCCATCTAACTTCAAACTGGCCATAGTCATTCCCCTTCTGGAGAAAACCACACTAGATCCGCATAAAAACTATCCACTCCTATCCCTCAGTGTTGCCACTGCTTCCCTTCCCCGTCTACAACATTTCAGAAGAAGCACTGAGGGATAAAAGGTAAACTCTCCCTTTTCTATCTTGTCTGGTTTGTAGCATTTACAGGCGTTAACATTTTTTGTATCTGAAGATGACCAATCAACATAACAATAATGTATATGCATGTTTAGATGCGTTATGAATGAGGACAATAGGATTGGCTTGACGCAGGCTCCATATAATGCATAAATAGACCTTTTAATCTTTGTGTACTGCAGCACATACAATTTACATTTCATTCATCAGACGCACATAAAGTAGATTAGATTGGAAAAGTGCACAGTTAATTACCATGAGAGGCATAGTTCTAAATGCTTCTTGGATGGGATATGATTGTTCTTTTCTTAGATAGCTTAAAATTTATGCACAAATCATTAATGTGAACGTGACCAGGGTGACCAGTGTTACTGTGATGTGGAGGACGGCTGTTAGTGAGGTTAAGAACATTAAGACAAAAGGGTTGGGATATCCTCAAACGTACACATTTATCCTGAACATTCAAAACTGAGGGTATCTTCACTGGTAGAGTTTAAAATAGATGAATAACAAGGCCTTCAGAAAGTACTCAACCCCTGGATTCTGGGTTTTGTTTCATTACAACCTGAATTGCAATACAGATACTATTACTAATGGTATCTGTACTATTACTAATACATAATAGTAATAGTCTAATTTCCTTTTAGAAAAAATTTAAAGTAAACGACTCATATAATAATTAACTTTGTGTAGAATACCAGATCTTTTCGGTTTGATAGGACGAAAAAAATAAGATGGATTTAGAACTCTAACTTTGGAGTTGGAATAAAGCCACCTCTCTCCTTTAATCCCAGCTTCATAACAATTGGATACTTCCTGCTTTTGGGTAAATTCCTGAGTGGATTTTGGAACCTGCTCATTCCAGACGTAAATTTCAGCATCTTAGTATTCTGAAAAAGCCTCCCTGGAAATACTTATATATAGTCCTGCAACATATTCCAGCAGTCTGTAAAGCGCACAGCTGGGTGGAGAGTGGTCCTTAGAACAGTTTTCTGGCCTTCAGCATGGGGAGGTTAAGGGTTAGTTAAGGGGAGTGAGCTTAGTTCCAAGAACAGCTTTTCAGGCCGTCAAACAGACTTTTCACACGATGCAGTTGATCCATCAGGTCCATGGGAGCACCATTGCTATCCAGTTGCATTTTTAATCTGCATTTAATCTGCCAGGGCAAACACAATAAACGATTTTGTTTACAAATATGCTCAAATAAATCCAGCTTCTGTGCATAAACATGAAACATGAGGCAGTAACAATGTGCCACAAAAGGGAATTACAATGAACACTTCGTACGAAACCAATACTTCTAGTCATGAAGTACATAAACATAATACTTGTAAGTATGGCCTACGTAAGTATGGCCAAATGCAGTAGAATGTAAAACCGTCTGCACATGGATCTGAGATTATCTAATTTAGATATAAAACAGGAACTGAAACCATCGCCATAATTAGCTACAGCAGTTCTTTTTTATTTCCCCCAATATGGCTGGGTGTCATGCCACAATTACAGAGATGCAATATTTATTATAGTGGCTTGATCAACAGCCTTCTGCAGATTTTGAAACCTGGCATAACGGTGTTTGGGATGAGTTAAAGTTCTGTAAGAAAATGTGAGTGCCAATAAAGATGAGTGGGTGGTCAAAAGGCTATGGAAAGAAAGACAGAGAGCTTTACCTCGTCAAAGTATTGCTGCAGGTATTTATAGAGTTCTCGGAGAGCAGCTGATTCATTGAATTCATTTTCATGTTTCTAATAAAAGAAAAAGAACCACATCATGTCTAGCACAGTGACAAAATAGGTTTAAATAAAAAAGGTGTGTGTGTGTGGTGATGGTGGAGAGATTTACCTTTGACTCCTCTCGAAGGTACTCCTGGAACTCAGAGCTGCTGATTGGTGACTGGTTCCTGACCTGTTTGTAGTAGTTCCTCACTTCCTGTTTGTACTGGGGTATATCTTTGGCATAGAGTAGCTTATTGGTTGGATCATGCTGGAAAACAGAAAGGTCCAATCATATCACATCCAGATGATAGGCGAGCATACATCTGAGCCTCCAGCTTAGAAAAGAAAACCACTGTTGGCGTGTTGGCGGTGTCAGAGCTGGAACCACAATCCACAAGCAGTTCCTGGCATTGTACCTGTTGCAGCCGTTCATACTGGCTAGAGGTTGTAGTTAAAACGAGGTTTGAACCTAAAACGTCTATTGAATTTAACGACTAGGCCACAGTGTTCTGCGCCTTCTTTATCAGTCTCTTTGTACAGTAGAACAGTATATACTGTGGTCCTGTAGAAGATGAGGTTTGAACCACTAACCTCAAGATGTCAAGCGTTAACCATTAAGCCACTGAATGTTCACATCCTTTATATTGCTCCTAGAATACTGTGTTAATAATGACAGTGTTTCACAATAGTTAGTCGCCCAGAATCTATTGGATGCTTTCAAGAATATTGATTTTCTATTTGAAAAGTAAAATGGAAGAGCAGCACAAATTGACTCTCACAAATTGACATCTCCTTAAGCACATATACAAACAGTAGACAGACACATGCAAATCCATTTCCTGGTTGCTGAAGTTAAGAGTTAAGATATTCAAAAATATAAACTTTACAGTGATGGTTAACCAAAAGGGGAAGTAAAACACTCATGCAAAACACTGAATCCTGCTATTCACCTAGCTTCCAAAAAGAGAATGCATTCTATAAGTTGACTGCTCCTTTAAAGTTGAAACCTACACAAAAGCCAAATAGATAAGGTTTGTTAGCCAATATATGCTGTAATGTCCTGGCCCCACCTTGCCTAACTGCTTCTCTGCCAAAGAGAAGGAATCCATGAAAGCCTGGGCGATAACGGACAGACAGCCGTCCAGCGGTGGAGTCTTCTCCATGTCAAACACAAACTGGGGGTTCTTCAGGATGTTCACCCAGAACCGCAGGGGCAGACTGGGAGAGGAGGACAGTGGACGAGTCAAACTTTCTATCCCAACCCAACACAATGAGTACACCAATGAGAAGTGAATTCAATGTTATTATTAGTTTTCAGTTGGAAAGCGCTTTGCTACAGTGTACTTTAAGGAATATGCACCTATTGGTTTTCCAGATGTGTAGTACATCCGGGTCATTGATCCTCTTATTCTCTGCCTGGGCATCCAGGAAGTCAAAGAAGTACTTGACAGCAGGCGGGGCTTTAAGGTCGGAGGTTCCCCAGATGGCTCTGAACAGGTTCTCTACAAACGAGTGAACAGCCACCTAAAAGGAAAAAAGCTTTGGTCAAACACTGACACTCTCAAGCAGCTACGGTACTTATCTGTTTATTTCAAAAAAATGTAAAGCATTGTTCTGCCAGGAAATAAGGCAAGAACTGTCATTTGCCATCTCAGCAACCCCCCAACGGATTTAGAACAGCTGAAGACTGAGACGTGTCCTCTGACACACATCTTGCCAAGCTCTGCTGCCTCTTATCACACGTCCCACTCAATCAGAAAGTATTCACCAGCAGAAAAATGCTTGGAGGAGAGCGCATTCTCTTGCAAACAACCTGACTGGGCTCATTATCAAGTCCTTGATGAGCTACATCAAGTATGTTAGGGCAGAGAGATCTAAAACATGCAGGGGAGGGGGGGCATCCAGGAGCAGGTTTGAGAAACACTGGCTTAACAGGTCAGGATACAAGTTTACAGTAAGTTCCAATTGCCTTGGTGGAGAGAAGCTTGGTCAGGTAGACTTCCTTCAATTTCAGCTTCTTCCTCTCAGGGTTCTTCTGGTTCTGTTCAATGTCAGGATCAATCTAGGATCAAAGTGCATTGGTAACTCATCAGATCACACTAAAACCGGCATTTATTTGAAGGGCTCATGTTGCCACTTACCAGGTGGAAGTACTTTGTGGAGTAGTTCTGATCATCTGTAACATACACATAAAAAGGGGACATGGATATAGCAGACAACTCTTTCCTAGTTGCTGTTACTATTTTTCCATCTCACATGTGTTTCACTTACAGTCTCGCTTCTGCTATTTTACATTAGAATGAAGGCAAATGAGGAACAAAAAATATATTACAGTACCAAAATATTTTGACAGTTAAACAAATACTAAATGTAACTTTGTGCCCATTTGATTGACTCGACTGTGATTCTAATATTTGACTATTCAAAAGGATAATGAAACTCTCCAGACATAGTTGTATTCTGTTTCTTTGCACTAATATGCACTACGGCTAATATTGTTAGCATCGGTATGTTCAAACGTTTATTTCAATTCTTTTGAACATACCACAGACTCATAAATCAAACATTAGGATTTTGACGTAAATCAGGTTGACCGGAAATAAAATTGTTGTTCATTGAAGTTGTATTCAAAGTTGCAATTTATTTGCCCCTCACTTAAGGAGTCTAAAACCTCAATAAAAAACATATTTTAACCAGGGAGGTAAAGTTAAAATTTTATGGTTTTGACCATGGTGATTTCAATACTGTTTGAACAGCTGAAGCCTTTTATTTCCCTGCTTAACACAGAGTCGTGTGTAGTGTACTGGGGCCACAACTTTAGGAGCTATCAAGATGTGGGGCACTATATCACTCCATATCCGGCACCACCCTTACCTTTCAGGCTGCCCTGAGGACTCAGAGGGGGGTGGGTCTTAGAGAGCACTTTGATGGACGCTCCATCTGGAACCTGTTAAGACACCCAGACTGAGTTACAAGAACCTGCGTGATGTTGGCCCCACACCCAATGCAAAACTTCGGCAAAAATAGGCTTAATTGTTTGCGCTCCGTTTGTGCTGTTAAAATTGTTGTTTGTGTTGCTATCATTTTTTAGAAATTAAAGAATGTTTTATAGGTCATTTGGAGGTCACACATGCTCCAAATTCACTCAAAATGTTTGTTTGTCTGAGCTTCGTATGTGCTGGTTTGTTCCGTTAAAACTTTTAGTTGTGCTGCTACAGTTTTTGGCACAGAACCTACATTTCTATTGGATAGCGCTTTGGCTTTACTCTCTTTCCACTATAGCTCTGTCATTACATATTCAACTGTATTAGTAAGACAGTCGCAAAAATGAAACCATACAATTTAATCTAAAACATGACAGCAGCAAACCAAAATATTAACGGCACAAACAGAGCACAAACGGTTGAGCCTATTTTGGGGGACTAATAAATAAAACACTGCAGCAGGACAAATAAAACTGTTGACGGCACTAACACTGTGACTAAAAGCCTACTATCTTACATCTCTAGCTCAACCTCGTATCTAGCTTGTTTCGATGTAAACTTTTGTAAACTGTGTGTAAAAATACTTAGAAATGTGATTGTGATTCTGAAAGCGGTACAGCGGTTCTAATCTAATGATCGTCCGGTTTTGGTCATGGGCAGCTGCACTCTACCAGCCTGGTTGCCTTGTAAGGAGGTAATGGCTCTTATCAGTGGCCAGAAGAACTGGGCAGAGGACTGAGCGTTGCAGATTAATACATAATATTTCATGTATCAGGAGACTTGGTAGTATTGCCTGACCTTGTAGTGCTTGAGTGTGTTGAGCATGGTCACATCCCCTATAACCTTTGAACTGGCGTCCACCTCTTCTAGGGGGACAAACCTTCCATTGTTCTCATACTCTGCAGAGTTAGAGAGAGAGAGATTAACATTAGAAAGCCATTGCTTTAAAAAAAATACTATATAATCAATTAAGACTCTTCATTTAAAGTTAATGCTTTTAGGAATATCCATCTTGTTTGCACCACAACTGACCAATGTGTATATCTCTAAGAGGTGTGTTGTAGGGGAAGCCAAACTTGGACTTGAAGGCCAGGAGGATCTTCTCTTTGACCTGCTCCACTGTGTCACAGTCCAGAGCACTGACCTCCAGGGGCTCACTGACCTCACCGTCTGTTCCCACGGCAAACAGCACCTTCAGCCTCTGAGATGTACCATAGACACATGACAAATGGGTTAGGGCAAATAACCAAAGGTTGCAGGTTTGAATCCCCGGCCTGAACATTTAAAAAGCTGTCCTTCTGCCCTTGAGCAATGTACTGAAAAATGCTTGCTCTATATTAAGTTGCTCTGGATAAGAGCCACTACTAAATGGAAAAAAAAGTATCTTATAACAGAAATCACATTTTAGGGACCAATGCTGTCATTTTTAAAATTGATATGTACATAATGCTTAAATATTGTCTCAGACCTGATTTCCTAAGACCCAAAGAATTTCTGAAAATGAATAAATGAATCACGCCTTGCTGACTACAAATATTGATATAGTGGACCAGTAGATTCTGGTGCTCCAGGACCTCATCCCGTAACCAAGGACAGGAAAAGATGGAGAAAGTGAGGCATTTTGGAGGAGCGTTCCAACAAGACTCCAACAGGTGAGTAAGATGAGGTTGTGACAACACATCTACCACACTTAACCCCAAAACGGATCCACTAAACGGGTGGGGTGATTAGTCTTGTGACAGCTTAACATCAAAGGAGACATTTCATACAACCAGGAAAAGTAGTTTCTACTCAGTGAAATGCATATTTATATCACATGAGGAAATGTATAATTTTTACAGCACATGTGATTATTGATTGATGATTAAATTAAAATTGTAGTACAGTTACTACAAAACTACCATTAACAAATCCTTATCACAATGAAAGGAACTAACACCTAATGTAAAAATGCAGCAATGTTGCTGGGAGATAAACATTTTATGACAGCCTCTCAGGCAACAAGCTGTATGGTTCTGACTAATGCACCAAGATCTTCAAAACCTTTTAAAAAATCTTGAAAGAGTTTAAGCAAGCCCCAGGAAATTCATATTCAATATTTAAATCTACCATTCGGCTCAAGCTGTGCTCACAAACTTTAATCTTCCGGTTTAATGTTGAATTTCAGATACTGAAACCAAGAACCATGTGCATGAGGAGGCAATACCCACCCATAGTTTCCTAAAAACACAAGAGGTTTTCCTGTCAACATCATGTGCAGCGCTGTACCCAATTATAATCAGTATAAGAAATCTGATAACAAAACAAGGGCCTCAGATTACATCAACCCAATATTATCAGGCTGAACATATAACATATATATTTATACATTTCTAATCATAATCAGGCTGGGCAAAACCAACTGATAAATATAAAGATGTGTTTTGGATGTGAAGATAAGATCTTTTGTTGCCCCAGCATAACAAAACGTTGTCGAACAGGCTGACTGACTAGTTGCCCCAACCGCAACCTGTTAAATCAAAAGTTGACGTTTCCTTTTTTCTGCCGTCTACCCATTCTTGCCAGGCGCTTGCCTCGAGGTGTAGGTGTTTGTACCATTGGGCTGAAGTCCTGGGCTTGCCATAATAACCAGTCTTCGTTGAGTGTGTAGAGAGCCTTCTCTGTGACTGAGTCCACTGGTCCTTTAGACATCTGGTGGGTCAGAGCACACACCAACAGGAAAAGGTGCTGGCCCACACTTTCCTATGGAGACACACCAATCCCACCATCAAACCATAAAGAAACACTAAACATGTGTATTTATACATACAAGAAGAAAACAACTGCATCAACCAGCGTTTACTTATCAGAAGCCCTGTGTTTAGGAAACCACGCAGTACACTAACGGCAACCAGGCTAATCCTGTACACACAGTACACAAGAATGAATCTTTGCTAGAAGAAGCAAGAAAATAAGTCCTGCAGACTGCTTTAGACTGACCCTTAGGAAGCCGTAGAGACAGATGGACATCCAGTTGGTGAGCATCTTCTCTACGATGGACTGGGTGCGTCGCAGCATGAGTTTGGCCTGGGAGTTACTGGGCTGCTCCATCAGAGCCCTGAGAAGGTCCTCCATCACCTGAGTCAGGTAGGGCAGGTCACCATGGAGGGCCACAGTCAGCAGAGAGGCCACTGCACACCTGAGGGCCGGACATCAATGGAATGTTCTCCACACCGTGCGTAATGACAAAACACTACAGTACAACCAGCGTAGGAGTTTCAAGGTGGCCATGGCCGTGAGGCCCTGAAAATCATGGTACACTATGGCCACCATGGCAAAAGCTCGCAGTCAGCAGTTTGTTCGTAATTTTGTTTGTAGTTCGCAATTGAGAACAACAAGAACGAATGGAACGGAACGGAATACATGCAGGTAAGCAAGCCAGCTAGTCATTGATAGATAGCTGACTAGTGCTATCCATAAGCAAATTACATGCCTCAAATGTATGTATTCAATAGCTTTTAAACTGTGAGGCTTAGAAAGCCCAAACCACTTTCAGATTGTTCAGAGAGCATCCCCACATGTTGCACAGCCTTTGGAAACATTTAAAAATATTTGAAAATGTTAAAATTATATTCTTAAAAAAAGAAATTCACATTTTCAAACTAATTTCACAAACTATAAATGTCTATGTGATTGGTTTTCATGTTGTTTAACTTTAACTGTTAATATGTTCACCAAAACATCAGTTTAATGGTTAAAAATTTAACAGAAGTTAGCGATAAATGTAAACGTAAATCTTTGCTATAAAAAAATATTTTTATTCTCTAAAAACATCTCACGAAGAGTGAAAAATAAGCCTTTTTGGGTATTTTGAAGAGCTTGCATCCATTTTTTTTTTTACTGTACATGCTAGAAGCTTGCGTTTTGTTCTATTGGATTCCTGACTGCCTGACTAAGTCAAACAACAGACGAGGAACCGTAAAGTATCATTGAAGTTACTGCATTTTTGGATCTAGATATAGCATTCAGCACAGCAAGCACTGAATTTGGTCTTGTTCCCCAATCTGGACTGAAGCAAAAATTGGCTTAGACTAAGTGAAGCCAGCCAAGAAGAGCAAATGTGTCATACTAAGTGCCTGACTGACTACCCAGCCATTGTTATATTGTGTAGTTGTTAGAGACGCAGACTGCCATGTGGGTGACCGGTGTTTGATCCTCACCTCTGTCAGAACAAAGTACTTATTAGGATTCGTTCAGGATAAACAAAAACTACACTGTACACTAACGTAGGGAAGTAGTTTCGAAAACCGTCGAGTTTCAACTAATTGGTTTAACAATGCAAAACACTCTGCACATGTGTGAAGTAGTGGTTAAAGAAACAGCCTGTCACATAGGAGACCCTGGTTCAAATCCAGTGAGAACAAGATTCATTTCTTCTAGTCACGAGCTGGCCAAACAAGGCTTGGTTGGATCCTTTTCTTGTTTAAGGATATTCATTTAGTTTTTGTGTTAGCGGACTTCGGTTAACGGGCGTTAAATGTAACAGAAGTTAATTAGTCTGATTATGATTTTCACAGTTAAATGAACATTTTAACTTTGTTAATTAAAGATTAATGGATAACAGTTTGGTGCCCAGCTATGTGATTGGTTTTCATGTAGTTTAGTGGTGTCACTATGTGATTTTATTTTTCATGTATTTTAGTGGTGTCTCTCTATGTGATTTTGTCCCTTGCCAGGCTGTTATTGTAAATATGAATTTGGTCGTAACTGACTTGCCTTGTAAAATTGAAATAACTATACATCTAAATCCTTTTAATTTAGTTGCATCTTAAACAACCTCAGAGACTCCGTAAACTGCGGGTTGTCTTGTCCTTGGGGCTGTCAATCTTGACTTACTTCTCCTTGATGTTGAAGTTCTTCTGCTCTTCCAGAGTGTGGACGAAAGTGGTGAGGAACACCTGATCCCGGATCAGCCTGGACAGGGCCTGACAGCTCATATCCAGCTGCACCTTGACTGTGTCCTGCCCACAGAGCGGGATGTTGGCTACTCATGGAAATGTAATATGTCCTCAAAATCCCTTATGGTATTGTCCACATAAACATGGTTCTCCTGTGCAGTGCAAATAAAACTCACCTGGCCAATGTCTTTGATACAGGAGGTCATCATAGGTCCACCCTAGTAGAAAAAATCTGTCAATGAATGAACATCCACACAATCTACAGTGGGGCCAAAAAGTATTTAGTCAGCCACCAATTGTGCAAGTTCTCCCACTTAAAAAGATGAGAGAGGCCTGTAATTTTCATCATAGGTACACTTCAACTATGAGAGACAAAATGACAAAATTCCTCTGTAAAATAAGTATTTGGTCACCTACAAACAAGCAAGATTTCTGGCTCTCACAGACCTGTAACAACTTCTTTAAGAGGCTCCTCTGTCCTCCACTCGTTACCTGTATTAATGGCACCTGTTAGAACTTGTTATCAGTAAAAGAGACACCTCTTTTTTTGTCATTTTGTCTCTCATAGTTGAAGTGTACCTATGATGAAAATGACAGGCCTCTCTCATCTTTTTAAGTAGGAGAACTTGCACAATTGGTGGCTGACTAAATACTTTTTTGCCCCATTGTATGTGTCCCCACAATACATCACATACAATCAGACATTTAAAGCAGAGCATCTGAAATACTGCATTGACCCTACATACGTCAGGGAAGAAGATTCTGGAAGCGAAGTGCTTGTAGTCCAAGAACGGGATGGCTCCAACGTTCTCAATTAAGTCACACCTTTCCGTCTGCATATCCACAAATCCTATAGAGTAGGAGCGAATGTAAGAGGTAACAACGTAGGCTGTATGTGTTTTATTCTATTTACAGTATGCGTGTGGGTGGTACTATAGTCAAGGATCTTGCGGCTGTCAATTAGATGTTATGACAATTGGGTGCGAAGGTGAGTGTGTCTGTCTGTTTGTGTGTGTTTGTGGGCTTGTCAATGTGATTATGTGCATCCAAGTGAAGAACTAAAATCACGGTGTGACTATGACGACCAACCTTGCCGGATGTCATTTCTGATGTCACACTCCAGCTCTTCCAGCTGCCTGTTCATCTGTGCCGCCATTTTCCTCTGTTTACTGTAAAAATACCAAACTACCCAGACAGCACAAATAGAAGGGCTTCATTCACACACACCTATTCAATCAAACCAGGTCAGAACTAATATGAAAACCCAGACATGATAACAGTTGGACAATCTGTTGTGAGAGGCTAGATAAAAATGAAGTTGAACGAATACTTACCAACACCTGAGATGATGATGATGATGATGGTGATGACAACAAGGGTGACTTGCAGGTAGGGTGTAGTTGGTGGCTTAAGGTTTTTTGTGAAATTTCCTATTCTTATCTGAGAAATAAACATCATAATGAGGAATAAACTATAGTCAGTTTTCTAAAGTATTTAATACCGTTATCTTTCTGAATAAGACATTTACCTCCAGTGACAAGATGTTGACGTTAGGAGTGTTCTTGATCTCACAGATGACAGAGTCAGTCCCGTTGCTCGTCTCAATGATCTCCATGACACATTCTACATACTGGTTTTCTCCCAGAACACCCAGCACTGAGATCTCTGACGGGGTTATGTTGAACTTGTCAGCTTTTTTCTGAAATAAAAAAAGAAAGCAACAGTAAACATGTTGTCCGGTGTCAGCCAATTGGCTGTGCAACATCCAGGTTGTGGGGAAGGATGGTTGGGTAGAGTTCCTTTGACACTGTGTGCTGTAGCAATTCCTTGTGGTGGAATTTATCAACCGCAAGAGCGCTGTCCTCCTAGGGTGTTAATTGCAGCTTCGGCCAATGATTACAATTTTGTAAACGCCAAACCCAGAGAGTTTGGCGTTTAGTAAGTTAAATTTAGTTAGTTAAATTAAGATTTTTAAAATGTTTCTTTACATCATACCCTGTAAACTGCTAAAAGACTGAAATTTACTTTGACTGTTTTTACCTCACTACAACTTTTATCTTTGGCATGGCGTAGCATTCAAAGGTCAGGTGATTTAATCTGTTTAGACTACACTAGCCAAGTTTCTCAGCTCAGGTCAAGTCACAAGTCCCTGATTTTGGATTTGTTTCTTGCCAATTTCCACATAATTTACAAGCCAGTAACGATTATCTCACTTAGCTAGTTTCACTCTAAATCTAATGAATCACTCTATGGGCATATTTAATTAAACAAATCCTATACAAGGATAGTCCTTTGGACTTTGATATGCTTATTCTGATCATGAAGGCATTCAGAAAACAAATATGTAGTGATAACATACACAGCCCTTATTTACTGGCAGGATGGTTGTCTCTTACAATTTACATGCTGTAATTGCAAAGAGCAAGGAACCCCTTCTTTGCCCCTTCCAAACTCATTAAGTATTTGATCAAAGAAGAGACTGGGGAATCCACACAATTGGAATTAAGATAGGGACATTTGTCTCCTTTGATGAGGAAAAATAAAAATTCCTGGAAAAAAGTATTCAGATATCTACAGACTATTGGATGTAAGAAAAGAGGTTCCTGTTTTTATAAATATTTTAGGTCTTTTATGTTTGACAGGTGCATGAAAATGGGGCCATCCTCAGACAAACATATATTTTGTATGTGATGCATTTTAACCTGTCAACCTGGCCTTCCCTTAGCCTTTCCAGATAGATTAAAGGAAAGGTTGGGCACATTAATGCCCATGACACACTGGAACGCATTCATGTTCTATTTTCAGCAGACATTACTTCATCCAAGTTAAAATCTTGCACACCGTACAATACTTAAAGGCTAATAGATGATTGGCGAAGGACTGGATTCTAGTTGTCGGTTAAAGTCTTGTGTAAACAAAAGAAAGGGCAACCGGTGTTGGAGACATAACCTTAGGCCAACGGACTAATTAACTTACGTACGTACGTACAAACGGATGGAGACCGATCTGTAGCCTCACCACAATTTCTTGCCCCGGCACAACAAAACAGTATGTGTGTGTGTTAATATGAGAGAGAAAATGGGTTTGTGGGTCAGTACATATGTGCACACCTCAATAGTGACCCTCAGGTCGTTCCCCGTCCTGGTTGTGGTGAAGCTGGTGAATTGTGGGTCGTGGTGGTAGGTGAGCTGTGAGGCGCAGGCCAATGTCTGGTTGGCCACTCTCAGAGACACGCTGGTGGTGACTGGCAAGTCCTCTTCCACGCCATAAGGAGGTGTGTGGTACCATAGTTCCTGAAATGTAATGCATCAGATTCTGAGGTGGTCATGACTTGTTTGGTTGTGAATGTGTAATGAGGTGCTTATATGGGGTTAATTCAGAGAGGAGGAAGACGCTTTATCAAGAAATCAATCAATTTGATGTGTCAAGAAGCCCACCCCAGAGCTATAGTGTGTGGTGATGATCTGACCGGCATGAACAACCCCTTCCACAAATTCCAGGTGGGACCCCAGGATACTGATTCTCCTGTTCCCACTGCAGGACACAAAGGAAAAATGTTTGTCACACATGGAGTGCTGCAGGGAAGTGTAGTCTTGTCCTCTCCACATTATTCAAATAGCATAGTCAAATAGGTTATACCAAATAGACATATATGATAAAGTTGTAATACTTCAAAATTAGCTTGGCACACATGAAGAATAACTTAATTTAGGGAAATTAACCAAAAGCAGAAAGAAAAGCCAGTGCTTGCTTAACAGTTAAGAAAAGTGGGAACTATTGTAGCACTAATGTGTGAAGCAATTTCAGGGAAGTGGCCCCATGTCTTTCCTCATTAAATGACACAACAGCCAGGGTTAGGGTTAAGAACAGAAGGGTTCAAATGAAGAGACCACTGCAAACTGAATGTCTCTGTACCTCATTCAAAACTTTTTTGGAAAGGATTTCTTCCAGAGCTGTATTAACACCGTACAACCGTTTAACTCTTGATAGCATTGCGTCATCTAGGCTGCACAGCTCATGGCTCTTGACATTTAGCTTTTTGCAACCCATGGAAATAACTTTCACGACTACTACAATAAATTGTAAAAAGAAGAAAAAAAGCAAATGACATTTAATCACTAAAGGACATATTTAAACCCTGCATTATACTTGTGTGTTTGTGGGCTTGAACAGGGTCTATACACATTGATGAGCCAAAACATTACGACCACCTGCCTAACGTGCCATTGGTCCTCTGTGTGCCGCCAAAGCAGCGCCAACCCACCCGAGGCGTGGACCCTACAAGACCCATGAAGGTGTCCTGCGGTATCTGGGACCAAGACATTAGCAGCCGATCCTTCAAGTCCGCTAAGTTGCGAGGTGGGGATCCGACTTTGGATTGAGATCTGGGGAATTTGGAGGCCAGGGCAACACCTTGAGCTCTTCACCATGTTCCTCAAACCATTCCTAAACAATGCGTGCAGTGTGGCAGGGCGCATTATCCTGCTGAAAGAGGCCACTGCCATCAGGGAATACCATTGCCATGAAGGGGTGTATGTGGTCTGCATTGATGTTTAGGTAGGTGGCACCAGATGAAACCCGGACCCAGGGATTTCCTAGCAAAACATTGGCCAGAGCCTCACACTGCCTCCACTGGCTTGTCGTCGTCCCACAGTACATCCTGGTGCCATCGCTTCCCCAGCTAAACGGCACACACGTACACGGCCATCCACGTGATGTCCAATAAAACGGTACTCATCGGAACCAAAGGACCTTCTTCCACTTGCTCAGGTCTGTACTCCAGCCCATTTCTCCTGCATCCACCATTTTGACTATGAAAACTGATTGTTCGCTTACCATCTAATCTACCCAGACCTTGAGATGTGTCCTTGTTATGAGTTGGTCAACATTATTCGCTTCCCTTGTCAGTGGTCATAATGTTTTGGCTCATCAATGTATATAGGTATAATATTCCATTTATTTAGCAGCCACTATTATTTAGAGGGACTCACAATGACGGCATTCATCTAAAATATATTTTTAAATATGTATTGTGACTGATGGCACTGTTGCAGAAATTATAGTACTAGTAGAGTGTGCTACACCTATCTAAATATTTGACTTTTGTGGTTTAAAATGTGGTGGTGGAGTTTAAAAGTATAGGTGGGCCTTCACGCTATAGCAGACAAAAAGAGGAAGGGTGAACCACAACAGCGACAAAAATCCTGAAAAAAGGTTTACCAAGAAAAACTTCCAAACTCTTCAACGCTACATCGTGTTGCTGGTGGTGTTTTGACCGTTTTATATTTCTTGGTAATTGCAGGTCACAACCACTGTTGGAGCTGGTGCTGTTCCCTTTCTTGGTCAGGGGGAGAACTGACTGCCTTTGGTTCTGACCGGTTCATGTGTTTGTGTATATAATCTGTGCGTGTGTCTCTGTGTTACCTGGTCCATGCGTTAGCTGGTGATAAACCGGTACAGGTTGGTGAGGACCGGTAAGTTACAGTGGCTTTGCCCACACAGCGACCGTCTGGAAGCACGACACACACACTGACAGAACCTTTGTCTCCGCTGGGGATGTGGAATGTCAGATTGGAACCGGTGTGGTTCCACACAGGAGATCTGATCAGGTCAAACACAGATGACTAAGGTTAGACAAACACTAAACACAGTGAGTCCTTGGGCTTTCATGACCAAAGTGAGCTCCAGCAAAACATTTACTGTAAATCACTGTTTAAAAGAATTGACAGAAATAACCTCCCAAAACATTAATCTGTATAAGTAAACAATTAAGATTCCTCTGATTGTCCATTTTGACTTACTCGTTGGGAAGGCAGCTGATGTGACTCTGCATGTGTACCCTGACCACATGATCCAGGTTCTTCCCAGTCATCAGGGCGTGGTTCCTCCCATGGAAGGACAGAACACTGGGCTCTATGGAGACGATCTCTGGCTCCTGACAACACAAAATACACAGACAATTTTTCAGAGACAGCATTTAACAAAGCAGATATGTCTGTGAACCTAGACTTATGGGGTTCAGGACTATTGGGTTAGGCATTATTTGACATATTTTGTAAAAACCATGAATACCATTATTACATGTTTTACATTTATTTATTGAACCAGTGAGAATAAAAGCTATAAATTATGTAATTATGATGGAAAATCTACCACTACTCTGCCCTCGGTACAATCATATGATCCACAGACCTCACTGTCAAAGGTAGCACGAATCAGAAACAGAAAAGGCTTTATTGACAAAAATATTTTTGCTATATTTGTAATTTTCCATGCCATTTCCATACCATATTATCTATAGTATTCTGAATAAAATGTAAAGGCCTCCTACATTTAGAATGATCTAAATGTAGAATACCTACCCAAAGATGCCCTGATCTACAAATAATAGCATTGCATGGCTAAATATATTATCCTGCTATCGGTAGACATCACAGGAGATTAGTGAGAGAAGGATGGCTGATAATAATGTAGTGAATGGAATCAAACACATGAAAACCATGTAGGGTATGTGTTTGATACCATTCCATTCAGTTCAAACCATTGACACACCTTCCCCAATTAAAGTGCCATCAGCCACCTTTGGTAGACGGACATTTCAGTGGCTTTATTGTGTCCTCAGTCATAAAGGTCAAGAGCAAGCAAATACTTTAAAAAATCATGATATTTTCATCCTCCTGTGGCTTCCTTTCAAATTTTAGATTTCTAAACAATGTTCATATTTTTTGAAATAATAGTAGATCAAATAAAAAGTGCAATATGTACTACAGACTTTATTCACCAAACTTCAAGGTTTACATTCAAACCGACTCTCCGTTACTTTTCCACTTGGGTGCTGGTGTTTTACATTTACTTTTGGCTTTGTACACAGTCCCCCATTTTAAGGTGCCAAACCGACAGTACATGGGCAGATATGACCGTGTTTCTTAGTAAAGTCAATGGAAGGAGGTTTAGCTTCTCTATTAGGCCACAGAAGATGGTCCATTGTATGTTGTCCAATAGAATGTCTCCATTTTAGAACCTGCTTTAAAATGCACCCAACTATTGACCCATCATTACATGATGATAACAGTTATGCATTAAATATAAAGTGATCAATCAGGAACACAGAGAGGGATACAAAGACATATGTTTAGAGAGACAAACAACGCCAAGGGGTTTAATAAGACTAGAACTGAAACAGGAAGTTGATGAAACCCTGATTAACACCTAACAGATGTAAAAAAAACACTTCTCTCACTATTCACAGCATAAACACAGATATTCTTCACATTTCAGTCAGGCCTGTATGAGCGTGACAATTAAGTAAGCACATTAAAAAAGAAAGAAAACAAAAAATGCGACACTATTCTAGAGTTACTCCTTTCCAGAAGTTGACATTATTTAGTCGTTAAAGGAGCACACCAGTCTCATGGCGTAAATATATTGCATCCCTGTCTCGGAAATATCGACAACAATCAAAATAAGGTTTAGGGGTGTAGCAGTTGTTTTTAGAGGGGGCGGTTCTTGTTGTCTTTTAAACCAATGATTTCTTTGCAAGTTGGGACTTTTCAGATGGACGTTCATGTGACTGGAATACAGTTTTAAAATAAGTTTGTTAATATGTAAGTACATTGTGTGATTGACACAGAAAATGTGTTAGCTTGGCTACTTTGCATGACTGTGCCTGAAATTCTCTTCAACACCACAGTGTAAACCACCCATCTAGTTCCTTGTTCTGACTTCAAACTTCCCCAAATTGAGTAATAAAGCCCACTAAGAGACGAAGGTGACGAAGAGGAAAAAGCAGGCGACAGTATGGAGGACTTACAGAGTAGTTCATTCCTGACTGGCTGTGTCTGCAGATGTCCTGCGGAAGGAAGAGGATGGAAGAAACAGAGAATAAGATGCCGTAACACATAAAGAAGATGTCTGTTGCCTTGTGTGTGTGTGTGTGTGTGGCCCAGCACCGGTCTTACCTGTATTGGGCCTGAGTTGGCAGACCCAGTCCAGGAACAAGCATTATTATTCCAGCTACATCCAGCTGTCATACACCGAGAACACCTGAGAGACACAGATATCCAAAATGAAGACCGTTCAAAGCAGCGACACGCCACAGAGTGCCTGGAAACAGCGCATAGCCATGGTATTTTGACAATATACCCCCCCAAAAAAGATGCCTTATTATATAATGGATATCAACACAATTAGAGCAGTAAAAAATGATGTGATGTCTTTACAAGAAGGACATAAACGTCAGAGTGGAGAAAAAAAAGGCAAATACACAGAATAAAATATTCCAAAACGGACATCCTAGAAGCAACAAAGCACTATTAATACTGTAAAAAAGCCTGTCGGAGAAATATACCTTTTGGCCTAAATGAAAAGCCTTATGGACAACCACGAAACAAGACATTACTGAGTTGCTCCTTCATTAAGTCTGCATCAAAAACCTAAAACTAGTTTGACCTGAACTGTGCCAAATACCACTGTTTGTACTCCTAGTATCAGGCCAGTCTCAAAAGGCTCAGTCTCTAATAACTGAACATTCAAAAGGTCATTCATGTCACCAACTTTGACAAAGAGAGCTCTTCTAGAGCAAAGTGTTAAAAACACTTGCTTTTGACAATAATCACTGGTCTGGCAGTGAAAAACACTTATTGTTACACAATTTATTTTGTTACACATTTTGGTTACACAGTGAAGAACACTTTTTTGGTACACATTCAAATCAGAATCATGCATTATGAAGATCCACTAATATGCAACAATCTTTTTACAAGGGATTATCAAAACTGAATAAAGATCTCAGGACCAATATTTTAACCACAAGCCCATTTGCTATGAGTAGCCAGCTTTATGTGTATATAAAGCCAACTATTTGATTTGCTTGCTAACATGGTGGAACAGTTGACATGTTGTGAACAGACCCATCTGTCAGATTTGAACTGAATGCTATTCTGTCCACATTGAGATGTAATAAAGGCTATAGTTAAAAAGACAAATTATCCTCTATTACAGGAATCTAACTGTTTCATGTGTTTTGGTGCCCATATGACCTTTTTCAGTTGGACCAAACCTCAAATGCAAATATCAAGTTGGAATTGGTTGTCAGACTAAGGGAGGAAGAATAGATGTTTCATCTTATTTGGTGTGAGTGGAAGGAGGTGTCTATGTGTCTGTGTGTGTGTGTCTATGTGTGTGTGTGTGTGTGTAATTGGGAGGGTGCCTTTTAGTGGCAAACACATTGAAGTCAGCAATCTACCATTGTGGATCCCAGTCCTGGTTCCTATCGTCTAACATAAGGAAATACATCAGGGAAAAATGACTTGAAAAATGACTTGTTCAGGTCTTTGCAGATATCTTTTCCATAAATAATACTCATTAGCCTTACTCATCAAAGATAGGCTCCATGACAAATCAATCAGTCAAGGCTAAACCATCAATCAGGCAACACAGAACTTTCTCCCCTCTACATTTCTAAGTAATGAACGTAGTTAAGTTAAGACTGACAGGTTAAAAACACACCTGCATTGCACACAGCATAGAGGACTAGGGAGGTGAGACCAAAAGGAAAAATGGAAACAAGTTTAGACAACCTAAAAATTGCTCATAAAAACTTCAAATTAAATGAAGTTTCATTTGAAATGAAGGTCCGTCCACATCATCACCTCATGCGTCTTGCTCCCAGAATGCAGTCATACTGATATGACTCCAACATCCTTCGAAGGGCATAAGCTTATCAACACACAATACAGGCACTTCCTGTCAGCTTGAGCCATCAAACACCTGCAATGAATTCAGATAGGTGAGTCCGTCTTGACCTTCCCAGCTTCTTCAGGTTCATGTCACCTCACTCTTCTGCTCACCACACTATCTTCCAATTGTAGCTTGCATCCATTACAAGTCCATGGTGCTCTCCTTGGTTCCTCAAGGGTGGATCCAATATCTCCTTGATAGTAGAGTCCCTTCCCATTTTCCAAAAACGACTGAAACCCTAACCTTTTTAAAGTAAATCTCAAACAATGTCCCCAAAACCAGCAGGTGATTTGCCCCTATCATTCAGAATTGAATTTCTAGTGAAACAAAATACATATTTTTGTATCATACAAAAAGTGACTGAAAAGATTCTCACAGCATCCTAGCAGTAGACTTGTCACATTTGAATCATGGTCATTATTGAATTAAGTCTAGCCACTACATACACTGTACACCTACATAAAGGGACTGAGGCACAGTGTATCAGATGAGTGATTTCTGACTTACAGGTCAAAGGTAGGTGGTCCGGTGATGTCTGAGCAGTTAGTTAGCATTAGTTTCTCAGAAAGGGCCGCTTTCCCCACCCGTATCTTGACACTGACATCCAGACCTAAGTAGAAACAACATCATTGCACAACATTCAGTTTTACTGTAGGGTAAAATCACCTTAATGTAGTATTCATTGCAGAATCTACAGCAGTGTAAGAAGGTGAAAGGTCACTGACCCTTAGCAGGAAGTTTGCCACTGGAGAAGAGGCAGTAGCACTGTGGAAACTCAGGGCCAGGGCTGGCCGTGTCACACAGATCACCGGAAAAGTTACAGGCGAACAAGGGACTTTCTGTCCCAATGACATTCAGGTGGACCTTGGCAGTAAGTGTGATCTTCTCACCACTGCTGCCTTTCTCCACCTGGTGGGATACTATTCTCTGCTGGTTGTAGTCATCAGGGATGGAGATCCAATTAGAAGGCGGAAGGCAGTCATACAAAAATGAACATCTGAAAGACAAAGTCACTATTTTCAAAGGGTGAAAAATTCAAACAAAATTGGGGTGGAATACAGGAAGTTGCATGTACTCTCAAGTGGCAAGTTGCTTCAACGCTCTGGGTTGGAGAGGAAATGCTCTTTGAGCTACACATCGTTCCACTTAAAAATATCAAGACAGATAGGATATGGTGAGAGCAAATAATAACCTGAGGTAAAAAGAGACCTGTCTTAAATTCATCACATTACAACTCAAGCACATTTAACTTCGTAAAAAGTAGAAATAATATGTTGATATTGAAGAGTTTGTTGTTGTCATTTTTGTTACTGACCTAGACTCAGACATACACCAGCCACAGTAGGGGTCCTGAGCCAACCAGCACTCCTTTAAACTTTTGTGTCCACTGCACTGAGCCACAGGAACTCGCATCATCTAGGAAACACACACACACAAACTGCCTTTATTGTATTGCACCGTAGTAATCTATTATAGTGGTTGTACAGTATGGTTGTCCATGTATAAGAGAACCCACCTCGTTCCTCAGTGCCATGTACACATGTTGGGAGTCCACTGGGTCAAGATGCATTTTGGGAAACAGATGAAGGTCATCAGCTGACTTGTAGAGCACTCTGGGACAGGCAACTTTGTTGTTTTTATCCACAGCAAGCTGACATGGACAGAGTGAAACAGACTGCAGTTGTAAATGTCAGTTTACATGACACATATTTCTGTCAACAAGAGACTGCTTATGATGAGGATGCATAAAACACTAAGAATCATTGTTGTGTATTGGGGATTCATTGCTGTGATATCAGCATTAGAAATATGGAAAGGATTTGCTGGTAGGCAACACTACAGGAAAGAGATCAATCTGCAGAGTTAATATGCTTAATTTACACCTCAAATTCATGCTTTTCTGTACAAATACTGTAATTTTGTTAAAGAAGTATTAGTGTGTTTTAGGGGGTAAATATGTCTGTATACATTTGTGAGTATTTTAGGGATCCTCATACCTTGATGAGTTGTCCGTCCTGTGTCCCGATGAAGAAAATGATCCAGGAGTTGTGTCTCGCTGCCAACACGGATGTCATGGAGCTGTACTTAAACACCACCATCAGTGGTTTCAGTTTAATAAGTTTGGTTGTCGGTTTGTTCTTTAATGGAAACAGCAGATATTAGTGTTCATTATATACAAAGAAAATCTCAACCATTATATACAAAGACAATTAAAGATAGTGGTCAATTATTTTGTTTTAGTGTTGACATGAATTACATACACTCTATCTCACTAACCGGTAGACAGTCTCCAAAGCAAAGGTCTGGGTCTGTGGTTTGTTCAGCAGAAGGACTGATGTCAAAGACGGCCAGCACATTGTTGACGGGATCGAGAGTGTGATTTCCCGTGAACACACCAGCCCACAGCACCTTCCCTTGGGGCACAGAGGGGCTTGGAATCACGGAGGACGACAGGAGCCGACGGCGCTCCATGTCTTCACAGCACCCAAGTTGTGCACCTCTGAAGGACTTTAAAGTTGCTGCTTTACCAGTTGTGCCTCTGAACCAAGTAAGTCGAACGTTGTGCTCCTCGGGTACATTCGAGAACAGGTAGATGTATGAAGAAATCTGAAAACCGTCCACAAAATGAAAGGACTCCTTTTTTCTGGTGTCAACGTACGGAGTTGAACCATCATCTGAAATTGAAAACGTTCCCCCGTTTTGTCCTTCTTGTGTATTCCGTAGGACAAGGAAATACTTATCATCGGGACATGAGTTAACGGCCTTCGACTTTCCTGCCATAATGAAGGATTCCGTGCCTACATCAACGATGAAGCCAATCGAACTGCTACGATTTGAAGATCCAACAAAAATATCCTCAAAGTGTACAGATTTAGAAATGTTGTTGAGATCGAGTATTTCACAGTAGCCGCATGTCTTGGATCCACAAGTGATCAGGGTCTTGTTTTTAATGAATGGCAGTAAAATGTTTACCCTAAAATTATGCTCTTCCCTCGTCGTAACATTGGTAAAATTATGGTTCAGTTGGTACAATCGGTAATCCGTGACAACATAAACAAAGGTGTCACCAACGGCAAAGTCTCGTACTTCTCCATCAAAGGTCTGAGTGTCCAGTCCCCAAACAAAGTTCACGCCGGCGAGGAAAAAACTGAAGAAAACAGCCCACATCTCGTACGTAAAACAGTCAACCAAACACCGGGAAAGAGCGCATAGTTACTTGCCTATGTTCAGCGCCTCCAATATTACTATCATGTCGTCAGGCGATTTGCGCAGAGGGTGATGGTGCAACTACCGTTAATTTGAGTTCTCTTGCGGTTTATATTCTGAGGCTCAGACTTCCGTGTTAAATTGTCTAGAAATTCAGTTAATTTCAACACTTTTCAATCAATCTCAGTATAACGTTGTTTGAATGTTCCAGAAAGTATAGAATCGCGCCAGTGCCTTCATCATCATATGCTTTATTACGAGTTAAATAGCCTACTTATTTTAAATGAAATCATTTACTTAGAGTGCATTCACACATTTGTTTTGATTTACTACCCTCAAGTGAAAACACCGACGTAAATGTTGTTGGATATTCGATATTGGATATTCAACGGATATTGAAAACCCGACATCAGGTTCTGTTTTCTGAGACTCAGCCACTCTATAACCCCGGGTATCGAACGACGGTGGTCTGCTTATGGTTAGGGACCGTAAATAAATTACATGCCTCAAAGTAATGTATTCAATAGCTTTTTAACCATGTAGAAACCTCAAACCATTTTCATATTGATCAGAGTTGGATTCTACGAAAAAAGCTTTGAATTTCTTTTATAAACATTGGATATTTAAAAAACTCAATAGTTCTTTGTTGAATGACCTAGAAACCTCAAACCACTTTGATATTGTTCAGCAAGGACACCCAAATGTTGAACAGCCTTTGGATTTTCCAAACAAAGTTTAGATATTTTGATTAACATTTGAAAATGTCAAAAGCTCATTAGCTTTTTTGGTGAATGACTGAGAAACCTCAAACCCTTTCAAATAGTTCAAATAGCTTTGCAACTAAATGACATTGACATCCAAAGGAACTCTAATAAAGTCAGGTATCTCCGTCCTTTTTTTATAATTTGTAATTTCTCATGTTATGACTTGTTATTGTTATTTATTTCAATAGATGTCAATAGCTTTGACCCAATATCCCCAATCATATTTTTTAATTCAGGGACATTTGCCATATCATCATCATCATTTAGTTTTACAATTGCTATTTGTCAAAGGATTCGTTTTATTAGCATTTTTTACTAACAACTGAAAATGACTTTCATCCATAAAAAACCGACTACTATAAGTTCAGATACCTCTTCGCCACCATTTACATCATTTAGTTTACAATTGAGTCATTTGGCAAATAATAAATATTTTTTTCTTGCATTTTTCCAACAAAAAGATGTAATAGCTCTGATCCAATATCACTATCATCAACATAAACAACCTCAGGTACCTCTGTTCTACCATATCATTTTGGGGCATCCCAACATTCAAACAAGTTCTGTCACCAACTCCAGCACGATCAAGAACCAGCAACTGGCCCTGCATGTGTATTCTGCCGGGAGACAAGCCCTGGAAGAGAGTGCTGGGTACTCGGGTCACCCAGTGAGAAGAACCGCTGAACTGTCTTCTCACTACAGAAAAAGATGCAGAACACAGCCGGCAACATGGCTGCACAGGCGGGTATGGCCCGGGGCATCAGGGAACAGCCACATGCCAACACCTGACCAGCAGGGGCTGGATCAGATTGGGGAGAAATGCATACAGGAGCAAGGATGTAGGTTTGTGTTTCATGTTAGGGGAGTCAAGGTAAATGGTTCCTGGGGTTGTCAGTATCAAGTTAAATGGTTCCTGGGGTTGTCAGTATCAAGGTAAATGGTTCCTGGGGTTGTCAGTATCAAGTTAAATGGTTCCTGGGGTTGTCAGTATCAAGGTAAATGGTTCCTGGGGTTGTCAGTATCAAGGTAAATGGTTCCTGGGGTTGTCAGTATCAAGGTAAATGGTTCCTGGGGTTGTCAGTATCAAGGTAAATGGTTCCTGGGGTTGTCAGGTTGACGTGCTGTATTCTGCCTGCTGTTACCTACCTGGCTACCTGCCAAACTTTTTCGAATTTACTCGATATAAACTAATTGGTCAAAATTCTATTTTAGAGTTTTACCAACGCAATATTTATCTGTTGACCTCTTACCCAACTTTTCTACACCGGGACTCTTTTTGGACATAATTAACAGAACTACTCACCCCTGAACACCGGAGGCTAAGTTTCATTACAATGCCTTTTCACTGTAATTGTTGTAGCAACAACACGGAGGAGAATGTTCGTCTTAAGTTAAAGATAGCAGAGTTAGAGGCTCGGCTTCTGACGCAAATGCCAGGCAAGGATTATGCTAGTGTAGAAATAGAAAAATCTGCGTCAGTGCCACCAGGTAGAAACGATAGTTTTGTTAGCCCCCCGGCACAGCTCCTGCAGCCGGGCAATAACTTTCTCTTGGTCACTGGGAAGAAATGCCGTCGACCAGTTAAACCTGAATCGTTGCTAAAACCAACTGAGACTTTGAACAGGTTTTCCCCACTGGAGTCGGAGTCAAGGCCCGAGCCGTCTTCGGAGGGGAATGGTCGGCAGGCATGTTCTACCGGTGGACTTGAAAAACTGAAAACTTTAGTCATTGGCGATTCCATCACACGCAGTATTAGACTAAAGAATCAGCCGGCGATCGTACATTGTTTACCGGGGGGCAGAGCCACCGACGTAGCCGCAAATCTGGGGTTGGTGCTAGCGAAGTCTAAAACTGGCAAGTATAGAGAGTACAGAGATATTGTTATCCACGTTGGCACCAACGATGTTAGGATGAAACAGTCAGAGGTTACGAAGCAGAACATAGCATCAGCGTGTAAATTAGCTAGAAAGATGTGTCGGCATCGAGTAATTGTCTCTGGCCCCCTCCCAGCTAGGGGTGGTGACGAGCTCTACAGCAGACTTGCGCAACTCAATCGCTGGCTGAAAACGGAGTTCTGCCCGTCGCAGGAGGTAGAGTTTGTAGATAACTGGCCTTCTTTTTGGGACTCTCCCAGAAATAGGGCCAGGCCTGATCTGCTAAGGAGCGACGGACTCCATCCTAGCTGGAGTGGTGCTCTTATTTTGTCTAGGAACATTGACAGGAGTCTCACTCCTTATAGCTTTAACATGAGATAGGGTGCAGGTCAGGCTGCAGGCTGTTAGCCTGCCTGCTAGCATAGTGGAGTCTGTCAATAGCATAGCCAGAGTAGTTAGTACAGCTTTACCTATTGTCACTGTGACTTATTCCAGGCTGAGAAAAGTTAAACAAGGTAGTGCTAACAAAAACAACCTTATTAAGATAAAGCCTTCCTCCACCTCGGTCAAAAATAAAAATGATTGTATCACTTCGCATCTCAAAATGGGACTCCTAAATATTAGGTCTCTTGCTCCAAAGGCAGTTGCGGTAAATGAATTAATCTCTGATCATAAACTAGATGCTATTGGTTTATGTGAAACGTGGCTAAAGCCTAATGAATTCACTGCCTTAAATGAGGCCTCTCCTCCTGGCTATACTAGTGATCATCCCTCGTGCGTCCCGAAAAGGAGGGGGTGTCACTAATATTTATGACAGTAAATATAAACTTACTCTCAAACATATCACAGAGTTTCATTCTTTCGAAGTTTTACTCATGAAAGTTAACCAGGCCGATAAATCATTTTACATAGCTACTATTTATAGGCCCCCCGGGCCATACACATTGTTCCTCAATGAGTTTCCAGAATTCTTGTCTAACCTTGTAGTCATGGCAGATAGTATTCTAATTTTTGGCGATTTCAATATCCATATGGAAAACCCCAATGATCCTCTTCAAAAAGCCTTTCAAGCCATAATCGACTCAATGGGTTTCATCCAACATGTCTCAGGTCCAACACATTGCCACAATCATACCTTAGATTGATCCTGTCACGAGAAATAGATATTGTAGATCTAATAATTTACCCCCAAAATCCTGGATTATCGGATCACTGTCTTATTACATTTACCGTTAAAACAAGAAATCCACTTGCCCCCCAAACAATGAGTTTCAAAAGCCGTACTATAAATTCTCGGATTACAAATAAATTCCTTGATATTCTTACTAGTTCGCTCATAAATGACAGAGTAAATAAATCTGTAAACGATCAAAATTGAGGATCTAAACTCAATACTGCGAAATACATTAGACATAGTTGCACCACTAAAAACTAAAGAAATACGCAACAAGAAACTTGCTCCTTGGTACACCGACAATACTAGAGCACTTAAGCAAGCCTCCAGAAAATTGGAGCGAAAGTGGCGCTCCACCAAGTTGGAAGTATTTAGACTAGCCTGGATAGACAGTACACTACAATACCGAAAATCACTCACGTCTGCTCGATCAGCTTATTTCTCCAACCTGATTGAGGCGAACAAAAACAATCCAAAATTTCTCTTTGATACAGTTGCAAAGTTAACAAAAAAGCAAAGCTTAGCAAGTGAAGTGGGTCTTCACTTTAGTTGTAATGAATACATGAACTACTTTGATGAAAAGATCGTCACCATTAGAAAACAAATAACTGAATCCTTAAATAGTTATGGTCCTAAAAATCTCAGTTGTACAAAAAATTTCCGGAACCTCCCTGATCAGGTGTCAATGGGGACACTTGAGTTTTTTGATACCGTATCGCTCGACACATTTACAAAATTTGTAATGAGTTCTAAACCCACAAACTCTCAGCTAGACCCGATTCCTACAAAATTACTTAAGGAGTTATTTCCTGTGCTAGGTCAGCCAATGCTGAACATAATAAATTGCTCCCTTTCCTCCGGATGCGTACCAAACTCACTAAAAATTGCGGAAATTAAGCCTTTTCTAAAAAAAATCTAATCTAGATCCCGACATATTAAACAATTATAGGCCAATATCGAACCTCCCGTTCCTCTCAAAAATCTTAGAAAAATGTGTTTCCCAACAACTGAATGCCTTCCTAAAGACAAAAAACATTTATGAAATATTCCAGTCTGGTTTTAGATCCCATCATAGTACTGAGACTGCACTCGTGAAGGTAACAAATGACCTTCTAATGGCCTCAGACAAAGGTTCCGCATCCGTCCTGTTGCTTCTTGATCTTAGTGCTGCTTTTGACACTATTGATCACTCCCTTCTCTTAGAGAGACTGGAAACCAATATTGGGCTACGTGGACATGTTCTAGCCTGGTTTAAATCTTATTTATCTGAAAGATATCAGTTCGTTAGTGTGGATGGCATATCCTCTGACAAGTCAAAGGTATGCTTTGGAGTTCCTCAAGGCTCGGTTCTGGGCCCATTACTTTTCTCACTATACATGCTCCCTCTGGGCGATGTAATCCGAAATCACAATATTAACTTTCACTGTTATGCTGATGACACACAGTTATATATTTCAATGAAGCATGGAGAAGCCCCTAAATTAGCTATTTTGGAAGCATGCGTTTCAGATATTAGGAAGTGGATGACAGAGAATTTCTTGCTCTTAAACTCAAATAAAACAGAAATGCTCCTTTTAGGACCCAAAAAACAAAGAGCGTTGTTAGCAGATCTCACTGTGAACCTCGACGGCTGCATGGTCGTATCCCAAAAAACTGTAAAAAACCTTGGCGTTACCCTTGACGCTGACCTCTCCTTTGAAGAACATATAAAATATGTCTCAAGTGTTGCTTATTTTCATCTTCGAAACATCGCAAAAATTAGAAACTTTCTATCAAAAACTGATGCAGAAAAATTAATTCATGCTTTCGTTACTTCTAGATTAGATTACTGCAATGCTCTTCTCTCTGGTTATCCAGACAAATTAATAAATAAACTTCAATTAGTGCTGCACACAGCTGCTAGAATCCTAACTAGAACAAAAAAATTTGAACACATTACTCCTGTCCTGGCATCCTTACATTGGCTGCCTGTTAGGGTTAGGGCTGATTTTAAGGTTTTACTCTTAACCTATAAATCAATACATGGACTTACTCCTACTTACCTTGCTGAAATGATCCAGCCATACATACCTACACGTAACCTTAGATCGCAAGATGCAGGCCTTTTAATTGTACCTAGAATTTCTAAACAAACAGTTGGCGGCAGGGCCTTTTCTCATAAAGCTCCACTCCTGTGGAATGATCTGCCAATTAAGGTTAGAAATGCAAACTCAGTGCAAACTTTCAAGTGTCTACTAAAAACTCATCTCTACAGCACGGTTTATAATTAGGTGTAGCCTGGCCCGGGGGCGTGAAGATGACCAGTAGGCTTGATACTGTCCACCCTTGCTGTCTTGCCAGGTGGGCTCTCGTCGCCACTGGGATGCCCTCCCTCCAATGCCCTTCGGGGGAAGAGTCACTGGCTTGTTGTTGACTCTCTATTGCGCACTTGTGCAGTTGGGCTGTACACTGCTGGCAATACTCGGCCCTCATTCAGGGGGGTTGCGGTTGGTGGGTGTCCCTTTGGTTGATGCCTGGCAATGTGGTTGGATTGTTTTCCTGCCTGTTGGGCCCTGTCCGGGGCCTCCCCCGGGTAGGGCCACAGTGTCACCGGACCCCCCCGTCTCAGTTTCCAAGGTGTTACGCTGCTATATTATTGTGCTGGGGGACATGAGGGATGTACTACTAACTTTTCTCAGTTTCCTCCAATTTTAAATTTTAGAAGGAGATGAGGTCCTGGTCCACACCTGCGGATTACCTGGTTTGGGGGGACCGTTGCTGTTCCTGTCCTTGTCCACCTGGTCATACTTCTGACCTAGTCTAAAATCGAATATACTCTGGATTTAGCCAAGAGAAATTTATTTATTATTCCAATTGGACTCTTAATATCTCACCCGGCACAGCCAGAAGAGGACTGGTCACCCCTCTGAGCCTGGGTCCTCTCTAGGTTTCTTCCTAAAATTCGACCTTCTTAGGGAGTTTTTCCTAGCCACTGAAATTCAACACTACTGTTGTTTGCTCCTTGGGGTTTAAGGCCGGGTGTCTCTGTAAAGCACTTTGTGACAACTGCTGTTGTAAAAAGCGCTTTATAAATACATTTTGATTGATTGATTGGTCAGGATCAAGGTAAATGGTTCCTGGGGTTGTCAGTATCAAGTTAAATGGTTGATACTGACAACCCATAAATCTACACCCCTATAAAGGAGGGTATGATCAGATATACACAGGCCTTGCTAATCCCTTCCCAGATCACAAGGGTTCTTCTAAAGGGCCGAAGCATCTAAGGAAGATGGCAAGAGAACATCTGCTGCAGATGTTCACCTCCTCAGAAACCTGACTCGTTTACACATTGTAACTGAGGGCAGCTAAAGTACGAACCAAGCCGAGACACACTAGAGACTCTCTATACACAACTTTTCTTGTCTCAACTTATTTGCACATAGCGAGGAGACGGCCTGGAACACAAACCTGGTCAGAGGGCTTTTGTCAACTTGTTGCGACTGACACGGAACAAAGAACAGTAAATTGAGGCAACACAATGTCAGCGCTGAAGGGATAGACACTAAAGCAGGCAGCAGAGGTGCTATAAAAGTTCTAAATCTCAGAATTCCTTTACAAGAAGCAAGCATGAGATTTCCGCTCATCCGTACAGGGCAGTGGAGTGTGCATAGTCAGGGAGGGCAGGTGTGAGCTGTGCTTTTGTTGCTTCGGAGGTGGGGTTCCCGACTGGCTCAGCACTCATTTGGCCTTCAGGCAAACACAGAAATAATCTGATTTGCGGAAAGATTACGGACTGTCAATTAAATATGTAGTTTCAATATTATTTAGCTTCTATGTTCTATTCTATTCTATTTAGAATTCTTGTGAAGTATAATTTCATTAAATGTGGGATAACACACAATTATATTTCATAACATCTAAAACTGTTTCCTGAAGTGTTGATTGACAAATCAGCTAGTAGATGATATGGGCATACTTGTGAAAGTGGTAAAGGATCTTACAATGAACATGGATGGTTGTACAGTCATCTCCCAGAAACTGTGAAGAACCTCAGCGTCACTCTGGATTTTCCTTTAGATGAACAAATGAGAAATACTTCAAGAGCAACTTTTTTCCAACTCTGGAACAATGCAAAAATACTAATCTCTCAGGCTAGCAGCTAACCTGAAAATACTCAAAATAAACTTAAATTAGTGTTAAATACAGCAGCTAGAATTTTTACTTGAACGGACTGTAAAGGCAAGGGATGATTTTAAGGTTGTTTGCCTACAAAGCATTCCATGGAATTGGTCCAGCTTATCTCTCTGAAATGGTCCTGTCATACATTCCTATAAGTATGGTACGTTCACAAGATGCTATGAAATATCACAACCTATATTAGCCTTATTTAGCTATGTTTATCGAAGGAATGTGTATTTTTTGATGGGTTACCGCTTTAAAACATGATTGCGTTTCTGTTTGTGCCCCCTTCCCTAGTGTAGCAGCCAGTGACTGACCAAATAAAAACTTTTCTTTATGTGGCAAGTGTGAAATTGCAGAGGCCAAATTGATCCAAAGCATTGCCTTGTGCTCTAACCAATACAACTGCACACTGGAAATATTTCATATCCTCTTTCAGATCCTCTTGGACTTCCTTGAGACACTTGATGATGCAGACTTATTATTAATGATCCTGGGAGCAAGGGAATATAAATAAGTTTGATGTTGAGGGGGAGACATTTAATATTTTTTGCAAAGTGATCTTATCATTGTGGGTGGACCAGCCTACATGCTTCTTTTGTTGGAGGGTGATGTGCTTCTCTTACGCCCTTGTCGGGGAGTTTCAGAGGGCCTAAACACTTACTAAACTCTTACAAAAATTTTCTCAAAAGGTGTATTACACATCATTGCCATATAGAAATGTTATCAAATCTGCTCAACGATCTACTTATTTTGGTGAAAGTTATATTGTGTCAGAGCTATTGACATTTATTTGAATAGAAATGCAATAAATATGAATAACTTGCCATATATATATATACATATATATATATATATATATTTTTTTTTTTAAGTAATATAGATGTCAGGGCATAAGTCCTTGAACCTATATCAATTGGTTTTGTTGATTAAAGTTAAATGTGGTAGGGACTGATGAGGTTTTTCAATAACAGGCAATTGTTAATGTTGCACTTTTAATATGGTCCCTTACGGTTCTGCCAACATTTGCATCAAAACGTCAATATGTCACAGAAAAACAAGTGTTGCTTTTTATTGTGAGCAGATTCAGAAAATGTAATTTGTTTGTTTCTATCAGGTTTCATTGATTTAGTAATGGTGATATAAGTCTGAATCACAGCAGTGAAATCAGTTTCACTTTCATGATTTCGACAGCTATAGGTTTCTTTCTTAGGGACGTCCTTGTACGAATAGTATACTGCCACCTAATGGATACATCTCTCAGGAAGAAGTTCAACAATAACTCTTGAACCTTTCAAACCAACTTTCAAATGATCAAAATATCCTAAGTTAAAATTCTGTAAAACATTTTGCATAAAATTTACTTCAAGTAACTTACAGTAACACTTGAACCATTGCTGTACAAGCTAGAGGCATCAAACCAACACTCAGTTGTTCAGGATATATACAATTCTGTGTTAAAGCTGTGTTGAAGTCAGACTGCACATGCCAACAACAGCATTGAAAATCTTTTATTTTGATTTACATGGGAGATAGATTCTTCCTTCAGCATGACAATACCCAACAACACAAGACCAAACCTATACTGGAGTTGTCTGTATGTTACTCTCTGGATATATCTCTCAGGGAGGGTATTGCTCTCTGAGGGTCTTGTAACCAGTTAAGCTAGAGGCATCAAGCCAACTATTTTATGATATCCTTACTTCAAAACCATCACCCAACACATGCTGCGTTAAAGTTGAGCTGAACATGACATTGTCTAGGGATGTATGTAGTGGGAATGTTGTAGGGAAACTAAAACATATCAAGAGCAGTGTTTAATATAAATATATTTAGCTAACAATTCATTCAACAATGTCTTTAATTATAGAAATTTTATTATTTTATGTTAAGCCAATGAGCCTATTTCTTTCTCTCAAGACTCTTGGTTAAGTCAATATTTTTCACTCACTGCTGAATCAAGCTTTTCCCTTATGCACACTAAAAGGTTACGGCGGCACTCTTAAAGAATCCATATCAGTTTCCAGGTAAACTTGTCCCTAGGCTAACGCGAGCAACTGGCCCATTGGCCTTGTGGGAGGAACTTTACCACTGAACGTTTTAATTTTCATTTAATTTTAGCGAATATAAACACTGGAAGTTGAGGTTTCAAATAGAGGCAGGACTGGCAGTGTTTTCTAGCAAACACTTTCCCAGTGACTTAAAACTGAGAAAGAAAAACACCCTAATTTTCAGATAATTAATTAGCAATAAGAAATGCAAACATCTCTTTATTGGGAAGACATTAGACAGACTCAATAATACAAGGACACTACACTGTAATGTTCATACTGAATCCGTCTATAAAAATGTTAACGTGGTTATCTGGACGTTTTTTGGGAGAGAACCAGTACTGCAGCAAAAATACAAGCTGACGATTTCTTGTGTTGTTATTGGCTATGAAGACCATATCTGAAGCAAGGGTCAATCAGACATTTCACAATTATTCTTTTCGCAACTGTGATTATCTCCCTTGTTCAGGACCACAGATTTTCACGTTTGCCAGCTTAATCAATCCAGCAACCTTTTGGATATTGGTCAGATGATTTAATCACTAGGCAACCTGAATTACTTTTATTGCTTAAGAAAAACAAATCACACCATGTTAATTTTAAAGGTTATGATCACAGCATAAATATGTAAGACTAATGTATTAGAGGCAGGGGCTCCAGATTCCAGCTTAAGTATTGGCAGTACAACAAGTGGGGATGTCTACAATAATTTCAAATAGCGATAAATACTCACATTCCTAATAAAACCCAGGTTGTTTAAATCCTGATTGTCTAAAAGCTTTGGTAAATGAGACTGTATACCACAGGTATGAAAACGTTTTCTTGTTCTAAATGTGTGAGTAACTGCCACAGTTTGGCATGGCGTAGCAGAACACAGGTGCAGAGGATTCAAGAAACATTCAAGTAATTTAATTGAGAACGACTCACAAGCAGAACAGACATCAACATGAACACACACAATGACCAACCAGAAACACCGGGGCAGAAGGAACTCATTTAGGGACACAACTGTTTCCTTGTTATACATGGAATGGGGAGAGTGGTCAGCATTGTCCAGTGCTGTGAGTTTTCCTGAAGTAGGATGAGATGTTCCATTAAGGGCGACCAAAGTCTCCATGACCCCATAGGGGTCGACCACACCTGCATGAACAGAATTTTCCTATTGGATGATTAGGTGGCGTTTGGATACTAGCTAGTTGTACCAAATGGTGTCTGTTACAGTAATTCTTCCTTCATCATGATTAAACAGGACCTCATAGGCTCATAGCATCTCTCACACTCGAAGTTGTGCGTCTTTGTTCACTAAACACTACACATAGACAAATGTGTTGTTTGTTTCTAAATGGAGTTTTGTCCCCTTTTGTACCATCCACACCCTTCTACACATGTGGTACCTGGGGTAAGGGCAGGCTATCAAGTCACTAAATATATTTTCTATGCCACAGCTTTGACACCAGATCAAATGGGGGTGGCCAAGTCAAAATTCACCTGCTACCAGTCAAGTGATGTCACATCCAGTTTACTGTGTTTAGACAACGGTTCAGTCACATCCTGCGATGAAGTGACTTTGTGACACAGGAAAGTAAACTGTCAGAGGTTTACTGTAAATCAGCCCCTCCTAAAACATCACACTATTTTTTTTGTCTGGTTGCTTTCATAGAACCTGGAAGTTGAACTAAACTAGGACAATTTTCAAACACTCATGAATTCCTGAGCTGTAGCCCACCATGTTGGCAGAGAACCTTTTTTTTCCACATGAACAGCAAATACAGTGTATGTTTCAGCAGGGAAGCTGGACTTGGGAGTAATCAATCATTGGTGTAGCTGCAACCATACAAATATAATGAATGTAAAGTCAGTGATAGCTGAAGGCTGAAAAGTGACAATTGCAAAGGGTAGCCACAGGAGCACAACAGAAAGTAAAAGCAGGAAGTGTACCCATAATCTGTGTGGCGATTTGTTGAATCATTTCAACTGACGTTACAAAATACATTCCAGTGACAAACTGTTTTGAATTAACATTCTATGTTTCCAACACAACACCATTTAATATGTATTTATGAGGTCACCAGTCAAAATACTATAGTCCCAAATTCATCCTGTTGGTATTGGGTTGAGAATCTTGAAAGTGAGATTCAGGGGATACAGTTTTATGACCCTGTCTACTGACCCTGTCTGTACTTGCAGTGAGGTAATATTGTGCATTAGATGCAATAACAAGTCAGGACACAAGAGGGTGCAACTGGTTTTGGACTAGGAATCGAGGGATAAGAGATCCACAACTGTCCAGCTGGGGCAGTTTATTAAGGAGAGAACATGGATTGGAGTAACTGCTGGGTGGGAACACACACACAGAATTGCAATCTTCATAGAAATCATATCACATCTGGGCTGCAGGTAACCGACTGATTCACAGCACAAATAATGGAGCCATCTACAAAATCTAGAAAATGAAGAGCTTCAATGTGTCCGTTTCAATTTGTGCATCTAATTCCTGTATTTGTTTTGCGGATGTCATTCATGTCGTGTATTACTGTTAGAAAGAATACAGGTGACTTTCAGTTAGTGTGTATGTGTGTGTGTGTGTGTGTGTAGTTCATGTGAGGTGAGGTGTAAAACAGGATCTCTGAGAAGTGGTTTTCCCATTGCTGTGTTGTCAAGTTTAAGAGCTCACTAAGAGATTCTCTCCTTGCTGTCAGGCCTTGAATGGGATACTTTCTTCCTTTAGAATCTCCCCTTTCTTATTCCATAAAGAAAACATTTACAACACAAGAGACATAAAAAAAATGATGGTGTAGGTCCATTTATATTATATGTGATTATGGTATAAGTCCAGTTGCAGTACATGATATATTAGTACTAGAATAGGTCCAGTTACAGCATCGGTGCATTTGATATCATCATCTGATAAAGCAAAGCATCCGTGTCTAATGCTTGTCTCTGTTTCTCTGTAGAGTATACTTTACACATTACTAATACAGTATCATACATACTACAACCCCATTTCCAAAAAAGTTGTCTCTGCACACAAGAACATTGTTTTATACATACTAGACAACTAATATTGTATTGTACATACTATACTACTAATACTGTTTCATACATACTAGACTACTAACACTGTTTTATACATACTAGACTACTAATACTGTATCATAAATACTAGACTACTAATACTGTATCATAAATACTAGACTACTAATGCTGTATCATACATACTATACTACTAATGCTGTATCCTACATACTAGACTACTAATACTGTATCATACATACTAGACTACTAATGCTGTTCCATACATACTATACTACTAATACTGTATCATACATACTATACTACTAATGCTGTATCCTACATACTAGACTACTAATGCTATATCCTACATACTAGACTACTAATGCTGTATCCTACATACTATACTACTAATACTGTATCCTACATACTAGACTACTAATGCTGTTCCATACATACTATACTACTAATACTGTATCATACATACTATACTACTAATGCTGTATCCTACATACTAGACTACTAATGCTGTATCCTACATACTAGACTACTAATACTGTATCCTACATACTATACTACAAATACTGTATCCTACGTACTAGACTACTAATGCTGTTTCATACATACTATACTACTAATGCTGTTTCATACCTACTATACTACTAATGCTGTTTCATACCTACTATACTACTAATGCTGTTTCATACATACTATACTACTAATGCTGTTTCGTACATACTATACTACTAATACTGTATTGTACATACTATACTACTAATACTGTATCGGACATACTATACTACTAATACTGTATAGTACATACTATACTACTAATACTGTTACATACACGTTTGAACCCACATTACAACAGCATTTGCAGTGGCTTAGAATGCTGGACCATCCTAGGACACAGGATCTCTTATGTTCTTGGGACATTTGTAACATGTTTCTGCATTCCAAGCCCTCATTCATATGAACATACAGTTTAAATTGGAAGTTTACATACACTTAGGTTGAAGTCATTAAAACTCATCTTTCAACCACTCCAATACCTCTGTTGAGTTTTGAGATGCATTCCCCTCCTGTCCCCCTGAGAAAGCATCTCAAAAATCTCCAGACATACACATCTATTAATCATATACATAAAACATTTGTATTAACCATAGACAAGATATACATCCTGGGCAACCCCTCTCTTAAAGACACCTGTGGTCTCCAGAAATTAACCATTTTAACCTTTGACACAGTCTTGAATATATTTTCCATAACCCCCTGACCGCGGTCACACCCCTTAAAGCTCAAAGGTCAAAGCAATAAATCACATTGTTTATGTAAAAGTGAAATAAGCTACAGGGGCATCTCAAAGAATTAGAAAATTGTGGAAATTCAAATGAAAAAGTGACACCTTCAAATATTCTAGAATCATTACACAAAGTGAAACATTTCAAAACGTTTGTTTCGATCTTGATCATTACGGCTTACAGCCCATGGAAATCAAAAACCCGGTATCTCAAAATATTAGAATAAATCCATTTGAATACAGAAATGTCGTCATGAGAAGAGATGTAATCAGCTAATGAACTCCCGGAGCCTTCAGTCTCCCAGTCTGGTTCAGTGCACACAACCACAACCACGACTACGAAGATCAACCTTGCCCAGCGTCATTTCTGAAGTCACACTCCAGCTCTTCCAGCTGCCTGTCCAGTAGTGCCGCCATTTTCCTCTGTTTACTGTAAAAATACCAAACTACCCAGACAGCACAAATAGAAGGGCTTCATTCAAACACTCACATGTTTAAACATATTCAACCAAACCAGGTCAGAACTAATATGAAAACCCAGACATGATAACAGTAGGACAATCTGTTGTGAGAGGCTAGATAAAAATGAAGTTGAACGAATACTTACCAACACCTGAGATGATGATGATGATGATGATGATGATGGTAATGACAACAAGGATGACTTGCAGGAAGGATGTAGTTGGTGGCTTAAGGTTTATTGTGAAATGTCCTATTCTTATCTGAGAAATAAACATCATAATGAGGAACAAACATCAACAAACAACAAGGTCAGTTTTCTAAAGTAATTAATACCGTTATCTTTCTGAATAAGACATTTACCTCCAGTGACAAGATGTTGACGTTAGGAGTGTTCTTAATCTTACAGATGACAGAGTCAGTCCCGTTCCTCGTCTCAATGATCTCCATGACACATTCTACATACTGGTTGTCTCCCAGAACACCCAGCACTGAGATCTCTGACGGGGTTATGTTGAACTTGTCAGTTTTTTTCTGAAATAAAAAAAGAAAACAACCGTAAACATGTTGCCATGTGTCGGCAAATTGGCTGTGCAGCATCCAGGTTGTGGGGAAGGATGGTTGGGTAGAGTTCCAGACTTTATTATTAGCCGGAGGAGTTAATTCCAGATTCGGCCAATGATTATGTAAGATTTTTTAGAAGTATCCATTACATCATACTGTGTACCGTGTAACCAGAGCATAATAATTACATTAACATGTTGCCGTTACAAAGTAATCCAAAAGTTACATCCCACCTGAACAGGCTGACATTTCAAGGACTGTTTTCAAACAGCTAACACAAAAAAAGGACAGAACGTTAGTTTTCTACATTTCTGGGTGTTATTTTAACATGATGACATGGAAACATCATCAAATAAATTCTACGAAACTAATCAGCCAATACATTAATTGAAGGGATCAAGCTTTTTATTTTAGGATATTCTTTTTTAATTCAACTGTACCTTTAAATAATTTAACAGATGCCTTTCCCTTGACCAAGGACCCTCGATCCTATCTTACTACTGGGCTTCTAATATTCACACATGTTTGGCTAAACGACATGTGTGTACCATCCAGTTGGCTTACAATGAATCGTGAGGAGCGCCATCCCTCTTCTATTGTGTAATTATGTCACCTACCCACCGTGAGAAGTCATTCTATTGTGATTTTAATGTCCCGCAAATCACTCTCTCTAACAACAAGTAAATTAAAGTGCAAAGAGCAAGGAAGCCCTTCTTTGCCCTTCCCAACCTCAATAACTATTTGGTGGAAGAGGAGAGGGGGGAATCCACACCATTGGATTTTTTTTCCTAGGAGAGAGGGACTTTTGCTTCCTTTTATGAGGAAAAATACAAATTCTTGGAAAAGAAGTATTCGGATTCCTACAGTCTATTGGAAGTTAGAAAAACAGCTTCCTGTTTATATAAAGATGCTAGGTCTTTTATGTTTGACAGGTGCATCAAAACGTGTCCATCCTCAGACAAACAAATACTTAAAGGCTAATAGATGATTGGTGAAGGACTGGATTCTAGTTGTCGGTTAAAGTCTTGTGTAAACAAAAGAAAGGGCAACCGGTGTTGGAGACATAACCTTAGGCTAACGGACTAATTAACTTACGTATGTACAAACGGATGGAGACCGATCTGTAGCCTCACCACAATTTCTTGCCCCGGCACAACAAAACAGTATGTGTGTGTGTTAATATGAGAGAGAAAATGGGTGTGTATATGCGTATGTGTGTGTGTGTGGGTCAGTAACTATGTGCACACCTCAATAGTGACCCGCAGGTCGTTCCCCGTCCTGGTTGTGGTGAAGCTGGTGAATTGTGGGTCGTGGTGGTAGGTGAGCTGTGAGGCGCAGGCCAATGTCTGGTTGGCCACTCTCAGAGACACGCTGGTGGTGACTGGCAAGTCCTCTTCCACGCCATAAGGAGGTGTGTGGTACCATAGTTCCTGAAATGTAATGCATCAGATTCTGAGGTGGTCATGACTTGTTTGGTTGTGAATGTGTAATGAGGTGCTTATATGGGGTTAATTCAGAGAGGAGGAATACGCTTTATCAAGAAATCAATCAATTTGGTGTGTCAAGAAGCCCACCCCAGAGCTGTAGTGTGTGGTGATGATCTGACCGGCATGAACAACCCCTTCCACAAATTCCAGGTGGGACCCCAGGATACTGATTCTCCTGTTCCCACTGCAGGACACAAAGGAAAAATGTTTGTCACACCTGGAGTGCTGCAGGGAAGTGTAGTTTTGTCCTCTCCACATTATTCAAATAGCATAGTCGAATAGGTTATACCAAATACACATATATGATAAAGTTGTAATACTTCAAAACTAGCTTGGCACACATGAAGAATAACTCAAATTTGGGGAAATTAACCAAAAGCAGAAAGAAAAGCCAGTGCTTGCTTAGCAGTTAAGAGAAAGAGGGAACTAAAATAACTACTGTTGCACTAATGTATTAAGCAACATATGCAACAAATGCGACGCTACGAAAACTGATTGTTCATTTACCATCTAATCTTCCCAGACCTTGACATGTGCCCTTGTTATGAGATTATCACAATTTTTTCACTTCACCTGTGAGCGGTCATTATGCTTTGGCTCATTAATGTATGTAAGTATACAATTCCATTTATTTAGCAGCCATTACGAGACAATGACAGCATTCATTTAATATATTTTTAAATATATATTGTGACAATTAAAGTACTAGTAGAGTGGGCTACAAAATACCTAAATATTTGGCTTTTGGTTTTTAAAATGTGGGGGTGGCAGTTAAAAGTTGAGATGGGCCTTCGAGCTTCAGCTTCAGGTTGATGAAACATGAAAAAAAGGCCTAGCAAGACATTCTGTCAAATGGACTAATTCAACGCTAGATTGCTTTGATGGTGGTGTAATTAAAGGTTACGGCCACTGTTGGAGGTGGCGCTGTTCCATTTCTTGGTCAGGGGGAGAACTGACTGCCTTTGGTTCTGACTGGTTCATGTGTTTGTGTATGTACTCTGTGCATGTGTCTCTGTGTTACCTGGCCCATGTGTTAGCTGGTGATAAACCAGTACAGGTTGGTGAGGACCGGTAAGTGACAGTGGCCTTGCCCACACAGCGACCGTCTGGAAGCACGACACACACACTGACAGAACCTTTGTCTCCGCTGGGGATGTGGAATGTCAGATTGGAATCGGTGTGGTTCCACACAGGAGATCTGATCAGGTCAAACACAGATGACGAAGGTTAGACAATCACTAAACACAGTGAGTCCTTGGGCTTTCATGACCAAAGTGAGCTCCAGCAAAACATTTACTGTAAATCACTGTTTAAAAGAATTGACAGAAATAACCTCCCAAAACCTTAATCTGTATAAGTAAACAATTAAGATTCCTCTGATTGTCCATTTTGACTTACTCGTTGGGAAGGCAGCTGATGTGACTCTGCATGTGTACCCTGACCACATGATCCAGGTTCTTCCCGGTCATCAGGGCCTGGTTCTTCCCATGGAAGGACAGAACACTGGGCTCTATGGACACGATCTCTGGCTCCTGACAACACAAAATACACAGACAATTTTTCAGAGACAGCATTTAACAAAGCAGATATGTCTGTGAACCTAGACTTATGGGGTTCAGGACTATTGGGTTAGGCATTATTTGACATATTTTGTAAAAACCACGAATACCATTATTACATGTTTTACATTTATTTATTGAACCAGTGAGAATAAAAGCTATAAATTATGTAATTATGATGGAAAATATACCACTACTCTGCCCTCGTAGAGTACCTACCCAAAGATGCCCAGACCTACAAATAATAGCATTGCATGGCTAAATATATTATCCTGCTATCGGTAGACATCACAGGAGATTAGTGAGAGAAGGATGGCTGATAATAATGAAGTGAATGGAATCAAACACATGAAAACCATGTAGGGTATGTGTTTGATACCATTCCATTCAGGTCAAACCATTAACACACCTTCCCATTAACACACAGTACATGGGCAGATTAGGGCAGATATGACCGTGTTTCTTAGTAAAGTCAATGGAAGGAGGTTTAGCTTCTCTATTAGGCCACAGAAGTTTGTCCAATAGAATGTCTCCATTTTAGAACCTGCTTTAAAATGCACCCAACTATTGACCCATCATTACATGATGATAACAGTTATGCATTAAATATAAAGTGATCATTCAGGAACACAGAGAGGGATACAAAGACATATGTTTAGAGAGACAAACAATGCCAAGGGGGTTTAATAAAACTAGAACTGAAACAGGAAGTTGACGAAACCGTGATTAACACTAAACAGATGTAAAATAAACACTTCTCTCACTATTCACAGCATAAGCACACAGATTCTTCACATTTCAGTCAGGCTTGTATGAGGGTGACAATTAATTAAGCACATAAAAAAAGAATGAAAACAAAAAATGCGACACTATTTTAGAGTTACTCCTTTCCAGAAGTTGACATTATTTAGTCTTTAAAGGAGCACACCAGTCTCATGGCGTAAATATATTGCATCCCTGTCTCAGAAATATCAACAACAATCAAAATAAGGTTTAGGGGTGTAGCAGTTGTTTTTAGAGGGGGCGGTTCTTGTTGTCTTTTAAAACAATGATTTCTTTGCAAGTTGGGACTTTTCAGATGGACGTTCATATGACTGGAATACACTTTTAAAATAAGTTTGTTAATATGTAAGTACATTGTGTGATTGACACAGAAAATGTGTTAGCTTGGCTACTTTGCATGACTGTGCCTGAAATTCTACACCACAGTGTAAACCACCCATCTAGTTCTTTGTTCTGACTTCAAACTTCCCCAAATTGAGTAATAAAGCCCACTAAGAGATGGTGATGAAGAGGAAAAAGCAGGCGACAGTATGGAGGACTTACAGAGTAGTTCATTCCCGACTGGCTGTGTCTGCAGATGTCCTGCGGAAGGAAGAGGATGGAAGAAACAGAGAATAAGATGCCGTAACACACATGGAGCAAACATGTCTGCTTCCTTGTGTTTGTGTGTGTTTATATGTGTGTGTGTGTGTGTGTGTGTGGCGCCCCAGCGGTCTTACCTGTATTGGGCCTGAGTTGGCAGACCCAGTCCAGGAACAAGCATTATTATTCCAGCTACATCCAGCTGTCATACACCGAGAACACCTGAGAGACACAGATATCCAAAATGAAGACCGTTCAAAGCAGCGACACGCCACAGAGTGCCTGGACACAGCGCATAGCCATGGTATTTTGACAATATACCCCCCCGAAAAAGAAGATGCCTTATTATATAATGGATATCAACACAATTAGAGCAGTAAAAAATGATGTGATGTCATGCGATGTCAAACTACAACAAAAGGTAAATTAGCTCCAGTGACTTTACAAGAAGGACATAAACGTGGAGAAAAAAAAGGCAAATACACAGAATAAAATATTCCAAAACGGACATCCTAGATGCAACAAAGCACTATTAATATTGTAAAAAAGCCTGTCGGAGAAATACACCTTTTGGCCTAAATGAAAAGCCTTATGGAAAACCACAAAACAAGACATTACTGAGTTGCTCCTTCATTACGTGTCTGCATCAAAAACCTAAAACTAGTTTCTCCAGCACTGTGCCAAACAAGAGTTTAACCGGAACTGTGCCAAATACCACTGTTTGTACTCCTAGTATCAGGTCAGTCTCAAAACGCTCAGTCTCTAAAAACTGAACATTCAAAAGGTAATTTATGTCACCAACTTTGACAAAGAGAGCTCTTCTAGGGCAAAGTGTTAAAAACACTTGCTTTTGACAATAATCACTGGTTCCTCAAACCATTCCTGGACTATTTTTGCTTTATGGCAGGGCGCATTATCCTGCTGAAAGAGGCCAATGCCATCAGGGAATACCGTTGCCATGAAATAAACCTCAAATAAACTTTAGACCGATCTGCCCTTCCTCTGAGGAAAAGTTCTGTCCTTGTCATCATCTGATGTGTCTCCCTCCCAGAGTGCAAAGAATATTGATATGACCAAATACCTTTGGAGTACACAAGCTTAACAATACACTTGACATCAATCTAGACACTACCCATCAAACAGCTTGTGCTATCAAACATCTTCTTCTTCTTCTTCCGCTTCATTCGGGGCCGGGTCGCGGAAGGTGTTCCGGAGGTATCCGAAACAGATGCCCAAGCCACCTCAGCTGACCCCTCTCAATGTGGAGGAACAGCGGCTCTACTCTGAGCTCCTCCCGGGTGACCGAGCTTCTCACCCTATCTCTAAGGGATCGCCCAGCCACCCTGCAGAGAAAGCTCATTTCGGCTGCCTGTATCCGGGATCTTGTGAAGTGGGCAAGCCACCCTTTTCCGACTGAGGACCATGGCCTCGGATTTGGAGGTACTGATTCTCATCCCCACCGCTTCACACTCGGCTGCAAACCGTCCCAGTGCATGCTGAAGGTCCTGGTTTGAAGGGGCCAACACGACAACATCATCCGCAAAGAGCAGAGACGAAATTAAGTGTCCCCAAACCTGACACCCTCCGGCCCCTGGCTGCGCCTAGAAATTCTGTCCATAAAAATTACAAACAGAACCGGCGACAAAGGGCAGCCCTGCCGGAGTCCAACATGCACTGGGAACAAGTCTGAATTACTGCCGGCAATGCAGACCAAGCTCCTGCTTCGGTCGTACAGGGACCTGACAGCCCTGACAGCAAAGGACCCTGGACCCCATATTCCCGAAGCACCCCCCACAGGATGCCGCGAGGGAATGCCTTCTCCAAATCCACAAAACACATGTGGACTGGTTGGGCAAACTCCCATGAACCCTCCAGCACCCATAGAGGGTATAGAGCTGGTCCAGTGTTCCACGGCCCGGACGAAAACCACACTGTTTCTCCTGAATCCGAGGTTCTACTATCGGCCGTATTCTCCTCTCCAATACCCTGGCATAGACTTTCCCGGGGAGGCTGAGAAGTGTGATCCCCGTGTACTTGGAACACACCCTCCGGTCCCCCTTCTTAAAAAGAGGGACCACCACCCCGGTCTGCCATCCCAGAGGCACTGTCCCCGACCGCCACGCGATGTTGCACAGGCGTGTCAACCAAGACAGCCCCACAACATCCAGAGACTTCAGGTACTCAGGGCGGATCTCATCCACCCCCGGTGCCTCATCAGTCAAGTCCAGAAAACAAGGGACAGTGTATCAACCCAGAACTCAAGGATGACCGGTCTGGGGTGATGGACGAGTCCACCTCTGAGCCCTCATCCTCTGCTTCCTCAATGGAAGACGTGACGGCGGGATTGAGGAGATCCTCGAAGTACTCCTTCCACCGCCCGACGACATCCCCAGTTGAGGTCAACAGCTGCCCACCTCTACTGTAAACAGCGTTGGTAGGGCACTGTTTCCCTCTCCTGAGGCGCCGGATGGTTTGCCAGAATCTCTTCGAGGCCAGCCGATAGTCCTTCTCCATGGCCTCACCGAACTCCTCCCAGGCCCGAGTTTCTGCCTCCACAACCACCCGGGCTGCAGTCCGCTTGGCCTGTCGGTACCCGTCAGCTGCCTCAGGAGTCCCACAAGCCAACCAGGCCTGATAGGACTCCTTCTTCTGCTTGACAGCATCCCTTACTTCCGGTGTCCACCACCGGGTTCGGGGATTGCCGCCTCGACAGGCACCGGAGACCTTACGGCCACAGCTCCGAGCGGCCGCTTCGACAATGGCGGTGGAGAACATGGTCCACTCGGACTCAATATCTCCAGCCTCCCTCGGGATCCAGTCGAAGCTCTGCCGGAGGTGGGAGTTAAAGATCTCTCTGACAGGAGACTCGGCCAGACGTTCCCAGCAGACCCTTACAGTATGCTTGGGTCTGCAGAGTCTGTCCAGCTTCCTCACCCGCCATCGGATCCAACTCACCACCAGGTGTTGATCAGTTGACAGCTCCGCCCCTCTCTTCACCCGAGTGTCCAAGACATACAGCCGCAGGTCAGATGAAATGACAACAAAGTCGATCATCGACCTACGGCCTAGGGTGTCCTGGTGCCACGTGCACTGATGGACACCCTTATGCTTGAACATGGTGTTCGTTATGGACAAACTGTGACTAGCACAGAAGTCCAATAACTGAACACCGCTCGGGTTCAGATCAGGGGGGCCGTTCCTATCAATCACGCCCCTCCAGGTGTCATTGACGTTGCCCACGTGTGCGTTGAAGTCCCCCAGTAGAACGATAGAGTCCCCAGTCGGAGCACCCCTCCCAGAGACTCCAGCACCCCTCCCAGAGACTCCAAGAAGGTCGGGTACTCTGCACTGCCGTTCGGCCCGTAGGCACAAACAACAGTGAGAGACCTATCCCCGACCCGTAGGCGCAGGGAAACGATCCGCTCGTTCACTGGGGTAAACTCCATCAAATGGCGGCAGAGCTGGAGAGCTATAAGCAAACCCACACCAGCCCGCCGCCTCTCACCATGGGCAACTCCAGAGTGGTGAAGAGTCCATCCTCTCTCAAGGAGTGTGGTTCCAGAGCCCAAGCCGTGCGTAGAGGTGATCCCGACCATCTCTAGTCGGAACCTCTCAACCTCACGCACGATCTCAGGCTCCTTCCCCGCCAGCGAGGTGACGTTCCATGTCCCTAGAGCTAGTTTCCGTGTCCAGGGATCGGGTTGTCGAGGCCCCCGCCTTTGACTGCTGCCCGATCCTCTCCACACCGACCCCTTATGGTCCCTCCTGTGGGTGGTGAGCCCACGGGAAGGCGGCCCCACGTCGCTCGTTCGGGCTGAGCCCGGCCGGGCCCCATGGGGAAAGGCCCGGCCACCAGGCGCTCGCATACGAACCCAACCCCGGGCCTGGCTCCAGGGTGGGGCCCCGGCTGCGCCATACCGGGCGACATCACAGTGCTCGAAATGTAACTCATCATTAAAGGGTTCTGAACACCAGGTGTTGCTATCAAACACCAGCAGTAAATCCAGATAGGTGAATCCAGACAGGTGAGCCGTTCTTGACCTTCACAGCTTCTTCAGGTTCATGTCACCTCGCTCCTCTGTTCACCACACTAACTTCCAATTGTAGCTTGCATCCACTACAAGTCACTCTTGCTCTCCTTGGTTCCTCAAGGGTAGATCCAGCATCTCTTTGATAGCAGAGTTTAAAAAAATAAATAAATGCTGAAACACTACCCTTTTTAAAGTTAATCTAAAAAAAAATGTCCACAAAACCCTTGGGTGATTTTTCCCTATCATTCAGAACTGAATTTCTAGTGATTTTATTTTTTTATTTTTTTATAATTAAAGTGCCTGAACAGACTGGCACAGCATCCACTACCGTCATTTCCTCAATAACAACACATTTGAATCATGATTAATATTATTGTGGTCTTGCCACTGCATACACAATTCAACTGCATAAAGGGGCTGAGGCATAGCACATCAGATCAGAGTTTATTTTGACAGCCAGTATGGCCGTATAAATTCCAGAATTCCGGCCATATAGAACATCTACCGGACATTTTAATTTTAAATTAAAACAAATGCACCGCTCGGGGTGTATTTTGGTTTTAAACCAAAGAGGTGAGACCAATAATTTGGAGTAGGCGATTTGCCGGATTTGATCCAGAAAGGTGGCGCTCAAAATTAGGAAGAGCAGGCAGTAACGTATTATGGTGTACTGGGGCCCATGGGCTACCACAATCTTGGAGCCCAATGGTTGTCACCTGTCCTTACCCGACACACACACAAAGTCACATTTTAATGAGCACTCGTCCCTGACAGAAAGAAATGCAGCCTTTCCTCAAGACAAACAACACACCCTCCTGTATGCTACAATAATGACTACACATCCTACAAACACGCAGTCACAAAGGCATGGTCTATCCACACTATCACAGAAAATCTATGAAGCCAAATTGATAACCAGCCTCAGTAATGCCATAATAAACCCAAACAGAATGACAATGGAAAAAGATCCCCTCACTACAAGTAAGAGCACAAATGCCACAACCATAGCAATATGGATGATATAACTGGCCTTGTAGTCAGCACTACTCCAGCACAGGCTTACCTCCAGCAACAATACGAATCCCAGCCGATATGAGTGCCACAATCACAAACCATAACAATATGAATAATCTGTCTGCCCTCTCCCAAAGAACAAAGACAACACAGTTATGCTTAAAGGGATATTTCGTCTAAAAATCCTATTTATCTAAAAATTCATTTACCAAACATTAGTCCGGAATGGATAATTGAGTCATTTTCCCCAAACATCCTTTATTACCATTACCGCCGGTTGTTTGGTCAGTGAATAGTTGTAAAAAATCAATGCTACAGTGACAGATCACTAAATGTAGTTTGAAGTGTTCTGGAGAAGTTTTCCGCTTGCAATGCAGCTTTGTAGAGGGATGAAAAGTTTTCATTCATGAATTTGGACAACCGTTAATTACAGCCGGGGACAGAGCTGATTAACGGATGGTTGGAAAAAATGACTGTCCATTCTGGATTAACTTCTTGTAAGTGAATTTTTTGATAAATATGATTTTTAGACAAACTATCCTTTTAACCACTTCTGAAAATGGCCCATCTGTTTCTGACAGCAGCTGTGCTTCACCCCTTGGCTCCCCAAGTGTGAGAGCCACTCATCCGTTATCAGACCCCAACATGCAGCATCAGATGATATTTTGTGCTCTTGTACCATGGCAGTGGCGCCATAATTACTAACTGATGTAGTAGCAGAACTATCTTCTTCAGCGGTGGTTTCGCTGTTAAAAACTTCCTCCTGATCATTCTCACGAACGTGTGGTTCGCCGTCTGAGGCTCACTCTCCCGTAGGCTACTCCTGTTCTGCTACTGCTGTACTAGCAGGCTTCTTGGAAATGTGTAGTCATTTCTTATGTTCGTTCTCTTTATCCTTTGCGCAAATTTACACTTTGGTGAGCCACTCTCATACTTTCAGACCAACAGAGGATAATTTGACATTTTCAAAATCATGAGCAGACCAAAAAATATAATATATATTTGGTTGCTACGTAGATATGCAGATGGGACCGGCTGGGATGCACAAATGACAATATGGAGTGGCGTGATAGAGTCATAAGTACTGATAAACTAAAAGGACAAAGGCCAGTCAACATGAAAACCAATATAAAGCTCCAGAAAAAAATTAAGAGACTGCCCCTTTTTCTTTCCTTTCCAAAAAAGTTGAAAAGGAATGGTTTGAGTGAGGAAAAGAAGCATTAAATTTGCAGTGGTCTCTTAATTTTAATCTTCCTGTTCTTCACTCAAAACAAGCTTTTTTGACCTTTTTGGAAAGGAAAGAAAGAGCTGCAGTGGTCTCTTAATTTTTAAAAGTTTTGTGCTCTGGAGTTGCTGCCGGAATGTGCAGCTTTTGAATCCCGCGTAACATGACCAAACAATCAGTAATTTCTTACTGTGTGTTATTTTCTTGGTAACATATCGTATAGGGCACACAATATTAGGCTATTTAATATGATATTAATCCATTTATTTATTTCTTTGGCATTGGACATTTTGGCCATGGATATTTCCATCTGCCGGACAACTACACGTGATACCGACAAAAAGCCGGCTAATGTAAACGGTTAATGTAAACCCTGTATCAGATTAGTGATTTCTGACTTACAGGTCAAAGGTAGGTGGTCCGGTGATGTCTGAGCAGTTAGTTAGCATTAGTTTCTCAGAAAGGGCCGCTTTCCCCACCCGAATCTTGACACTGACATCCAGACCTAAGTAGAAACAACATCATAGCACAACATTCAATTTTACTGTAGGGTAAATCACAATGTTGTATTCATTGCAGAATCTACAGCTGTGTAAAAAGGTGAAAGGTCACTGACCCTTAGCAGGAAGTTTGCCACTGGAGAAGAGGCAGTAGCACTGTGGAAACTCAGGGCCGGGGCTGGCCGTGTCACACAGATCACCGGCAAAATTACAGGCGAACAAGGGACTTTCTGTCCCAATGACATTCAGGTGGACCTTGGCAGTAAGTGTGATCTTCTCACCACTGCTGCCTTTCTCCACCTGGTGGGATACTATTCTCTGCTGGTTGTAGTCATCAGGGATGGAGATCCAATTAGAAGGCGGAAGGCAGTCATACAAAAATGAACACCTGAAAGACAAAGTCACAACTGTCAAGTTCAGTTTTGAAAAACTTAAATGCGGTTGTGGTGGAATACAGGAAGTTACATTCTGGGTTGGCGAGGAAATGCTCTTTGAGCTACATATTCTTCTACTTAAAAATATCAAGACTGTATAGAGTAAACCACTCTTGACAGATAGGATATGGTGAGAACAAATAATAACCTGAGGTAAAAAGAGACCTGTCTTAAATTCATCACATTACAACTCAAGCACATTTAACTTCGTAAAAAGTAGAAATAATATGTTGATATTGAAGAGTTTGTTGTTGTCATTTTTGTTACTGACCTAGACTCAGACATACACCAGCCACAGTAGGGGTCCTGAGCCAACCAGCACTCCTTTAAACCTTTGTGTCCACTGCACTGAGCCACAGGAACTCGCATAATCTAGGAAACACAGACACACACACACACACAAACTGCCTTTATTGTATTGCACCGTAGTAATATATTATAGTGGTTGTACAGTATGGTTGTCTATGTATAAGAGAACCCACCTCGTTCCTCAGTGCCATGTACACATGTTGGGAGTCCACTGGGTCCAGATGCATTTTGGGAAAAAGATGAAGGTCATCAGCTGACTTGTAGAGCACTCTGGGACAGGCAACTTTGTTGTTTTTATCCACAGCAAGCTGACATGGACAGAGTGAAACAGACTGCAGTTGTAAATGTCAGTTTACATGACACATATTTCTGTCAACAAGATACTGCGTATGATGAGGATGCATAAAACACTAAGAATCATTGTTGTGTATTGGGGATTCATTGCTGTGATATCAGCATTAGAAATATGGAAAGGATTTGCTGGTAGGCAACACTACAGGAAAGAGATCAATCTGCAGAGTTAATATGCCTAACTTACACCTCAAATTCATGCTTTTCTGTACAAATACTGTAATTTTGTTAAAGAAGTATTAGTGCGTTTTAGGGGCGAAATATGTCTGTACACATTTGTGAGTATTTTAGGGATCCTCATACCTTGATGAGTTGTCCATCCTGTGTCCCGATGAAGAAAATGATCCAGGAGTTGTGTCTCGCTGCCAACACGGATGTCATGGAGCTGTACTTAAACACCACCATCAGTGGTTTCAGGACAATAAGTTTGGTTGTCGGTTTGTTCTTTAATGGAAACAGCAGATATTAGTGTTCATTATATACAAAGAAAATCTCAACCATTATATACAAAGACAATTAAAGATAGTGGGCAATTACTTTGTTTTAGTGTTGATATGAATTACATACACTCTATCTCACTAACCGGTAGACAGTCTCCAAAGCAAAGGTCTGGGTCTGTGGTTTGTTCAGCAGAAGGACTGATGTCAAAGACGGCCAGCACAGTGTTGACGGGATCGAGAGTGTGATTTCCCGTGAACACACCAGCCCACAGCACCTTCCCTTGGGGCACAGAGGGGCTTGGAATCACGGAGGACGACAGGAGCCGACGGCGCTCCATGTCATCACAGCACCAAAGATTTGCACCTCTGAAGGACTTTAAAGTTGCTGCTTTACCAGTTGTGCCCCTGAACCAAGTAAGTCGAACGTTGTGCTCCTCGGGTACATTCGAGAACAGGTAGATGTATGAAGAAATCTGAAAGCCGTCCACAAAATGAAAGGACTCCTTTTTTCTGGTGTCAATGTACGAAGTTGAACCATCATCTGAAATTGAAAACGTTCCCCCGTTTTGTCCTTCTTGTGTATTCCGTAGGACAAGGAAAAACTTATTATCGGGACATGAAACAGAGTTAACGGCCTTCGAATTTCCTGCCATAATGAAGGATTCCGTGCCTACATCAACAATGAAGCCAATCGAACTGCTACGACTTGAAGATCCAACTAAAATATCCTCAAAGTGTACAGATTTAGAAATGTTGTTGAGATCCAGTATTTCACAGTAGCCGCATGTCTTGGATCCACAAGTGATCAGGGTCTTGTTTTTAATGAATGGCAGTAAAATGTTTACCCTAAAATGATGCTCTTCCCTCGTCGTAACATTGGTAAAATGATGGTTCAGTTGGTATAATCGGTCATCCGTGACAACATAAACAAAGGTGTCACCAACGGCAAAGTCTCGAACTTCTCCATCAAAGGTCTGAGTGTCCAGTCCCCAAACAAAGTTCACGCCGGCGAGGAAAAAACTGAAGAAAACAGCCCACATCTCGTACGTAAAACAGTCAACCAAACACCGGGAAAGAGCGCATGGTTACTTACCTATGTTCAGCGCCTCCAATATTACTATCATGTCGTCAGGCGATTTGCGCAGAGGGTGATGGTGCAACTACCGTTAATTTGAGTTCTCTTGCGGTTTATATTCTGAGGCTCAGACTTCCGTGTTAAATTGTCTAGAAATTCAGTTAATTTCAACACTTTTCAATCAATCTCAGTATAACGTTGTTTGAATGTTCCAGAAAGTATAGAATCGCGCCAGTGCCTTCATCATCATATGCTTTATTACGAGTTAAATAATAGCCGACTTATTCTAAATGAAATAATTTACTGAGAGTGCATTCACACATTTGTTTTTATTCACTACCCTCAAGTGAAACCACCGACGTAAATGTGGTTTGATATTCGATATTGGATATTCAACGGATATTGAAAACCCGACATCAGGTCCTGTTTTCTGAGACTCAGCCACTCTAAAACCGCGGGTATCGAACTACGGTGGTCTGCTTATGGTTAGGGACCATAAATAAATGACATGCCTCAAAGTAATGTATTCAATAGCTTTTTAACCATGTAGAAACCTCAAACCATTTTCCTATTGATCAGAGTTGCACAGTCTTTGGATTTTACGAAAAACGTTTTGAACAATTTTTATAAACATTGGAAATTTAAAAAACTCCATAGTTCTTTGTTGAATGACCTAGAAACCTCAAACCACTTTGAAATTGTTCAGCAAGGACACCCAAATGTTGAACAGCCTTTAGATTTTCCAAACAAAGTTTAGATATTTTTATTAACATTTGAAAATGTCAAAAGCTCAATAGCTTTTTTGTTGAATGACTGAGAAACCTCAAACCACTTTCAAATAGTTCAAATAGCTTTGCAACTAAATGACATCGACATCCAAAGGAACTCTAATAAAGTCAGGTATCTCTGTCCTTAATTTTTTAATTATTTGTCATTTCTCATGTTATGACTTGTTATTGTTATTTATTTCAATAGATGTCAATAGCTTTGACCCAATATCCCCAATCATATTTTTTAATTCAGGGACATTTGCCATATCATCATCATCATTTAGTTTTACAATTGCTATTTGTCAAAGGATTCGTTTATTAGCATTTTTTACTAACAACTGAAAATGACTTTCATCCATATAAAACCAACTACTATAAGTTCAGATACCTCTTTGCCACCATTTACATCATTTAGTTTACAATTGAGTAATTTGGAAAATAATTTTAAAAAAAATCTTGCATTTTTCCAACAAAAAGATGTAATAGCTCTGATCCAATATCACTATCATCAACATAAACAACCTCAGGTACCTCTGTTCTACCATATCATTTTGGGGCATCCCAACATTCAAACAAGTTCTGTCACCAACTCCAGCACGACCAAGAACCAGCAACTGGCCCTGCATGTGTATTCTGCCGGGAGACATGCCCTGGAAGAGAATGCTGGGTACTCAGGTCACCCAGTGAGAAGAACCGCTGAACTGTGTTCTGACTACAGAAAAAGATGCAAATCAACAGCACTGTGACAGAACACAGCCGGCAACATGGCGGCACAGGGGGGTATGGCCCGGGGCATCAGGGAACAGCCACAGGCCAACACGTGGCCAATACCTGACCAGCAGGGGCTGGATCAGATTGGGGAGAAATGCATACAGGAGCAAGGATGTAGGTTTGTGTTTCATATTAGGGGCAGTCAAGGTAAATGGTTCCTGGGGTTGTCAGTATCAAGGTAAATGGTTCCCGGGGTTGTCAGTATCAAGTTAAATGGTTCCCGGGGTTGTCAGTATTAAGTTAAATGGTTGATACTGACAACCCATAAATGAGGGTATGATCAGATATATACAGGCCTTGTCAAACCCTTCCCAGATCAGAAGGGTTCTTCTAAAGGGCCGAAGCCTCTAAGGAAGATGGCAAGAGAGCATCTACTGCAGATGTTCACCTCCTCAGAAACCTGACCCGTTTACACATTGTAACTGAGGGCAGCTAAAGTATGAACCAAGCCGAGACACACTAGAGACTCTCTATACACAACTTGTCTTGTCTCAACTTATCTGCACATAGCGAGGAGACGGCCTGGAACACAAACCTGGTTGGAGGGCTTTCGTCAACTTGTTGCGACTGACACGTGTTCTCACAAATGGCATAACCTCAACGGAACAAAGAACAGTAAATTGAGGCAACAAAATGTCAGCGCTGAAGGGATAGACACTAAAGCAGGCAGCAGAGGTGCTATAAAAGTTCTAAATCTCAGAATTCCTTTACAAGAAGCAAGCATGAGATTTCCACTCATCCGTACAGGGCAGTGGAGTGTGCATAGTCAGGGAGTGCAGGTGTGAGCTGTGCTTTTGTTGCTTCAGAGGTGGGGTTCCCGACTGGCTCAGCACTCATTTAGCCTTTAGGCAAACACAGAAATCATCTGATTTGCCGAAAGATTACGGACTGTCAATTAAATTACCGTCATTATTTTTGCGAATAACAACATAGCCTCAACAATAAAGGAAGACCAGCCCCTTGTGGTGTGTTATGCTTGTCAGTGAAAATATCCCAATAAGAAATGCAAACACACTTTATTACATCTCTTTATTGGGAAGACATTAGACAGATTCAATAATACAAGGACACTACACTGCAATGTTCATCCTGAATCCATTTTTTTTTTTATTACGTGGTTATCTGGACGTTTTTTGAGAGAGAACCAGCAATGTAGCATAAATCTGAGTTGACGATTTCTGGTGATGTTATAGGCTATGAAGGCCAAATCTGAAGCAATGGTCAACCAGACTTTTCACAATTATTCTTTTCGCAACTGTGATTATCTCCCTTGTTCAGGAACACAGATCTTCACCTTGGCCGGCTTAGGAAGTCAATTCAGCAACCTTTTGGATATTGGTCAGATTATTTAATCACTAGGTAACCTAAATTACATTTATTGCTTAAGAAATCCTGTGGAGGGTGCTTGGGGAATATGGGGTCCTGGATCCCTTGCTAAGGGCTGTCAGGTCCCTGTACGACCGAAGCAGGAGCTTGGTCCGCATTGCCGGCAGTAAGTCAGACTTGTTCCCTGTGCATGTTGGACTCCGGCAGGGCTGCCCTTTGTCACCGGTTCTGTTCGTAATTTTTATGGACAGAATTTCTAGGCGCAGCCAGGGGCCGGAGGGTGTCAGGTTTGGGGACCACACGATTTCGTCTCTGCTCTTTGCGGATGATGTTGTCGTGTTGGCCCCTTCTAACCAGGACCTTCAGCATGCACTTGGACGGTTTGCAGCCGAGTGTGAAGCGGTGGGGATGAAAATCAGTACCTCCAAATCCGAGGCCATGGTCCTCAGTCGAAAAAGGGTGGCTTGCCCACTTCAGGTTGGTGGAGAGTGCCTGCCTCAAGTGGAGGAGTTTAAGTATCTAGGGGTCCTGTTCACGAGTGAGGGAAGGAAGGAACGGGAGATTGACAGACGGGATCGGTGCAGCTTCTGCAGTAATGCGGTTGATGTATCGGTCTGTCGTGGTGAAGAAAGAGCTGAGCCGCAAGGCGAAGCTCTCGATTTACCGGTCAATCTACGTTCCTACACTCACCTATGGTCATGAGCTTTGGGTCATGACCGAAAGGACAAGATCCCGGATACAGGCAGCCGAAATGAGCTTTCTCCGCAGGGTGGCTGGGCGATCCCTTAGAGATAGGGTGAGAAGCTCGGTCACCCGGGAGGAGCTCAGAGTAGAGCTGCTGCTCCTCCACATCGAGAGGGGTCAGCTGAGGTGGCTTGGGCATCTGTTTCGGATGCCTCCGGAACGCCTTCCTGGGAAGGTGTTCCGGTCCCGTCCCACCGGGAGGAGACCCCGGGGAAGACCTAGGACACGCTGGAGGGACTATGTCTCCCGGCTGGCCTGGGAACGCCTCGGTGTCCCCCCGGAAGAGCTGGAGGAAGTGTCTGGGGAGAGGGAAGTCTGGGCATCCCTGCTTAGACTGCTGCCCCCGCGACCCGGCCCCGGATAAGCGGAAGAAGATGGCTGGATGGCATGGCATGGCATGGCTTAAGAAAAACATAAATCACACCATGTTACTTTTAAAGGTTATGATCACAGCACTAAATAAGTAAGACTAATGCTTTAGAGGCAGGGGCTCCAGATTCCAGCTTAATTATTGGCAGTACAACAAGTGGGGATGTCTACAATAATTCCAAATAGGGATAAATACTCACATTCTTGGGTTGTTTAAATCCCGATTGCCTGAAAGCTTTAGTAAATGAGACTGTTCTTCTAGCTTGAACGGTTCAAAAGTTACTGTTTAACTTCTACCTGAGAAATAAATCCAGGAGCTGACACAATACTGGCCTGAGAAGGACATCCCTGAGAAAGAAAGCTGCTGGATTCCTCTCCATTCACCAGACATTCACATTCATACGTCGATGCACCCTCCATTTCCATTATATTCAGCATTGTTCTGTGTTTATTCAATAACTTTTTACATTATGGACATATATCTCAACCTGGATGCATATTAATCTATTAACAGCTGGCCTACTTGTACAGTCTCTGTTTTAAAAAATGACATTGTATTCTAAAAATATATTACACCTCAATATTACATTTTATTCAGTTCAATAATAACACAGGACAAAGTGGATCCATATTATTTTATTCTAAACTGACCTGCATGTACAACCTTTGTTCTGGTAACATTCTGCATTGATTTATTGATAAAGGGCAGCATTGTTATACATGGAATGGGGAGAGTGGTCAGCATTGTCCAGTGCTGTGAGTTTTCCTGAAGTAGGATGAGACGTTCCATTAAGGGCGACCGAAGTCTCCATGATCCCATAGGGGTCGACCACACCTGCATGAGTTTTTTCCTATTGGATGATTAGATGGCGTTTGGATACTAGATAGTTGTACCAAATGGTGTCTGTTACACTAATTCTTCCTTCATCATGATAAAACAGGACTTCATGGGCTCATAGCATCTCTCACACTCTAAGTTGTGCGTCGTTGTTCACAAAACACAACACATAGACAATGCGTTGTTTGTTTCTAAATTGAGTTTTGTCCCCTTTACCATCCACACCCTTCTACACAACATGTGGTACCTGGGGTAAGGGCAGGCTATCAAGGCACTAAATATATTTTCTATGCCACAGCTTTGACACCAGATCAAATGGGGTGGCCAAGTCAAAATTCACCTGCTACCAGTCAAGTGATGTCACATCCAGTTTACTGTGTTTAGACAACGGTTCAGTCACATTGGAATGAAATACCAGAAACATGACCAGTATGCTCTTAAGGAAGAGTACATAACATTATCCTGCGATGAAGTGACTTTGTGACACCTAGTGGTCGGGGCCCATATATGTCGCTTAGGCCTTGGGCTGGCCCTGCACAGGAATCTCCATGTTTGTTTTCCAGTAAACTGTTTGAGGTTTACAGTAAATCAGCCCTCCTAAAACATCACACTAGTCTTTTTTGTCTGGTTGCTTTCATACAGCCTGGAAGTTGGACTATGCTAGAACCATTTTCCAACTCTCGTGAAGACCTGAACCGTAGCCCATCATGTTGGCAGAGATCTTTCCACTTCACATGAACAGCAAATACAGTGGATGTTTCCGCAGGGAAGCTGGACTTGGGTTCATCTATCATGGGTGCAGCTGCAACCATACAAATTAAATTATTAGAAATTCATCGATGGCTGAAGGCTGAAAAGTGACCATTGCAAGGGTAGCCACTGGAGCAAAACAGAAAGTAAAAGCAGGACGTGTATCTGTAGTATGGAGGATAAAGGTTAACCCCTTCAAATGCTACTGAGTGGAAATGAATACATGGAGAATCTATGACCTATGTGATCATTTAATACCTAATAATCTGAATCATATTCTTTGTATACATATGCAATCATAAATTGATATGCTGGAAGAAGTTCTTAGAAAGGGTAGCTAATCTTTCGTCCCAAGCCAAACTTTTAAAAGATCATGTGTTTCACGGCCCAAGTTATCCTCAATGTTCCTCATCAGTCAAGTCCAGAAAACAAGGGACAGTGTAACAGCCCGGAACTCAAGGATGACCGGTCTGGTCACTTCGAATTACGTATGTGTACGTGCCTATATCAGTTATAATAAGTGCCCATAAGGTGTAGGTCATTTATCACGAACCATACATTAAAATGGCTTGTGTTCCTGGGGTTACAGAGAATGTTACAAAACCCACATCTCTGGGATTACAAGTCAGTGTCATGTGTTCCTGGGTCTAACCAAACTGCTTCGAAATCCAGGACTCAGGGAAGCCAAATCTGGTTGCTTAGATTTACTTCCGTGTGTGTAATTAACACACACATAAGCTCACACACCTACAATCTCAAGTATAAAGATGAACGAGGAATGCTGTAGTAATCTATTTTCAATGTATTTTCAATGTAATACAATTTATTCCAATCAAGTAATAAAGTTACAATGCAAAACATAGTTACATTCAACACGATTCAACGTGGACACCCTAGGCCGCAGGTCGATGATCGACTTTGTTGTCGTTTCATCTGACTTGCGGCCACATGTCTTGGACACTCGGGTGAAGAGAGGGGCGGAGCTGTCAACTGATCACCACCTGGTTGTGAGTTGGATCCGATGGCGGGGGAGGAAGCTGGACAGACTCGGCAGGCCCAAGCGTACTGTAAGGGTCTGCTGGGAACGTCTGGCCGAGTCTCCTGTCAGAGAGATCTTTAACTCCCACCTCCGGCAGAGCTTCGACTGGATCCCGAGGGAGGCTGGAGATATTGAGTCCGAGTGGACCATGTTCTCCACCGCCATTGTCGAAGCGGCCGCTCGGAGCTGTGGCCGTAAGGTCTCCGGTGCCTGTCGAGGCGGCAATCCCCGAACCCGGTGGTGGACACCGGAAGTAAGGGATGCTGTCAAGCTGAAGAAGGAGTCCTATCAGGCCTGGTTGGCTTGTGGGACTCCTGAGGCAGCTGACGGGTACCGACAGGCCAAGCGGACTGCAGCCCGGGTGGTTGTGGAGGCAGAAACTCGGGCCTGGGAGGAGTTCGGTGAGGCCATGGAGAAGGACTATCGGCTGGCCTCGAAGAGATTCTGGCAAACCGTCCGGTGCCTCAGGAGAGGGAAACAGTGCCCTACCAACGCTGTTTACAGTAGAGGTGGGCAGCTGTTGACCTCAACTGGGGATGTCGTCGGGCGGTGGAAGGAGTACTTCGAGGATCTCCTCAATCCCGCCGTCACGTCTTCCATTGAGGAAGCAGAGGATGAGGGCTCAGAGGTGGACTCGTCCATCACCCGGGCTGAAGTCACCGAGGTGGTTAAGAAACTCCTCGGTGGCAAGGCACCGGGGGTGGATGAGATCCGCCCTGAGTACCTCAAGTCTCTGGATGTTGTGGGGCTGTCTTGGTTGACACGCCTGTGCAACATCGCGTGGCGGTCGGGGACAGTGCCTCTGGGATGGCAGACCGGGGTGGTGGTCCCTCTTTATAAGAAGGGGGACCGGAGGGTGTGTTCCAACTATAGGGGGATCACACTTCTCAGCCTCCCCGGGAAAGTCTATGCCAGGGTTCTGGAGAGGAGAATACGGCCGATAGTAGAACCTCTGATTCAGGAGGAACAGTGTGGTTTTCGTCCAGGCCGTGGAACACTGGACCAACTCTATACCCTCTACAGGGTGATGGAGGGTTCATGGGAGTTTGCCCAACCAGTCCACATGTGTTTTGTGGATTTGGAGAAGGCATTCGACTGTGTCCCTCGCGGCATCCTGTGGAGAGTGCTTCGGGAATATGGGGTCCTGGGTCCTTTGCTAAGGGCTGTCAGGTCCCTGTACGACCGAAGCAGGAGCTTGGTCCGCATTGCCGGCAGTAAGTCAGACTTGTTCCCTGTGCATGTTGGACTCCGGCACGGCTGCCCTTTGTCACCGGTTCTGTTCGTAATTTTTATGGACAGAATTTCTAGGCGCAGCCAGGGGCCGGAGGGTGTCAGGTTTGGGGACCACACGATTTCGTCTCTGCTCTTTGCGGATGATGTTGTCGTGTTGGCCCCTTCAAACCAGGACCTTCAGCATGCACTGGGACGGTTTGCAGCCGAGTGTGAAGCGGTGGGGATGAAAATCAGTACCTCCAAATCCGAGGCCATGGTCCTCAGTCGGAAAAGGGTGGCTTGCCCACTTCAGGTTGGTGGAGAGTGCCTGCCTCAAGTGGAGGAGTTTAAGTATCTAGGGGTCCTGTTCACGAGTGAGGGAAGGATGGAACGGGAGATTGACAGACGGATCGGTGCAGCTTCTGCAGTAATGCGGTCGATGTATCGGTCTGTCGTGGTGAAGAAAGAGCTGAGCCGCAAGGCGAAGCTCTCGATTTACCGGTCAATCTACGTTCCTACTCTCACCTATGGTCATGAGCTTTGGGTCATGACCGAAAGGACAAGATCCCGGATACAGGCGGCCGAAATGAGCTTTCTCCGCAGGGTGGCTGGGCGATCCCTTAGAGATAGGGTGAGAAGCTCGGTCACCCGGGAGGAGCTCAGAGTAGAGCCGCTGCTCCTCCACATCGAGAGGGGTCAGCTGAGGTGGCTTGGGCATCTGTTTCGGATGCCTCCGCAACGCCTTCCTGGGAAGGTGTTCCGGTCCCGTCCCACCGGGAAGAGACCCCGGGGAAGACCTAGGACACGCTGGAGGGACTATGTCTCCCGGCTGGCCTGGGAACGCCTCGGTGTCCCCCCGGAAGAGCTGGAGGAAGTGTCTGGGGAGAGGGAAGTCTGGGCATCCCTGCTTAGACTGCTGCCCCCACGACCCGGCCCCGGATAAGCGGAAGATGATGCGATGCGATGCGATACGATTCAACGTCCTCCCAACTAGTCTACAAGTCGACTACGTACACCATAAGTATTTAATAAGACACTATAGCACAAAGGTGTTCTTGGAGCTTCTGTTAACGATATACTCCTAGAACTAAGTCTAGCTTCACTATTCATCCCCACCAGACTGACTGATTCCAAACTCCCCCATTACATCTCTAATAGGATCACCTCACCTTGGCTAAAAAAATGAAAGCAAAGAAACCGGCATTCACACATTTACATATATTCAGTTAGCACCATCCAAAGCTAGACACTGGGTCTTGCAGGATTCTTCGTAAACAATTACCTGTAACAAGCGATACATAAAATGTACATCATTGAAACCTTACTGAAGTGTTTGTCCCTTTATGGGAAACATAAAGGACCAAACATCAGTGCAGTTAATCCAACGAAAATCAGATTTCTACTTTGTTGATTTGTCCATCCTCACACTTGGTTTGTCTGAGCAGATGGGGCTACCTTGGCCCCCACCTTTCAGGAAACAAATATGTGAGATTAGGATGTACCACTGAGTTGAGATGCCAGACAACACGGCACCTTCACAAACTTTCCGAAACACATCTTTCATTACACTACATACCCATCACCTGTGCTGGGATTTGTTGAATCATTTCAACTGACCTTACAAAATACAGTCCAGTTTCCAACACAACACCATTTAGCCCTTGCATATGTACACTCACCTAAAGGATTATTAGGAACATCATACTAATACTGTTTGACCCCCTTTCGCCTTCAGAACTGCCTTATTTCTACGTGGCATTGATTCAACAAGGTGCTGAAAGCATTCTTTAGAAATGTTGGCCCATATTGATAGGATAGCATCTTGCAGTTGATGGAGATTTGTGGGATGCACATCCAGGGCACAAAGCTCCAGTTCCACCACATCCCAAAGATGCTCTATTGGGTTGAGATCTGGTGACTGTGGGGGCCATTTCAGTACAGTGAACTCATTGTCATGTTCAAGAAACCAATTTGAAATGATTTGAGCTTTGTGACATGGTCCATTATCCTGCTGGAAGTAGCCATCAGAGGATGGGTACATGGTGGTCATAAAGGGATGGACATGGTCAGAAACAATGCTCAGGTAGGCCGTAGCATTTAAACGATGCCCAATTGGCACTAAGGGGCCTAAAGTGTATGGATCCATGTTCTCATTCTGTTTACGCCAAATTCTGACTCTACCATCTGAATGTCTCAACAGAAATCGAGACTCATCAGACCAGGCAACATTCTTCCAGTCTTCAACTGTCCAATTTTGGTGAGCTCGTGCAAATTGTAGCCTCATTTTCCTATTTGTAGTGGAGATGAGTGGTACCCGGTGGGGTCTTCTGCTGCATACCTCGGTTGTTACAAGTGGTTATTTCAGTCAAAGTTGCTCTTCTATCAGTCTGAATCAGTCGGCCCATTCTCCTCTGACCTCTAGCATCAACAAGGCATTTTCGCCCACAGGACTGCCGCATACTGGATGTTTTTCCCTTTTCACACCATTCTTTGTAAACACTAGAAATGGTTGTGCGTGAAAATCCCAGTAACTGAGCAGATTGTGAAATACTCAGACCGGCCCGTCTGGCACCAACAACCATGCCACGCTCAAAATTGCTTAAATCACCTTTCTTTCCCAATCTGACATTCAGTTTGGAGTTCAGGAGATTGTCTTGACCAGGACCACACCCCTAAATGCATTGAAGCAACTGCCATGTGATTGGTTGATTAGATAATTGCATTAATGAGAAATTGAACAGGTGTTCCTAATAATCCTTTAGGTGAGTGTATTTATGAGTTCACCAGCCAAAATACAATGGGTATTGGTCCCAAGTTAGTATTGGGTTGAGAATTTTGAAAGTGAGAATTGAAATGGAGATTCAGGGGATACAGTTTTATTTATTAATGTACTGACCCTGTCTATACTTGCAGTGAGGTAATATTGTGCATTAGATGCAATTACAAGTCAGGACACAAGAGGGTGCTACTGGTTTTGGACTAGGAATCGAGGGACTTTGAGCTGGCTTCATTGTTAAACAGAGGTTGTTCATAAAGTTGGAACATTCTCATGTGCTTCCTTTTCCAACTTATTGTTTTTATTTTTTATAGTCAGTATCCTGGTATCGTGATGTGTCATTTTGACTGTAATGTTGTATCCTCATTTAAATTATGCTAACTGAAGTGACCATCGTGTCTTTATAGAGTCAGTCGAGTTGATTCAACAAATCCACCTAGAAGGATATGTCTTGTAGTCGTCACTAAAAGCAACAGCTACAAAAGTCAGAAGGCCCAAACACCCCACCAACTGAATTACAGTAGTAGCTACTAACCTGATTGACTCCACATGCACGGTTCAGGGACAATCGTCTTGGAAAAGTGATGCCCCCTCTGAAGTAGAAGAATGAGCGGACCCTACATTAATATTAAACACTAGTGTCTCTGCATCCCGGTTGCACATGCTACCTTACTACAGCACTCCTTCAATTGCCTCGTTTGCACATATTGAATGCCATTCAGAAATGGCCATTTGTACCCGAACAACTATCATCCCACTTGTAACATACACTATACCTAATACTTGTAATCATTCCACCCTCCTCTATTTGCCTTAATTGCATATTTAGTATTGCCATTTGTACTGCATTTGCCTTCATTGCACATACACACACATACATATACTTAATACGGCCCTCCTCTATTTGGACTTCTGGTTAGATGCTAAATGCATTTCGTTGTACTGTACTGGTACTGTTCAATGACAATAAAGTTGAATCTAATCTAATCTAGTAGGAGTCATCAGAGGAATGACTTGTTAAATTAGGATGAACTATTTGCAGATGTCACACACTCTGAACTCCGAATTGTCACAAGAACATCAACATGGAGACGTTAGCTAGAGTTAGCTAACGGCAGAATTGGAAAAAATATTCACATATTGGGGTAACAAAAACAACTGTATGTAGGCTGGTCTTTCAATACTACTGTTTGTAATTTCAATGGCGCATGAGGTCAGTTTGGTAAGACAGATATCCAAGTTGTACTTATGAGTAGGATAGGTGTACACATACATTTTTTCTAGTATGATGTCATCATTTCATGTTTCAGAAATGGCGATGCCTATGAGTTTTCATTTGTTTTCATGAAGCAAATGCATTGCAGTGTGTCTGTATATCCTGTTAGTAGCTGCTCAGCTGAACCTCTGTGACTGTTACATACATTAGCCAAATGTAATAATCACAGAGAAACACATTGACCCAAGCCTGATCTAATTGATTCCTTACTAACATTCCTACTTTTTTCTGTGGGCAGCATATCTACAACTTGATGAAAGCCTAGCAAGCTGGGCATCAAAGTAGTGCTAGATATGTAGCTGGGTAGATTTTATGAGAGTTTGCTACAAGTTGACTAACCAAAAAATACAGTCACTGCTTATGTGATTCTAGTAGAAAGGAAACACTTTTTATTTTCTCTGAGAACTGAAAATGATTACTTGACATTAACCACGTGTTCTTTCGCTAATTATTCAGGCTCATAGAGAACCAATGATAGAGTGCAATGACATTTTACAATGAGTTTGAATTCCTACAAGACAGACTGTTGTGAGACAAGCATCATGGGGAGAGACCCCATCGGATGTAAGACAATGAAAAAGCCAATGTGAGCTTTTACTTCCTGCTTTGCTCCTTTAGGTAAAGACAGTTCAGGAAATGTGTCAGCCTACTTAAAGACCCGCTCCCCATTATTTCCTGTTCCACTCCCATCTGCTTATTGTTCCCGCTTCATAGAGAGGTTGCCCCGGACTGAAACATTGTACTGAATATTTTTTTCTGAAACAGAATCAACTGCCACACCACTGAGTATCACTCCACAGGAATAAGAATGTCCAGTTTTGCATGTCTTCGTTATGGGTACACACAATCATTTTAAATTATTTTATTAATACTGAGACCAAGGTCTCTTTTACAGCTGAGCCCTGTGCACAAAAATCATAATGACACAGAAACACAGTAACACAAAACAGTTGTATTCAACAACAATATATTCATTTAAAATAGCTCTAAATATTCCAAAAGAAAACAAGACATCAGGTTTTGTGCCACATTATGGCATATTGAATAGATTGGGGACTCCTGTCTAAACCAGCCCCTTGCCTCATGTCCTGTAAGTTGAGATGCTTATCCACTCAGTCACCATGACAACCGTAATGACAACATTCCCGGGAATCTCCCAGAAAAATGCCAACTTCATAGACTTGGAGTTTAAAAAAAAATTAAATATTTCATTTTGGAGTAAATTTTTACTGTAGATGAAATGTTTTAGGAACTGAAAATATACAGTATTGTATTGTCGTAGCAACTGAAGGAACATGCATCTTCCAAAATGAGGACCTCCCCCTGGCCCCTCATATTAACAATATCTGACTTGTTGGGCATGCTAGAAAATACCTCATTGTCAACATCACACCAGGCTCCTCACAAACCAAATGTTTTAGGAACAGCTGTGGCAGTTTATTAAGGAGAGAACATGGATTGGAGTAACTGCTGGGTGGGAACACAAACACAGAATTGCAATCTTCATAGAAATCATATCACATCTGGGCTGCAGGTGACTGACTGACTCACAACACGAATAATGGAGCCATCTACAAAATCTACAAATGGAGAACTTGTGTCCATTTCGATTAGTGCATCAAATTCCTGTATTTGTATTTGTGTGTGTTTTTGAGGATGTCATTCATGTCATGTATTACTGTTAGAGAGAATACAGGTGACTTTCAGTTAGTGTGTGTGTGTGTGTGTGTGTAGTTCATGTGAGGTGAGGTGTAAAACAGGGTCTCTGAGAAGTGGTTTTCCCATTGCTGTGTTGTCAGGTTTAAGTGCTCACTAAGAAATTCTCTCCTTGCTGTCAGGCCTTTAATGGGATACTTTCTTCCTTTAGAATCTTATTCCATTAAGAAAACGACCATTAAGAAAACACAAGAGACATTAAAACATTTTTATGGTGTAGGTCCAGTTGCAGTACATGTGATACTGGTACTAGAACAGGTCCAGTTACAGCATCTGTGCATTTGGTATCATCACATCCATGTCTAATGCTTGTCTCTGTTTCTCTGTATAGTATAGTTTACGCACTACACTACTAATATATTATCATACATACTAAAACTCAATTTCCAAAAAGTTTTTGATGCTGCGTAAAATGCAAATAAAAACAATGTGCAAATAATTTCATCCATATTTTCAATTGAAAATAGTACAAAGACAACATACGATTGTTGAACCAGAGAAATGTTATTGTTTTTGGAAAGATATAAGGCTATTTTGAATTGGATGCCAGCAACGTGTTTCAAAAAAGTTGGGACAGAAGCATGTTTATTTCTGTTTTGCATCACCTCTTTATTTAACAATACTATGTTTTCAATGGGTGACAGGTCATACATACTATACTACTAATACTGTATCATACATACTAGACTACTAATACTGTATCATACATACTATACTACTAATGCTGTATCATACATACTAGACTACTAATACTGTATCATACATACTATACTACTAATGCTGTTTCATACATACTATACTACTAATACTGTATCATACATACTAGACAACTAATGCTGTTCCATACATACTATACTATTAAATACTGTATCATACATACTAATGCTGTATCATACATACTAGACTACTAATACTGTATCATACATACTAGACTACTAATGCTGTTCCATACATACTAGACTACTAATACTGTATCCTACATACTATACTACTAATACTGTATCCTACATACTATACTACTAATACTGTATCCTACATACTAGACTACTAACACAGTTTCATACATACTATAATACTAATACTGTTTCATAGTTGATAGACCACTAATATTCTTACCCAGAAGATAGGGTCTGTATAGAAGACTCATATTTGTGATTTATATCATGCTTACATCTATTATTGACCCCCCCAATCGCCACAAAACACAGAGGATTATCAATGCCCCATAATTCTCTCTGGGAAGATTATGTTTGTGTATGTGTGTGTGTGTGTGTCTGAGGTGAGACAGGTGGTCTCCACAATAGCAGACATTCACAAACATTTGGTTTGTGAGGAGCCTGGTGTGATGTTGACAATGAGGTATTTTCTAGCATGCCCAACAAGTCAGATATTGTTAATATGAGGGGCCAGGGGGAGGTCCTCATTTTGGAAGATGCATGTTCCTTCAGTTGCTACGACAATACAATACTGTATATTGTCAAAAATCGAGTCCCATGTGTCAATGTTTTCCCTCATCACTAATTCCTGGGATTGTGGCGCCTGCATGGATTTAACTCAGAAATGTAGATTCCAGGAGAACATTTTAAGAGAAAATCAAAAAGGATTAAATTTTATTGGGAGTGTAGTGTAGTTTGAATTTGCACTGATCTGAAGGCAAACTCACTTATCAGGAGTCAACTGTACTGTACAGTCAGCGTCTTAACTCATTTAACTGGATCACTAATCTGATGAAAGTTGACCCAAGTCTTTTCCAGATACATTAGAAACTTTTCTCTGAAACCTATCAGGATAATAAAACGTGAGTTGGAAAGCTGACGAATTCCGAGTAAACATCCCTTCAGGATTTAGACAGATAAGGACATAATTGCATGCTGAGCCAACCATGACTCACGCAACCACTTTCTCTTCCTCTATATGGCCCCCCTTCCCTATCTCTTCCTCTACATGGCCCCCCTTCCCTCAGGGTCAGGGAATCAGGCCAGGTACTACAGCAGCACCAATTAAAGCAAGAGCTCAATAAATCTCCACCTTGCCTCAAAGGGTTAGATCTTTGAGCACCCGCAATCCTGTGTACAAGGAACAAGAAAAAGAACGGAGTGCCTCTGTGGTATGCCTTGTTCACAAAGCACAGATGATTTCGGGGAGGGGGTATGTAAGAACAATTGGTTTGATTAATGGCAAAATCAAAACAAATCAAGAGCTGGAGAGAAAAGCAGACAGAGAATATCAGTCTGGATGAAATGGGGGTACAGGAAAGACAAACCAGTGTGAACTGATTTATGAGTGGCCAAACTCACATCTTGCAATGAATCTACTATGTTGTTCTCTAAAAGAAAGGGATAGAGTGTTGCAGGGAGGAGAGGGTCAACTCTGGTCTATCATCCCACTGAAGTCCTCTGCCATATTGAAAGTCCTGTGATACCAGTTATCCTGGACCAGCTAACCTAGTTTAGGCTATAAATATATGATTATATCTTTTCATGTGACAACACTGAAGAAATGACACTTTGCTACAATGTAAAGTAGTGAGTGTACAGCTTGTATAACAGTGTAAATTTGCTGGCCCTTCAAAACAACTCAACATACAGCCATTAATGTCTAAATCGCTGGCAACAAAAGTGAGTACACCCCTAAGTGAATATGTCCAAATTGGGCCCAATTAGCCATTTTCCCTCCCCAGTGTCATGTGTGTTAAATTTGGTGTTATCACTCTCACACTCCCTCATACTGGTCATTGGAAGTTCAACATAGCACCTCATGGCAAAGAACTCTCTGAGGATCTGAAAAAAAGAATTGATGCTCTACATAAAGATGGCCTAGGCTATAACAAGATTGCCAAGACCCTGAAACTGAGCTGCAGCACGGTGGCCAAGACCATACAGCGGTTTAACAGGACAGGTTCCACTCAGAACAGGCCTTACCATGGTTGAAGTTGAGTGCACGTGCTCAGCATCATATCCAGAGGTTGTCTTTGGGAAATAAACGTATGAGTGCTACCAGCATGGCTGCAGAGGTTGAAGCGGTGGGGGGGTCAGCCTGTCAGTGCTCAGACCATACGCTGCACACTGCATCAAATTAGTCTGCATGACTGTCACCCCAGAAGGAAGCCTCTTCTAAACATGATGCACAAGAAATCTTGCAAACAGTTTGCTGAAGACAACCAGACTAAGGACATGGATTACTGGAACCATGTCCTGTGGACTGTTGAGACCATGATAAACTTATTTGGTATCAAGCGTGGCTGCAACCAGGTGAGGAGTATGTGATTGTGGTATAGGTCCAGTTTTAGAACATGATGATGACATAGGTCCAGTCAAAAACATGTGATTATGGTATAGGTCCAGTCAATGTTTGTCTTACTCTTTAGCCTATGCTAAGTCCAGTGGGAAGCATACATAGTGGAAAATGTATACTGTATTGCACACACTAGATCACTAATACTGTAGGTTGAGTACACACTAAATCACTCATACTGTAGGTTGAGTAAACACTAGATCACTCATACTGTAGGTTGAGTACACACTAGATCACTCATACTGTAGGTTGAGTACACACTAGATCACTCATACTGTAGCACACATTAAACTACTTATACTCATGCCCAAGGGTTAGGGATTGTTCATAATACTCTTATTGGTGTTTAGGATCATGATGTACTCTATTATTGACCACCACTCAAAGGCCACTGAGAGGATTGTCACCGTCTATCACAATGAAGATAGGGTGTGTGGGAGGATTGTCACTGTCTATCTCAATGAAGAGAGGGTGTGTGGGAGGATTGTCACTGTCTATCTCAATGAAGAGAGGGTGTGTGGGTGTTCATCAATTATGCAAGTTTAAGAGAAATGTGTGTGCGGCTGATTGTAAATAAGTGGAATCATGTATGATTTAATGTGTGTCTGTCTGATTTAATTCATGTGTCCTAGCTCCAGTGATGTCAGTGGATGGATCCTGGCTGGCTGGCACTTTGCCACTTCACTCTAATCAGGCTTCTGGGAAAGCCGTTTCCAGGCGCTGACTGGGGCATTCTGGGAAGCGGTCGCTAGGTAATCCCACTGAAATTCCTCCCATGTTCACTGGCCTCCTTCAGCACTGTAAAGAGACACTTGTGTGTGTGTGGCTGTGTGGGTGAGTGCAGGTGTGTTTGGGTCAGCACTATTCTCTAGCTGTATACAGAGAAGCAAGCTTTTACGGGCATTATGTTGGAGGTGTAAGTGTATGTGTGCGTCTCTATAGAGGGGATATAAGTCTACACACCCCTGTTAAAATGCTAGGTTTTTGTGATGTAAAAGAATGAGACCAACATAAATCATGTCAGAACTTTTTCCAATTTTAATGTGACCTTTAATGTGAACAATTCAATTGAAAAAAAACCCTGATATCTTCAAGGGGGAAAAATAAAAACCTTAACCTGGTTTCATAAGTGTGCACACCCTCTAATAACTGGGGATGTGGCTGTGTTCAGAATTAGCAAATCAATTTCAAACTCATGTTCAACAGAAGTCATTACACACCTGCCATCATTTAAAGTGACTCTGATTAATCACAAAGTTCAGCTGTTTTAGTAGGATTTTCCTGACATTTTCTTAGTGGCATCTCAGAGCAAAAGCCATGGTCTGCAGAGAGCTTCCAAAGCATCAGAGGGATCTCATTGTTGAAAGATATCAGTCAGGAGAAGGGTACAAAATAATTTCCAACGCATTAGATATACCATGGAACACAGTGAAGACAGTCATCATCAAGTGGAGAAAATATGGCACAGAGACATACCCAGAACTGGACGTCCCTCCAAAATGTATGAAAAGACAAGAAGAAAACTGGTCAGGGAGGCTTCCAAGAGGCCTACAGCAACATTAAAGAAAATGCAGGAATTTCTGGCAAGTATTGGCGGTGTGCTACATTTGACAACAATCTCCTGTATTCTTCATGTGAATGGGGTAGGGTGGCAAGATGAAAGCCAAGCCTGGCTGAAGTTTGCAAAAATAAACATCAAGTCCTCCAAAAGCACATTGGAAAATGTGTTATGGTCTGATGAAACCAAGGTTGAACATTTTGGCCATAATTCCAAAAGGTATGTTTGGCGCAAAAACAACACTCCACATCACCCAAAGAACACCATACCCACAGTGAAGCATGGTGGTGGCAGCATCATGCTTTGGGGCTGTTTTTCTTCAGCTGGAACCGGGGTCTTAGTCAGACTGGAGGGAATTATGAACAGTTCCAAATACCAGGCAATTTTGACCCAAAACCTTCAGGCATCTGTAGAAAGCTGAAGATGAAGTTCACCTTTCAGCACGACAACGACCCAAAGCACACATCCAAATCCACAAAAGCATGGCTGTACCAGAAAAATAATAACGTTTTGGAATGGCCCAGCCAGAGCCCAGACCTGAATCCAATTGAACATCTGTGGAGTGATCTGAACAGGGCTGTGCACAGGAGATATCCTCGCAATCTGACAGATTTGGAGCCCTTTTGCAAAGAAGAGTGGGCAAATATTGCCACGCCAAGATGTGCCATGCTAATAGACTCCTACCCCAAAAGACAGTGCTGTAATAAAATCAAAAGGAGCTTCAACTAAGTATTAGTTTAGTAGTAAGTATTAGTAGTATTAAGGGTGTGCACACTTATGCAACCAGGTTATTGTTTTACATTTTTCCCCCTTAAAGATCTCAGTTTGTTGTTTAATTGAATTGTTCACTTTATAGGTCACATTGAAGGTGGAAAAAGTTCTGACATTATTTATCTTTGTCCCATTCTTTTACATCACAAGAACCTGCCATTTTATCAGGGGTGTGTAGACCTTTTATACCCACTGTATGTGCAAGTATGTAACAGAGACACATTGTAGAATTGCTGCTCTAGCGCTTTACTCAGAAGATGGCTTTCTGGGAAGCGGAGTTCGTGGTTGCTTGAGACCAGAATTGTTTTTTAAAGCAAAATAGGCTTCTGTTCACGATCTAGTCCCCATGGGGAAAATCTCTCTCTCTGCATCCATATAGCACTTTGTATGGTCTCAAGGCAACATGGCTGAAATTTCTTCATAGGTAAACATATCTGATGACAAAATAATGCCAATATAAATGATATAATCATCCACATTTTGGGACATATACTCGGTTACATGGCTCATTGTGAAGGTCAATGGTGTGTGTTCGCTTGCCTACTGCTGGTTAAACACAAGGAGATCTGAAGAGGTGTTGCATAATATATACTAACTCCTTCACCTCTCTCTGTGTGTTCTGCCTCTTTTCCGTGTACTTCTCTGAGCTGAGGTTCTTTATAGCCACAAGGTATTTATTATTATTTGTAAGAAATCTCTATTTCTTTATTTTCAAAAGATACATCGCTGGAAATAATTAAGAGACCACTGCACCTTTTTCTTTCCTTTCCGAAAAAGTTGAAAAATAAGGTTTTGAGTGAGGAACAGAAGCATTAAATTTGCATTGGTCTCTTAATTTTAACCCTTCTGTTCCTCACTCAAAACCTTCCTGACTTTTTTGGAAAGGAAAGAAAAAGGTGCAGTGGTCTCTTCATGTTTTCCGGAGATGTAGATAAAAACTATAATTTAGTTTGGAACTAGTCACTGATTTAGGGGACAGAACAAAATAACTCACAGAAGACAAATTACAACTAGCTAGGTAGTACACGTCATAATAAGTCAGCTCACAGTCATTACAAGCAAAGTCATTAAAACATTATAACATTTTGGGTGGAGTTTGACACAGAGTGGAAACAGAACACCACAGTAATGAATGGCAATTAGTCTCCATTAGACCATCAGTCCAGTATTGTCTACATTATTTTATAGAACACCACACTTCTATTAGAGGTATTGTATCAAATGTTGTCCATTTCACTAAATTCCATAATGTAATCTCAAAGGAAGATATACTGTTTCCAATTTCCAAAATCTAAAAACTGCTAACAGAGTACAAAGGTAGCCATTTCCTCCAGTATATTCCTATCGACCCTACCAAACAGTCCAATCCGTAGATATCTCTTTAAAAAGAATGAACATGTAAACATGCATGTAAAATATAACCCAAACAAGTGAGTCAGTCCCTTCCTTCTTATTATACATTTTCTAACCAAGGTGAGTTTGTGTATATTCTATGCAGCTTAATCTTCGAGTGATGTAGAATCTGTGGAACCTTAAACAGAGTAATGACTGGCATTCACTGAACTGTGGTTTATATTCCTATGACATTCAGCCTCTTGTTTTTCACGGTTTGGGAAAAATATCAGGCAAAGCCAACGCTTAAGTGTATGGCCTTTGTTTGACTGCTGATAAAGCGTATTGAAATATACACTTCACACAATGCCAGGATCATTGAACTCTTGACTTAGCTTGTTATGTGGAGAAGGGGTGGGGAAGTGCATAAATCACGGGCCAAACCTACAACAGGTCTACACAATACAGTTCCAGCGACAAATCCTGCAGTACTCTGATTTAGATGGTGATTTAGTACCAAGTGAAGACCAGCGTGAGCCACAGTCATAGATTGATCTACAGCCGGGCCACTGAGGGAGGGGCACCAAATGTAGGGAGGGGAGGAGAACTTCAGAGAAGGAAGATATGGCCCAGGAAAGAATGCTAGGCCCACAACCACACACAACAACACGTGTCCCCATGGTGGGGTGGGAGGGGGGGGGGGGGGGGTCGAACAGTGGTTCGCAACCTTTTCCATTCCAGGAATCGCCGGAATTTACCGTCGAAGCTTGAGGATCACCGTTCTCCAAGACACATTTTTAAACCTACAACATCCTGTTATTAAAATTGAGAACTAATCCTATAAGATTTGTGATAGAGTTCACTTGAGGGATTTTCACAGGAACCAACAATCCCAGAGGGCGGTTACAAATCATGACAGAAGATAACTTGACTAGGGATACAGGCCTATTATAATTGTGTATGTAAAATTGCTCATAACGACACCACAATACTTCCAACATATTTTTTGGAAGCAACTGTAACGGGAAAGAAAGCATACTAATGTTCCTTTTTCACTGGAAAACGTTGAAACCCACCAGACCAGAGCTACGTTTGCAATAAGGGAGGAACGGGTTGTGCACTGAGACACACCCTGAAAACCACACATCCTACCAGGAAGAGACAAAGGCAGACACGTTCACATAGCTGAGTGTGTAGTGTATGAATAACGCTTACGTCAGAGTATGCACATGCACAGTCTTCATGAGTATTCGTCATGCTACGTTGCTGTGACCAGTTGCTTTGGGAAGATCAATGCCTACATCCATGTGATATGCAACAAAGTAGTGTTCAAACTTAGCATCGGTCTGGTTATTTGCCATGCTGTAGAACAGGCTGAGTTTAGCAATCTTCCTTCTTTTTTTTTTTTTTTTTTAAGCTTGCTCCGGTAATATACACCTACAAAAATACACTCACTTTTGGTTTGAGCAGTATTTTCCTGTGCTGTGCTCGATTCGCAGAGGCCCCTTGTCTTCTAATTACAGGGTGGGGAGTACTAACAGTTCTCTCCTCAGCTTTTTAAGTGTGGCCTGTGTATGTGACAAAACTAATCTTAAGTTTCTGAATGTGATTCTGTGTTTGTGCATGTCTTTCAGCTAGAGGCCCTCTAAAGCCTGTTAAAGCTTGTCCTCACATGAACTCACACCAAATCCCTATTAATAAAGATCAAGGGCGATTTCAAAACTTAAGATTAGCATTTAGCACATATAACTCACAAATCTTGTTGATAGTTACATTTCCATCAAGTAAATACATAATTCAGTTATTCTTTCGATCAGATGTCCTCCCATCCACTCACAAAGGTGGACCGAGGACATCGGACACTCCTCCATCCCTCCCATACCATCCTTTAGGACACGAAAGACATTTAAAATGAGTCTAACTTTTATGTCAAAACTTTATTTCCATAACAGGTTTAACATAGGGGTAACAACACTTTTCAAAGACACTAAAGACAATGTTGTAGTAACCTGCCTGTGCTGTTTAGGGACAATAGCAGTAAAAATGTACTCTTTTGTTCGACAGAGAAATCTACCAACACCCCCAAAGAGACCAGTAGCCCAACATCCATCTTCATATTGTCTGTGCACTGAAAGACGTAGGAGAGCCAAATGGAATGTTCCATAATTCAAGAGTATGTTTGGCTGGGTGATGATGTCAGAGAGTGCTGCATTCCGAAGTGCATCCGGGAATGTTGTACAAACTGTTGCTCCCTGATTCCTGGCCTGGAATGCCCCATAGATATAGGTAGATGTCACATCTCTATATCGGTCTCAAAATGGCCTCTCTGAGACTTGGCAATTCCATTGACTCAGTTTCTAGTTTAAAGTAGCAGTAGTCTATTTTCTTCTTCATGGGTATAATTCACTGGCTTATCCCCCCCAATGACCCAGTTGAAATCATGTGAGAGATATTAGCCAGAAGGGTGAGATGGTAATGTCTCCGCTCCAAACAATGGTTAGCCTTGTCCCAGCAGGCAACAAGCTTAGGCCTGTTTAAGCCCATAGAAACACGTTGGGCTTATTCTGGACAGATTTTGGAGAGATTTTGCCGTCTCGCTTTGCTTCAAGGTACATGGTGTATTCTAACTCCCTATTATCCTCTCTGCTTTAATAAACTTGACTGAGGAAATGCCATTTCGTTAGTGGGTTAGTAGAATTGTCCTTCCGTGCCTGAAATACTTTAATCATGAGCACCCAGTGTCCTTCCCTAGAGAAGTTTCACATTCTTTAAAACTTTTGGTGGATTATTCATTTGGTTGATTAAGTGGAGAAGAGGCCTCATTTCATAAAACAGCATTCGTCCACAGTCTTTTCCCTCATCGTGGGTCATTGATTACCTTTGAACTGTTTCAAAAAGAGCACAAAGGGTGATAAAGGTCAGGGGAGGCAGGAGTTGGCTAAATCATTTAATAAAAGGCCTTGACTTTTATTTCATGTCAGGTGGTTAAGATGAGTCTCTAATCTCACCACCACAGCTACCAGTCCATCCACCAGACCAGCAGGGGATACTGTGAAAAACAGAGGGAGAGTGAAAGAGATGGGGTTGGATGTAGTTACTTAAAGTTGCACACGACTGGGGAAGTCGTTGGTGCCTAATAAACAGATATGCAGTAAAAGTGACTCCTTTTACCCCTCTGGTCATTTTGCCTTGCTCAGTAATGAGCAGTCCTTGAAAAAAAAAGAGCAGAGTAAATAGAGGTTGATAGATTGGACTGCTGGCTGGCGGTAATCACAGCACCCCTACCTGTGCTGGCCTGGTTTCCCTGGCTCTCTGTGTCGATAGACCAGCTCGTTCAATCTACAAAAACAGACGTGGAAAAAGCCCAGCAGTGTTGTGCCTGTGCGTACATGAGTCTCCACGCCCCCAAACCCCCGTGCAAGGCTGCACTCTTTCATTTTTTTTTTGGAGTTTCTAGGGATAGGAAAAAAAAAAAAAAAAAAAAGAGTTCAAAGCTTTTCAGGAACGTAGTAACTTCAATCAAATGTGGGTCTGAAGAGTGCAACTGAGATATTCATTTTGTGCTTATTTGTACAATCAATTTCCTCTGACCACTAATAGATTCAACCAACGCTGGCCCAAGTGCAGACAGAACTCACAGGTGCACAATATCAGAGAAGCAAGTTCCTACTAAGTTCTTACACTCTTTACTAAGTCATTTAAAAACGTATTGTATAGCTGTTTAGAAAAAGGAAATCACATTTCAGTTCCAACTTAAAAATGTAGATATACTGTATACTGAATATTGTCTAATTTGTCAAATCATAAACTAAACGTGCCAGTCCCTGTGAACATAGAAACTCCTATAATGTCAGCTTTGCCATCTTCAATATGTGGATGGATCCAGAAGTGCTTGTTGGGCTTACAGACCCGACCTTGATATGTTAAGGCATTTCCATGGCATAACAAGTGCAGCGAACACAGCTTAACTATTGTTGCTGGCCATAACCATGTGCTCATTTCTTCCAGGAACAATGGGCTCTTGATGATTTATGGTTGACTAGGTAAGTAGATTATATAAGAACATGTTTCTCTCTAAGGTTCTTGGAAACCCTGACTGACACAAACACGCACACAGTCTAATCATAGACTAGGGATGGGCTGGTTTAATGGGGGCAAGATACAAAATATTCTACTCTTCTAACTGTCAAATTTAAGTTAAATGGGGACATTTGTGGAGGGGAAATTAATCAGTGAGCAACAAACCCGAGGCAGGCAGATGTCCATCCCTGCTATAGACAGACAATCCAGCAGACAGCCATTACTACACACACGAACAAGAACATAGTCAATCATTAACATGAGCAGGTCAAACACAAGTCAAGGCTTCAGTCAGATGGTAGTCACAGCCCTTTCGCCGATAAAATGAAATAAGAGTATAAAATTGCGATCGATCGGATGATGTGTTTGCTTTTGCGACTGGTGAGTCCTCAGATGTGTGTTCATATCCTGACGTCCACGGCCGTGGAGAAGCATTTAGCTGGGTCAAGGAGCTACCACCTCTGGAGGTGGTTGGCAGTGAAGGTGGAGGTTCTCCCCTCCCTTCACTGGAACACCTCATTCAGGGTAGAGGGGTGAATGTCGCTGGCCTGTAAACTCTGGATAAGCCTGTGGACAGTAGCTCTTCTCCCCTGCGTCTGACGCCATCGGACCAGCCCTGCTAGCACCTGCCCGTGCATGTTCAGAGGGTGGTCGGCACGGCAACGGTACAACTCCCCAGCAGACAGGCCCAGGTCGAGGAGCAGCGATTCCCACTCCGCGCCGAGTTGGGATGCCAGTTGGGAAAAGTGCCTGTCGGACGGGACTGCTTGGAGCGTCGCCTCTGGGATGTTCAACTTATCGTCTGTGGAAGAGGAGGGAACGGTGGAGGAGATGCATGGGAGGAAGAAAACAGAGAAAAGAGATGAAAAGAACAGGGGGGAAAGAGACAGATACTTCTTCTCCAAATCATAAAAACACATCCCTGATCTGTTGTGATGTCACAACAGCGATGTGTGGTGAAAGTGTGTCAAGATGTTATGTAAGTCCATTGCCATTTAAATAAATAAGGCTATCAGTTAATTCGTAGTCGATCGACTGTGAATGTTGCAATACCACTGTGTTTGTTAGCTTTTCAAGGTCTGAGTGACTGAGAGAAAGCATGTTTATGAGTGGGGTTTGTTGTCTAGGCCTATGTTTTCAAAAAGGGTTTGACAATGACCTCCACTTGTAAGAGAGGGAACAAGAGCAAACAACAGGCCAAAAGAAGGATGAGCGCTCAAGAGGGTAATAAGATAGATCTTGGAAAAGATGTTGAAATCAAGAAATGTATGATACTTTTTTCCTCAATATATAAGGGTTGCATAAAAGCAGCGGGCAGACTCGGAACACTTCAGCAGTATTCCTGGAAACCCCTTTTCATAATAGTCAGACCAAAACCCCATCAAAACATCAGGTCATCCTCATTATGGCCGAGAGGCTAAGAGGAGGTGGGGAAGTAGAGAGGAGGGGGGGCTGGTTAAAAATATCACAACTTCACAGTAATATACAATTTAAAGGGGAATGTTTTCTGTGCCCTTCAGTTGTAAGCTACAAACTTCAGCTTCCTCTCTTTTCTCTCCTCAGTTCTCTCCCTCAACTTGCAACATCATTCTTTCCCCTCTACTTTTCTATGAAAGAGAGGTGTTTTCCTCTCATGGTCTAGATTAACCAAATCGATCAATGTGTCACTCCCTCTTTCTGGGTATGGATAATGCAAGAACATAGACGTGATTGGAGTAACACAGTCCACTCGCAATAAAATACAGGCTGTTTTTTTTTCACCTGGGCAGCAGGGCTGTTTCTAGGATTTGAAGAAAATGAATGCATTTTCAATTTGCACGTAATGCACAGACTTGAAAACTTGAAAACTTCGCATTGAAAGTTCAAAGGGAGGAGCACAGTGGACTCAACCATTATAAAAAAGAACAAGTTTGAAACCACTAAGACTCTTCCTAGAGCTGGTTGTCCGGCCAAACTTTGTAAACTTTGTAAGAGAGCTTCAGAGTTTCTCTGACATTGGAGAACCTGGCAGGACAACCATCTCTGCAGCAGTCTGTTGTCAGGCCGTTATGGTAGAGTGTCTGGACAGAGGGCACTCCTTGGTGACAATGTACTTAAAGGACTCGGAGAGCCTGAGGAAAAAGGTTCCCTGGTTTGATGACACCAAAATCTAACGTTTAGGCCCGATGGCTAAGCATTCTACATAATGTTTTTGCTTGGTCATTAAGCTGTATTATGTGTAGATTGATTGCAATTAATTTACTTTTAATTAATTACATATGAAATTTAAACACAATAAAATTGAAAGTGAATGGGTCTGAAAACTTTGTATATACACCTCCAGACTTCAAAATATTTGTTTTGGCATCTATATACCTACAAATATTTGTTTTGGCATCTATATACAACCATGAATTGCAGCTGCAAACTAATTGCAGATAGATAGAAGTATTGGTAATAGTGTCTGGGCTTTGACTGGTTTAATCAAGAGACATTCAGTTTTCTACATTGTAATGGATGACTTCCAATATGGCTGGGTGATATCAACAAAAATCAGTATTGCGATAAGTGGACCCAATTTCCTTGATAACAATATATATCATTATTGAGGTGTACTTCTTAATGTTGATTACACTAAGTTAGTTAGCATAATGCCTGAACCGCTTTGGAATATGCCACAATTGTACTCAGCCTTTATAACAGAAAGTTATTGAGATTCAAATTGTTAGAAGTAACTGGGTCTTTTCACAATACTGATTTTTGTTGATATCAACTTCCCACCTTCTTTAAACTACTTAGAAATGGCAGTACAACAAAGCCAAATTAGACACGGCCATGGTTCTCAGAGGCCAAGTGAGACGATAGGCAACAATTATTATTTTAAAAACACCCTAAACACATAGGAAATGAAGCACCAACGGAACTAGAAAATAGATTAAAATGTCCATGAGATTTTCCAAGAGGGGTGTAACTGAGCTTTCCAGCTGCACGGACAAGCATTTATGCCACGGGTAGCAAAGGAAAAACCATTGGTGGTCAAAACCATTTGTGTCGGGGGAAGTGGTGTGCCATCTGTAATATGGTCATTATAATTCCTTAAAGGGTCAGAAGATCCAAGGCTGAACGACATACAGCTCCGGAAAATGTTTTGAGACCACAGCACCTTTTTCATTCCTCTCCAAAAAAGTCGAAAAGGAAGGTTTTGAGTGAGGAACAGAAGGGTTTAAAATTAAACCCTCACTCAAAACATTCCTTCTCAACTTTTTTGGAAAGGAAAGAAAAAGGTTCAGTGGTCTCTTCATTGTTTCCTGAGCTGTATGTTCTTTGAACTTGGTGAGTACCGGCTGGGCGAAGGACACCAAATGTTTTTATAAAGGATATTGAGGATGCACATATGGAGACAAACTTCAAAAACCTTAACAAGCACGTTTTAATGAGCTTAACAACCTAATCGAAACCTTAACTCCAAACCTAAAACCATAAACCTACAACAGCATCTTGAAAAGTCAGGACTTCCAAAAACATCCTTCACCAGAATGTCAGGACATTTTGGCCATGATGGGGAAAAAGTACATACAAAGACATACACACAGTCATCGGTTAACGGACTGTTGAGGCTACGATGAGGGCAAAAGATGAACCTTCCTCATTAAAATGACACAGGCAAGCAGCTCAGTGAGGAAATTATGACTTCAACCATTACCCATCCATCTGAGCTATCATCCATGCTAGCATCTCTGGGAATCTGATGTACGTAGAATAATTATATTTGGCGCTAATACTTGGTGGGAGACATGAGGCGGGGGTGTGGGGGGGTTTATTGCAAGGGTCTCCAAACTCCTTTAAGTCCAAGGAGGAGGCGCTGTGTCTCAAAGTTCACAGGTGGTAATGTGATTTCCAAGAAGAGTGGTTGACATCAAAAAACTGAGACAGGACTGATCCAGTTGGTAATGTGAGAAGACGTTCCAGCGTTGCCGACGGCCTCTACAACACTCATTGACAAAGCTGTTCTGGCATGCTGCTCAGAAACCCTCGCTTGCTGTCAAAACATGGGTAATAAATTAGATGCATTGCATCAGAGCTAGGGTATGAGGCTTCCCTTTCTAAAGTTGTCTCACTGGGTACTCTTACTGCTGAACAGGAGGCCAATGGCGTCAAAATAAAAAAGCTAGCGTTAACAATGCGACACTCCGATGACTTAAAAGAAATAACTGCCAAGGTCAAAGGAGTGTCATTCGGGCATATGGCGACCCCAGCCCACCCACAACAGAGACAGGAGGACTCAGAAAGTACACCATGTTCCCGAATGCATGCCAAGAGGGCCTGGGTCCATCCAAACCAGAGATTCATCCATTAGCACAGCTTCCAAATGGGGGTGAAACTTGGAAAGTCAGAGTGAGGGCAAATGGTGAGGAAGAGGACTATTACAACAAAACCAACCAGAAACAAAATTTACTTAACACAGCTTAGGCAAACTGTTAGGATGCCGAGAGTTTAAGAAACAAGTCGCTACTGGAGAGAGAAAGTAAACAGAGAGTGAGCAAGGGAGTCATTGTAACCAAATAAGGAGTTATGGGGAAAAAAGAACATTCTCAGCTGTTGGCAAAACTGAAGACTTTTCTAAGAATCACCTCTTTATGAGAAAAGCTGGCGCCTCAACCTCACCTTCACTCTTACACACAAATGCACATGCACACGCACACACAGGTTGAACAAACATTATCCATCTGGATTTAGTCCACAAGATAGGATTATACTGTATATGCAGCAGACAATAATTAATAGAACGGTTGAACAATTGACTTTAATTATCCTAGTCGACAACAGAAATCCAGATAGATACTGGAGGTTGGGAAAAACAGAGCCCTGGTGATGAGAAGGGCAGGGCATGCTGACATGTATCTCAAACAAAGCACAGGTTAAGTGGAAGTGGGAGGTCATGGGTCAGTAAAACCGCTAGGTAATAAGGCATTGTGAGACGTGTAGTTTATTTTAAAATCTGGAAACACCTGGCATTCATTATATTTCAGTAAATTGTTTTTACCTCATAGTTAGTAACGCTTGCACAAGAACATGGAGTTAAACGATCAGCAAAAGTGTTTGAGTATCAAGGAAAATATCCAAAGCTATACGAGACTGAGTTAACCGCCTCGTTTATGGTGAGGCTGAGTAAAAGTGGCCACGGGTGTATGTATGTACGGACCATGTGTGTGTCTGAGTGTTAACTCCCCTGTGGAGGTCTAAAAAAATACTGATTTTGTCCTCTACCTCCGAAGGCTGTTTCCAGGAAAGTTTCATTTGTCCTCAACTGACTGCTGCCTTTTCATGACACAAACGTGTTTGATCCTGCCTTTTCAAAAATGTTTTAAACTAAAATCGACAGCATGGAAGCTGGTGTGCAGCCATTTGGATGGAATACTGGCCATTTAAAGCAACTCTGGTCCTACGAGCAGCTTATTAAACATGTTAAACAGTATTTAAATGAAGCAGTCCTGGCTTTCCCCAAAAAGAAATAGTTCAATAAAGAAATGTTAGACTACTAATTCATTTCTGGTTTTGTTTTCAGGTCATTCTAGTCGGTTCTGTCCCTTTAACCCGGTTCTGAGAGTGTGATTGGTTGCCTGGTAAGCTCCCTGGGAGCGGGGCAGCAGGCCTCCGACTTTAATGCTTTACCATTCTATCAGCAAGACGCTCCTCCTGCCAAGATTCCTGGAAAGCAGACAGCAGGCACTAAAGGAGGGGGGGCCGCCCTTAGCAACACTCAGCCAAGGCCAATAAGGCAGCAGCTATTCCTCTCTCTCTCTCCCAGCCTGTCCCAGCATGAATTTACTGCCTATTATCAGGCCACAGCCACACCTTTCTACTGGCTGACAGGAAAACCTCAGAATTAACTCCACAATGTTTCCCATTTAAACATCCAAAACTCCATAAGATAAGGTCCTTCTAAAAACAAACTTCAATCGATGCGCCAGTGGGGTTGTACCGTTGTAAATATTTTGATAATTAGATAATTGTGAACAGTAACCCTGCTATTTTTATAGCACCAAAGACAAAAAAAGACCAGATAAGGCATCACAGAACCTTTGGATTTCTCAGAATGAGCAACATGATCTGATCACTTTTAGATAATTTGTCCTTCTAACATCCAGACATATTATAAATTTACAAACATACACCAATCATTGCCTTAGCGTGACATAATCAGGACTAGTGTGAGAATATAAAGATTGAACTAGCCCATGATCACAACAAAAGTTGTAAGCAATACAAGTAACCTTGACCAATGATAAGTCATTCAACTAGATAATATTTGCTGCTTACCATGATAGACTTGATTGAAAATGCAGGTCGAAAACACAATGAGTTATTAAAAATAATTACGGTTCATAGCAGCCTAATCCTAAGATACACATTAGAGCAGCAATTTTGTATATATGTGTATGTATATATGTGTGTGTGTGTGTGTGTCTGTGTGTGTGTGTGTGTGAGGGAGTGTTAGACAGTACAATCTGTGAAGGGTTGGGTCTTATCTTGATTGTTCGTAATATATAAAAAATGACAATATAAATAAAATGTCAAAAAATTCTATTTTTCCTTTTACATGAAAAAATATATTTTACAGTTTTTAAAGGTGGCCCATTTCAGTTTGGTCAAGAAAACCCCCAAAAACGTATCAAAACAATAGAGGCTAGCTCAACCTCAAGTGCTTTTCAAAATAATGTTTTTGAAGTATAATCATTGTAAATTTGCATAAAAGCTTCACAGACATTTAAGGCAAAACTTGGATTCACCACTGTTTTTGATCGGTTTCAGTTGCATATATTAAAGTCCATTCCAATAAAGATACGCAGTGTGTTGAAAACCACACAGACCAGTTGTATTGGATATTTCAAACAACACTGAGAAAACAATAATGTTCGTATTTAAGAGGACCATGAAGGCACCCTTATGGCCAATTTGAATGGGCGCCAATGGCAGATTCAGGAATTCTACACTCATACCCCTAGTCGAGGGGAGCGGCCACTGTAAAACTACCTTTGAGGGGCTACCGCCGATCACCATGGCAACAAGGGGGCATCCAAGACCTTGCAGAACTGCTTCAAGCAGAGTGAAGGATGTTACGCAACAAGAAGGAAGCCTCTCAGGCAAACATCTGCTCCCATTCCGACCTAGCCTCCAGTGTGTGATTGGTTGGGCAACCAGTCAAAGTCTTTTTATTGTCCCGTGAAGCCTGCACAGAGTCAGCTCAGAGTAGGCAGTGGTAAGGCCCTAATATTATGATGAGAGGATATATTGTACCAGCATCTAACCAGTTGGGTGCTGGTGGGGAACTGTTGTGGGCGGTAACCCGAGGACTGAGGAAGTATGCATGTTTTAGCATGTCACCTTGCATCAGTTGAGGAGCATCAAGGAACAGGAAGTGACTGCATAGCTTTCAACAAAATGCACTGGTGGCAGACTTAATCAGGATGCGTAAGTGTATGTGTGTAAAGGTTACTGAAAAACTAATAATATCCATAATGGTTTCCAAGGTAACCAACGAATGTCATCCGTTGCCAATATAACACAAATTGGGTGGAGAATAAAAGCAAATCAATACATCTTTGTAAATTAGGCCTAATGACTCGGGGAGACAAGTCGGTTATACACACTACCATTCAAAAGGTTGGGGTCACTTCGAAATGTTCTTGTTTTTGCAAGAAAAGTACATTTTTAGTCCAATAAAATAACAGCAAACTGATCAGAAATACAGCGTAAACACTGTTAATGTTGTAAATTACTATTGTAGTCGGAAACGGCTGATTTGGAATATCTACATGGACATGGCCCATTATCAGCAAGGTCAGTCCTGTGTTCCAGTAGCACAGTGTTTGCTAATCCAAGCTAATTCATCATTAGAAAACCCATTTGAAACTATGTAAGCACATCTTAAAGAAGTTTAAAGAAGCAATCAAACTGGCCTTTTTTAAACTAGTTGAATATCTGGAGCCTCAGCAATTGTGAGTTGGATTACAGGCTCAAAATGGACAGAAACAAAATACATCCTACTGAAACACGTCAGTCTATTCTAGTTCTGAGTAATTAAGACTATTCCATGCAAAAAATAGCCAAGAAACTCAAGATCTCATACAATGTTGTGTACTACTCCCTTCATGGAACAACTGGCTCTATAAAGATCAGAAAGAGGAATGGGAGGCCCCGGTGCCCAAATGAGCAAGAGGACAAATACATTACAGTGGCAAGTTTGAGAAACAGACGCCTCACAGGTTCTCAATGGGTAGCGTCATTAAATAGTACCCGCAAAACACCAGTCTCAACATCAACAGTGAAGAGGCCACTCCGGGATGCTGGCCATCTTGGCTGAGTTGCAATAAAAAAAGCCATATCCCAGACTGGCCAATAAAAATAAAAGATTAAGATGGGCAGAAGAACACAGACACTGGACAGAGGAAGATTGTGAAAAAAACGATTACGGCCAGACGGATCTGAGGTGTTCAGATACGAAGTTTGAGGTGTCCAGACCACAAAGAAGAACATTAGTCGGGCGTAGACCATGTGAAAAGATGCTGGAGGAGTGCTTAACGCAATCTGTCAAGCATGGTGGAGGCAATGTGATGGTCTGGGGGTCCTTTGGTCACGGCAAAGTGGGAGATATGCTCAAGGCAAAAGGGATCTTGAAGAAGGAAGGCTATCACTCCATTTTGCAACGCCATACTTGCCATACCCTATGGAAGGTGTTTGATTGGAGCAAATTTCCTCCAACAACAGGATAATGATCAAATGCACATCTCCAAACTATACAAGAACTATTTAAGGAAGAAGCAACCAGCTGGTATTCTGACTCTAATGGAGTGGCCAGCACAATCACTGCATCACAACTCTATTAAGCTGTTTTGGGAAGACCTTGACCATATGGTAAGTGCCCATCGAGCCAATCCAACTTGTAGGAGGTGCTTTAGGAAGCATGGGGTGAAATCTCTTCAGATCACCTCAACAAACTGACAACTAGAATGCCAAAGGTCTACAAGGCTGTACTTGCTGCAAATGGAGGATTCCTTGACTAAAGCAATGTTTGAAGGACAATTATTATTTCAATTAAAAATACTTTTTTCTAACCTTGTCAATGACTATCTTTCCTATTCATTTTGCTGTATCTCCTATTCAAACTCATTACATGTATGTTTTCATGGAAAACAAGGATGTTTTTAAGTGACACCAAACTTTTGAACGGTAGAGTACATAAAGCCCTTTTCAAAACAGCAGGCTAATCCCACGGTGTTAAATAAATTAGAATAAAGATTTCAGATGGTAAAGGCTCTCCTCCTCCAGCAATACTCAACATGCACCGGGCACTCTCCACTGTTGCTTCTAGGAAATCCCTTTACTGCCTCTCCTCTGTTTTACAATCTGTACATTGGAAAGTGTGTGTGCGTGCGGGTGTGTGTGGGGGGAGGGGGTTGGGGGCAGTGCAGCAGGGAGAGAGAGTAAGAAAGCGAAAGAATAAGAGAGAGAACAAGCCAACAAATGGCTTTGATTAAATATTTTTCCTAGAAAGAAGGATGCAGTGTGTGTGTGTGTGTGTGTGTGTGTGTGTGTGGTGGGGGTGTATGACCTCAGCACTAGTGCTGAGAATGAATACTGTTTTCAGAGAAACCAGGCGAGTGAGACACTCAAGACACTCAGGCCCTTGACAGAGCCCCAAACAACGGCCTTTTTTGCCTTGCCATATTCGCTGTTCTGCAGGGATGGAGGGCATTCAAAATAAATATTTAAGCATAATTTTATGGTGAGTCCTACAAGTGCATCAAGTGTTAAAATGTCTGAAGGTATTAGTCACAAATAAGGCGCCGCAGATTATGCCTGGTATAAGTCAGAAATAGGCTAATCGTCAAAAGAATTCATTAAGTCTTTAGTTGTGATTGTTTATCACCACTAATACATTAAATGTTCTCCAAAATTCAACTGCCCATTGCCACAAACCCTGCCATGACCTTAGTCAATCCCTTTTGGATTAGTTTTCTTATTAAATAAAATGCAACCCATATTTTATTTTGGGGCCAGACAACCATCATAAAAAATAAGGTCAAGAAAAAAGTAGGATATAAGGCTACTGTTGATAACAGTTGCAGAAAGTGTTAATTAAAACAATTGTTAGTTGACAATTAATAAACCAGTTTACGACAAAGCTGTGGTGTAATGTGCCCATTGCAGTTTGACATGGGCGAGGTATCTTGGAGGATACTTTTAATGACCCACATGGAGTAGAATGCTTGTAAAAAAACAGTCAGTATAAGGAAGAGGATTTTGGACTTGCAACTTTTCACACATCTGAGACTGCAATTCATACGCTAATAAAAATATCCAACACAACCACTGATTTTTTCCTTGTTTTGTCACTCATCTAAGCTTGTTGACTTACGACGGCGTTAGCAATTTGTTTGACAGTGTCTGTAAATTCTTTGATTTGTTTGTATAAAGAATCATGCACTAGTCATCTCTTGTCTGGGCTACTGTAAATAGCTGTGGGTAGGGCTCATGCCGTGTGCCACAAAACCCCTGCAACTTCCCCAGCATGCTGCTGCTCGCCTGGTGCTCAACAAGAAAACATCTGAAACCCTATTAAAAGAGTACCTCAAATAACACAACAGCCACCATCTCTATTGCCTCTGTGAACTAACGCTTGCTATGAAAGATTTTTGTTGATGACTAATCTAAAGTAACATATACTACTACCACTAATCTCAACCTTTTGCACTGATTTTAGCAAAGAAGCTTATATTTTCTATTAGAAAAAGCAACCACCAGTAAGGAGGATATACAACAGCAAGCTCAAGAAGCATGCTTAAATATTGAATTTATGTGCATAGGAATACAACAACAGAAAATTGATGCACAGATGTTAGAAAAAACTCCCTAGCAGGACTGGAAACTAAGGTTTATAATAAAAAATAATACTAAATAATACAAAATAACACTTTTTTTTTTTAGAGAGGAACCAAAGCAAATATCACTGATTAGTCAAGTACATAAATTGCATACAGTTGTCTACATGACCATTGCATGCATGAGCATTAAGCCCACAAGCCGTCTTTGGAAGAGATGTTAGAAAAAGTAAACTTGAAAACATGCGACTGACCTTTATTATACAAAATATATAGCATGTACCGCAATAGACTGGGGTTCCCTAAGTTTGTATTTTTGCTGTTATGTTACATTTGTTTTTCTGACACTGATATAATAATCACAATTTGAGTTCTATCAAAAATGCTTTAGTGGGGTGAGTCCAATTAACTCCTCCGACCCCGTACCCCCTGAGAGAGAACTGCGTCCTCAGACAATTAATTCAAGCAATTGATAAGCGTAGACATTTTTTATATTTGTTCTTGTTTATATTTAAGTAAATGAGCATAACTGTAATCTGAAGGATAAATATATGTACAGCTCTGGAAAAAATTAAGCGACCACTGCACCCTTTCCTTTCCAAAAAGGTCGAAAAGGAAGGTTTTGAGTGAGGAACAGATCGGTTAAAATTAAGAGACCACTGCAAATAGAACTTTTTTGGAAAGAAAAATGAAAGGTGCAATGGTCTATTAATTATTTTGGTGCTGTATATGTTTTTACGCACGACAATGGTATTAGGTGGTCCATAAAAACATTAGGGAAACATATACATTTTGCCACAGACTCTGTTAAGGTACAAAGCTTGTGAACATCGTATATATCTCAGACCAGCAGGCATTCCTCCATGGACCAGCACTGGTCCGAGGACCAGGGTTTGAAAAAATATTATAGTCATTCCATTCGTGAAAAGGTGCCATTCTTGGGCTACTGACTCACTTGTTGGACTTTGCGCGAGTACATTTTGTTGTTCCAAATCCTGTAGTAGCTTGTCTTTCACCCACGTGAACTCTTCCTCCAGGGACTTCAAAAATGTATCAAAAGCCCGAGGACCTCGGGTGGGAAGGATATCCAGCAGTCTGAATGTTTTCTTCTTGTTGCTCTGTTGAGCCTGAATCTCTTCCACCTGGCTGTCTGTTAAAATGTTCTCCTGGTACAGGAATTGAACGATGGTGTCATCAATTAAAATTTGATTAGACAGGTTCAGTCGGTGTTTCCTAAGAATTTCTTTGTGCAACGGGTCCATTATCATGAAAGAACTATACCTAGCTACGATGAACAAACATTTATACCGTCAAACTAACCCGCCCAGGACAATATTTAACGGCTAGAAGCAGCTAACTAGTCGTCCTTACGTAATGTTAGTTTACTGAAAATGGTAATCACATCATTGATGTCTAATACCATTCTAAAATAATAACTTTAGGAGTACTCATCTGTTTACTTCCTTGTCACGGGCATTGTCCGACTTGAAACCGGAGTCAAGCGGAACTATTATTTCCCTATGAAACATAACATCTTTCAGGACGAATGCAGCGTAGAACGTTTACTTCTGATCGATACATTTCAACAAAACGTTATTGGGTTGTATCTATTTCAGTTGGTCGTTACGTGGGTAGTTAGCGAGTAAAACAGGTAGATTTTTGGGGGGTTGGGTAGTTCGAAAATGGAGGAGGGTCCTAAAAACAATATTCTCTATATTTTCCTTGTTATAAAAATAAAGACAGCATCTGCAAGAATATTCATATTGATCACACAGGGAATAAAAAATGGGCATTTTACAGCTCTTCACCTGTTTCAAAATTATGAAATTCGCCACACATTCTCAGGAAAGTGAGAACCCACACAACCCGACACCACATGCTAGATTTTGACAAAACATTTGCAAGTGATGCATCTTGTCACAAAGATCTGTTATTTAAACAATTACACTGAATAGCCCACAGGCGCGGTACGTAATTTGTGGGGTTTGACATGTTTACTGTTGCCTTGCTTGCAGTGGCATCATGCCCTTGTGTTTACCCCCCTCTCTATTGTGATTGTGCAGCATCAAATTCACGCAAATCTCGACCTTCTTGCTTTTGTCAACAAAATGTAAAAAACTGTTTTTTTTTAAATCACATGAAAGGACAAAATGCTTAGACAACACTGCACAAGCCAATCAAATACCTGGTTGGCTGACACTGTCAAAAAATGGATGCATGCTCAAAAGGCTGTGTGTTGATATTATCTGGAATGTTTCAATTGCTTTCCGGAATCAACAAGCTGGCACTGAAGATAATTCTCAATAATGAGCCGTGGTGATATTACATCTCAGCTATAGTTACATAACTGAGCAACCTAGACATTCTATGTATTTTTAAGAATGCAAAACAATTGTGATATTGATGTAGCATAAATGTGCCACTTTTATTTGAGAAATTGTGTTTTACCATCGGTTTCTGTTTTCAAAGAGCATCAACAACTGTACTAAGCATGAGTCTAATGGCGTGTTACAAGCATTAATGGTACCACAAAAACTGACCTTGGGGTTGTTGTTGGTTCATGCATATGACAGTGACAGTAACATAATGTGTTCACTGACAGATGTTATGTTGTATTTCAGGGATGAGCAGAAAAGTGTCAGTAGTTCCTAAAAAATACTGTACATCTGGTCATCTGAAGCAATCTTGACTGGCTTGACTGTATTGTTTCTTGCTAGTGAAAACAGAATGTTTCAGATCATGTTTACTTTTTCTTGATGCCGTGTCCTATTTTAAGGTGCTTTGACAAATTTCACATCATTACTAATATTGCTAAAAGTAGATATCTACCTATAACCTACAACTATAGCAATGTATTTGAGGAAATTGAAAGGTCATTATGCAAATGTTGTTGTTTTTATCAAATCAAAGCCAACCAAAACTGTTATTGCACAATATATTCAGTATGCATTACATTCACAGTGACAGAAAATCCACCAACCTACCAGTCTGACACTTATCCTTATAATGCCACACACTGGAAGCATATGACCAACTTTATATGATGTTAAGCAACCAAATGTAGGTCCATTACCACCACAAACTAGATGGGAGTTTGGGCCAGATACAGCAAACATTAAATCCTACCCATTCATTTTGTTTCCCTTAGGAAATGAAACATACAATTAAACAGAACATCCCCTAAAGATTTACTCAGAAGTGCACCTAAACGTGTCTCTTCAACACCATTACTCTTTCAATCTAATTAAATGTTTTCCATCTCATAGGGTAGACACTGAAATAGAATGTTTCCACTGTCTCCATCACTTCCCAACAGTGGTCACAACACCCGTTTGTTTTCGGACACATTTCAATCTCAGCCAACACTGTCCTCCCTTCTCTCTCAGCATGACAAACACCCGGCCTCTGCATGCTCCTCCACACTAGAACCTCACAACATATGTGGGACTGTCGAAAAAGCATTTCCTAGCCAATAACCACAATAGAGCTTCACAATGGGATTTCTATACCAAATTAAAAACTTTAACTCCCACCCAGTTCCAGGCCCTGACCATTGGTCCTAACTTGCTTGGTGTACTGAAGTCTGTGCTCTGACAGGTCAGAGTATCTGAAGACAAACCAGTCTTGAGATTCCTTGTCTCTCACACCAGAGAGACAAGTAGGCATTGTAAGTCAGACATCCTGGGATACAAACATACCAAAAAAGTACAACAATAGCAATGAGGAATATCTACAGAGTACCGGCAACACAGTATATACAATTCTATTTTACAACCCAATCTAAGTTTCTTCAGCAACTCTTTTGTTCAAAAAGGAGAGATTAGGATGATCCCATGTTGCCAGATACATTACAACTTGATTGGCTTAGCTGGGAAAGTGAGCTACCTAACATCTCTTTTCCAGGACATGTTTCCCCAGATTTAGACAACACTCTCTCCACCTCAGCCAGCATAAAAGGCGTGTTCAGTGTGTCCTCTACAACATATTTCTATTTGTAGGAACAGATTTTTTCCTCCGATACTCTCTTTACCATGTTGCACCTTCGGTCATAGTATTTGAGGTATGCACCTTCACAAATGCTGGGGGATAATACAGAATCTCTGGATTATCTATATCCTTGACTACAACCTTCTTTGCACTTTTTAGCGAAGGGAGATCTCAATGTCTTTCTGACCCCACTCATCCTCTTAGTAATTATCCAGCATACCTCTCCCATTGGGGTAATCCTATTTATGCTTCCACAGAACTGACACCAATACTCCTTCTTAGCTGTCCTGATGGTCCTATTTTTACTGCTTGTGGTTTATTCAAAGTGGAGGTGGTTATGGAACCTTTTCAAGGTCCTGAAAGCCATGTTACTACTCTTTACAGCTTCTCCAAAGATATCATTTTTCAAGGGATTTTACGCTTGATTAAACAGGAAAGTGGTGAAAGATAGAGAGTTTTTCCCCAAAAGAATTCTCCTCAACCATGTCCTGCTGTGTTTTCCATACATCCCCATACCTCTCAAAAAACTTTAGCATGTCGTTAAACTCAAGATCACAATAAGAGCAGAAGAAATTCAGGTTACTTGGCAAATTATGGTTCCTCTTCCAGCTGTAAAACATACAAGCCCTTACTCATCAGTGAGTTCCTTCAACTCTTGTCCATGTACATCAGTTCTTGTCCCTTGCCAGACCATACTACGGTCTTTCTAACCCCTTTTACACACACGAAGACTATAGTCTTTTACATTCACTATCATAAATTTTACATTCACTATCACATCTCCCTCCCAATAAAATTCCTACTTATCGTCAACACCATCATGTCTTGCCCATCTTCTATAAAACGACTAGTTTTGTCTTCAAGCATAATAACTAACCAATACATGATTCCTGGGGGGGCCACATTCCCAGTCTTGTGATTCCAAGATACTTCACTTCTTGATTCACAATGCTCTTTATCTTCTTAGTCTTAGATTGCATTTTTGTGTGACTGACAGCTTTTGTCACATTCATAACAACCATATTAATGTCTAACATTCTTGTGTTCTCCTCCATTACACTCATCAGAACACGTCAAACCTGTATCCCACTCTGATCTGGAATATTAGATCTACTAGATGCCTGTTTATCTCTTTGACAGCTTCTGCAGTTTACCTCACCTGGTAAACGTCTCCCAGCCTCTTCATCATTGTAATGGACTCTGACATTATAGGCACCACCACAGCTCTTGTACTCCCCCTCTAATATCCCCATGAGCACTGCTACATGCCCAAACAACTGTGCACTGCGAATGGAATGGTTCAAAACTTAAGTTGGCTTTAAGAGTTTGGAATTAATGTATGTGTATATTTGGGGAAGAGGACAATTTTTATTTATAAGATACAGCTCCGGAAAAAATTGAGAGACAACTGCTCCTTTTTCGGTCCTTTCCAAAAAAGTTGAAAAGGAAGGTTTGAGTGAGGAGCTTTCCGGAGTTATATGTAATACATGTATGTGTGTATTATATGTATACAATATGTATTGTGTACTGAAAATATTAATTTAATATAAAAAAAATATTCTAGTATCTGATTTATTTTCCCTAATGTCCAATGAGTGTGCTGTAAGTGAGATCAATGCATGGGAGACAAAAACTGTTGAATTGCTATTCTAGCAAGCAAGAAAGCAAGTCTATTTATATAGCACAATTAATACATAGAAGCAATTCAATGTGCTTTACAAAGAAAAATATAAAAATACAACTGAATAAAAACAAATACTAGAAAAAAAACATCAATAAAACAAGGGGGACATAACAAGGGGGACTCTTAGCACATGAGGCAGACTCTAACCACCTTAATAATAAAACAAGGGGGACAGCAGCATAATAATAAAACATAGAATAAGAAAATAGAAATAGAATATATATATCATAAAATATATAATCATAACTGATAGATTACATAGTAGATCTGATGAGGAAGCTATATCAGCTGTAAGGGTAACGGTGTGGTTAGGTTTAAGCGCACAGTCATAGGCACATGTGAAGAGAAGTGTTTTTAAACTGGAATTTTCTTGGAGCACGTCTAAGAACTTCTTGTAGTTTATTCCAGTCGTGTGAACTGCTTAATGCAGCTTCACCATGTTTTGTTTGGGCTCTGGGCTCTACTAGCTAACCTGAGTTCATGGGTCTAAGAGCCCTGCTCAGCTATTAATCTTCAAACATATCAGAAATGTATTCAGGGCCTAAACCATTCAGTGATTAATTGACTAAAAGCATCACTTTAAAATCTATTCTGTAACTGACTGGAAGCCACAGCAAAGATTTAAGAACCGGAGTGATGAGCTCTGTTCTCTCGGTCCTGGTTAACATTCTAGCTGCAGCATTCTGAAAAAGCTTCAGCTGTTTAATTGTCTTTTTGGGGAGTCCAGTTGAGAGCCCATTACAGTTGTCAACCCTTCTAGAGATAAAAGCATGGATGAGCTTCTCCTGGTCTTTTTGGGACACCAAGCCCTTGATTCTGGCTATATTTCTAAGATGATAGAATGCTGTTTTGATGACTGCTTTGATATGACTGATGAATGTGAGATGTGAGACTACCAGAACACCAAGTTTACGCAAATCCCTGGTTTGTAGGTCCTGAGAATCCAGCTCTTTATTAATACTATTTCTCTCATTTTTGTTGTCAAACACAATAAGTTTTATCTTGGTTTAACTGTAGACAATTTTGTCTCATCCAGGTATTTATGTGCTCTATACAGTGACACAGTGAGTCTATTAAGCTGTAGTCACACGGTTCAAGAGCCATATATATTTGAGTATCATCTACAATTACCAAGGTAGTGGGGAAAGGAGGGAGACTGTTCATGGTATGGGGGAGAAGGGTCTATATACCATGCTCCATGTTTCTGTTGTTTAGTGTATACGAAGGGTGAGGGGGGTGTGGATGTCATCTTTTAACTGTCATTTTCTGCTTACGATTGTGTAAAAGTTAAGAATTATATTGTAAATAGAGAGAAGTTTTATTATAGAACAGAGCCCATTTGCATGTTATTTGGGGAGCATAGTTTCATTACGCTAACTGGAATTTTCTGTTTATGTTAGGTTAAGCTTATAGCCTATATGGACTATTGTAGTATATGATCTTTGCTGAGCATCTTTGTCAGTGTATGCTGAGATCACTTTTCATTTTCAATTTGACAATTCATTATTTAGTCACCCATCAGGTAATTAAAAAAAAATGTTGTCCACATCTAGCCTATTATTAAATGTGTGCAATAGTTTTTCTATCAGCATAGCTTAGGAGTTGTTGATGAATAGTCCGAATATACAGTAAGCCAATCCTGTTATTTCGTTTTCTACAGTCTATGCTTCTGAATCAACCAATATTTCTTTCTAAATGATTACAATTTACATTTTGATATCCTAGCCTTTCATAGAAACATAATTGTCTTTGTAATTGGATATTTTTTTCAAATGATGGAATATTTCCACATTTGAAATATCAACAGTGACTGTCATGGTGAATCTACTCTCACCTAAAAGATTATTAGGAACACCTGTTAAATTTCTCATTAATGCAATTATCTAATCAACCAATCACATGGCAGTTGCTTCAATGCATTTAGGGGTGTGGTCCTGGTCAAGACAATCTCCTAAACTCCAAACTGAATGTCAGAATGGGAAAGAAAGGTGATTTAAGAAATTTTGAGCGTGGCATGGTTGTTGGTGCTAGACGGGCCTGTCTGAGTATTTTACAATCTGCTCAGTTACTGGGATTTTCACGCACAACAATTTCTAGTGTTTACAAAGAATGGTGTGAAAAGGGAAAAACATCCAGTATGCGGCAGTCCTGTGGGCGAAAATGCCTTGTTGATGCTAGTGGTCAGAGGAGAATGGGCCGACTGATTCAAGCTGATAGAAGAGCAACTTTGACTGAAATAACCACTTGTTACAACCGAGGTATGCAGCAAAGCATTTGAGAAGCCACAACACGCACAACCTTGAGGCGGATGGGCTACAACAGCAGAAGACCCCACCGGGTACCACTCATCTCCACTACAAATAGGAAAAAGAGGCTACAATTTGCACAAGTTCACCAAAATTGGACAGTTGATGACTGGAAGAATATTGCCTGGTCTGATGAGTCTCGATTTCTGTTGAGACATTCAGATGGTAGAGTCAGAATTTGACGTAAACAGAATGAGAACATGGATCCATCATGCCTTGTTACCACTGTGCAGGCTGGTGGTGGTGGTGTAATGGTGTGGGGGATGTTTTCTTGGTACACTTTAGGCCCCTTAGTGCCAATTGGGCATCGTTTAAATGCCGCGGCCTACCTGAGCATTGTTTCTGACCATGTCCATCCTTTTATGACCACCATGTACCCATCCTCTGATGGCTACTTCCAGCAGGATAATGCACCATGTCACAAAGCTCGAATCATTTCAAATTGGTTTCTTGAACATGACAATGAGTTCACTGTACTGAAATGGCCCCCACAGTCACCAGATCTCAACCCAATAGAGCATCTCTGGGATGTGGTGGAACGGGAGCTTTGTGCCCTGGATGTGCATCCCACAAATCTCCATCAACTGCAAGATGCTATCCTATCAATATGGGCCAACATTTCTAAAGAATGCTTTCAGCACCTTGCTGAATCAATGCCACATAGAATTAAGGCAGTTCTGAAGGCGAAAGGGGGTCAAACACAGTATTAGTATGGTGTTCCTAATAATCCTTTAGGTGAGTGTAGTTCATTATGGAATACCGGATAGTGTTATGTTTTCAAATGTTCGTTTAGCCCATTATACCAAATCTTCGTAAGCGCACACTGAGGATGCATTAGTTCAAAAACTGCATTCTCCTAATGTATCGATATGCCCCTAATGTTTACAGAGTAGATCTCAGTATAAAAACATTACTCAGTATCAAAAATCATTGTACCTGGCAACTTCAGTTTTTACTGAGGTGTATACTAAATATAAATTTTCTTTAAAAAAAATATTCTGCCACTATATTCATATTGTTAGCATATTTTGGTTTCTTCATGGTTGTTTTTTTTTGGTTATGATTATGTGAAAATGTTAAGAATTATATTGTAAATATATATATATATATTGACCAATAGTATGATTGAAAATGTGCAAACCCTGCTCAACCAGGGCACTAAGCGTTTCAAAACCAACTCAGCCAAAAGATTTGTGTTGAAGAGTTCTGGTGAGGGGAACCGTAGTCTTGTGTATATATCCCTGCTGGGATGATTTGCTTAATCTCATATGGCGGGTGAGGACGGATGAACTGTCTCCCATGTGAGGCCAAGTTAATGAGCTAAATCTTTGTTGTTGACAGGCAGGCCTGTATGTCATGTTAATCTGACCTGCCATCTTCAGTGATAGTTGCATCTGAACCTCATGTCCCATCCATATGGCGAAGTGCAGTGTCAATGCAGTATTTTAAAATCTCATTGTCCCAGTTTGAAACCTATACAGTTGTTGAGCCTTGGCAGCATCATTCTGAGAATATCTCTGCTGCTTATGGATGTTTCTAATGCTATAATAATAGTAGTACACTCCAGAATTGGTAGCAAACTTTCAAATGTGTCTGCACCCGTATTTGCATGTGATAAATTGGGACATAAGTTTGAGTGCTGATCTTATCATTTAAAAGGCTTTTATCCGGCTTTGTATTTGCATCGTAGACTAGCATATAAATGATGAAAACAAAGGTCCTGCTCTACAGTATATTTGCCTTTCAAATATCTCAGTAGTAATAATGGATATCAGAAAATTATGAACCAAGTGACTGATAACAGAAAGCCACTGAAAGAAAATAATAGGATTAGAATAAAAAAATGCTTCATCTAATGGCCCATTAAGAGATTTACAGCTAAAGACACTCAGCCATTAGCTCTAGATGTTAACCTTCTATGAAATTAGGAATGATAGGTTGCTACTGCTTAGTAGGGCAAAGCCTGACCTTAACTTGTGGCCTGTATGAAAATTGGCAGCCATGCCTTGAGGCTTCCTCCATATGTCCCTCCCCTACTACTTGTAAACTTACTTAACTTTGAGTCCTGTTGCATTCAATCAGCTGTCCTCTTCAGCCATTACAACGTTTTATTGATGTGTGCCATTCAGTTCTCTCAGATTATAACATTGTGTGCAGTGAACTTAACGTTTAATATAGAAGTTACTTCCTCTGGTATGTCATAGAACAAAGCAGGCTTTATGTCTGTAAGTGGAGATTTTTATGGGTTAAGGTAATTTGCAGGTCACATGAGGTAAAATAAAACAAAGAGACAAAGGGCAGTAATGCACACAGGATCCACAGTAAATTGATCAGTTGTCCACAACGCAACATCTATGATCGTATTCCAAAGCTGTCTCTTTAATAGAAATACTTGGCCTTTTCTTGGACCCAGTGGATTTCTCGGAAATTCTCTCCCTGTTGAGTTGTGTTATAGGGACAGACCAGGAATCAGCCCTGGCATTTCTAACAGGCCCAACCATTTTTCCCTTGTCAAAGACCTCTATTACTAGCCAGATAATGATCGAAATAACTAGTTAACCAGGCAGGCTAGGCATAAATGGAGAAGCCCATATGGTATTTTTCCAAAACGCCACATGACCAGGCAACACCTGAGTGTTGTTAAATGGCTGTTTTTTAGGCCTGCTTAATACAAACCTTTCTCCTTGAATACTGAAATTAATGATTTTGAGGACTGGGGAAGGGCTGAAACTGAACATACAGCAGCCAACAGAATATAAAACCAACCTGTCACTCATGTGACCACCACAGATTGAACAGTCCCCATAAAAATGTAAGCATGCAATGCAAAGCGGTGGATGTCAGGCCCAGGGCCTAACCATTCTTTCCACTTCTCATGTAGGATACTAACGCTAAGTCTGATTTCATCAATCCAGTGCTAACTAGGACTACTACAGGCTGCAGTTGCTTTGCCCCACACACAGTGTGTCCTCACAGCAGGTAAGCCAATGTACTGTGAGCAACAGTGGATCTTAGCTGAAGGTTAAGTATGCTGCATACTGTAATATACTACATACTGTAAAGCTGTGCAATGATATTTATAATAATTATACATATACTGATGCCCATCTTTCTATTCAAATGAAATTGCAATATTGAAAAGTTTTGCATATTTCTACCAACCACGGAATATTATTAAAAAAACTCAACATTAAAGAATATGAATTTACTGAAATATATTGTGCACACCAGACAACCAAAACAAACTGCTGCTCTATCTTTTAAATTTGTTTCTACAGGCCTCAAATCTAAACGTAACACTCTTCTTAAAAAGCTGCAGGCCTGCAGCCAATTAACCCACAGAGAGCAACACTGCGCAGTGCTGCTGAGAATTTGGTATTCTCAGTAGCAGGAATCAATTATTTTAGTGACCAGCGGGGGGTTCAATTCTGTTTAGTTTAAATAGAAAATATTGGCTGGTGTCTCATCCCTGTGCTGCCTCAACATCCACCCAACCTCTTGACCTAGAGCCTACTACTAAATGTAAACAGAAAATGAACTTCACACAGATCATTTTTAATTTCATTCTTTTGTATTTTTATTCTCTGGTTACATCACAGAGTAGACGTACTGTTGACAATTGTTTTTAAGCACCATCATGACATTTTCATAATCAAGTATTATGAACAAATTCAGGAATATTCTGTGAGACACTGTTCAGTGAACCTTGGTTGTACAGTATGTACTTTATATTGATAATGAGTTGAAACAACACATAAGAGCATGATGACATCCATGCGCCACATTAATTACCAGCTCCCAAACAGCAGAATAGAGGCAACCAACATCCTTTAACCATTATAATAAAACGTGCCTTCAGGGTGTCTTTTAGTAACTTCGTTTCTGAATTTTTCTAGGAAACACAGCAGCACAAAAGTCAATAAATACTTAAAAAAATATTGATATAAAATATTCACACTGATCCAATGAAAACCCCTGGGTGAACCTAGAATATGCGCTAAGAGATGCAATTCCTTCTTTTATCACAGCCATAGAAGGTGGATGTTACATCCTACTACTACAGCTGTTATAATCAGTCTGTCTTACCAAGGTCTAGTTCTGCTGTGTGAGCAATGTGAATGGACTTGATCAAAAGAGTATGCTATTGAAGGCGAATGCAGCGATGAAGTATTGATGTTTCGCAGAACACTAATGTGTTGTGGGAGCAACATCCAGGATTGATTACATCCTGAAAATCAATGATTTTTTCATCCCTTAGTAGGAGACAGAGAGAGACAGAGGGAAACCAGCGCCAGATTTGAAGATGGTAATATTGCCTGCGCTTTTTCATCACCAAAAAATCTGAAACAAGAAAAAGTATTTGAAAAATGAAAAAAAGCCTTTGTTCCTTCTATGATTACAATACAAAAAAATAAAATAGTATAGAATATAAACAAACGCAAAAATACTTCAGGGAGAAAGGTGGACATTGTCAGATGCTCATGTCTCAGACATGAGAGGCGGAGACTGTAAAGCAACAACAAAGAGCTTGGAAACCAGATTGCTTTTTTTTTTTTAAAGGTGCGTGCCAACTGCCACCCCCCGGTCTCGTTCAGAAGGGTCTGAAACCATGTTCACTTGAACGGTTCTGCAGGTAGGGTAAAACACAATGGTTAAAAAAAAACACATCCATGTTTCAGAGATTATGAAAATGACATCACACCAGGTTCTGTAGCGGATATGCCCAGCCTGAAAGGAACCCTTCGCAAGTTGGCACCACAAGTAGTAGGCACCATTTGATGAAAAACTATAAATCTTAAACAACTGGATGGTGCAAGTAGTTTGGAAGTGATCCCTCATAGCCTACCTGAGGACATATTGCTCAACCCAATTTGTCATTCTAGGAGGGCCAGTCAAGCAGTGTCTAAGGTTTGGGGCTAAAGGGGTCTCTTCAGATTGGACAACAGTGCTCTATTCCGCTCAGAGACAAGTTCAGCTCGTCCTGTCCCATCCCACACCTGGGATTTGTAGTCCTACTACACATTGTAGCTGTAGTCCACCAGGTAGTCCTTTAGCCTGTTGGGTAACGGCAGACCCTGCACCTGCCTTGTGGCTTTGTTGATAGAAATCCTGCACAAGTGCTGTAGAGAGGGAGCGGCAGTGTACACAGGCTTAGTCAGGAGCAGCTGAACAGTCCCATTGGGTGGGCCCAGGGGCTGGGAGGCACCTAAGGACGATGCTCCTTTACTGGTCGTCCTGGACAGCTGCACGTAGTGTTCCACCAGATGCACTACACTGTCAAACTGCTTGAGCTTGGGCTTGACCAGCACCACCGAGTCCAGTTTAAACTTGCCCTCCTTGTACTCGATGCGAAGGTTGGTGGGACCGGCAGAGGTCATGGCGGAGATGGTGAACAGGTAGTCCCTCTGGGAGCTGTCTCGCACCAGAAAAGTGCCCTCAGAGGCATCCTGGAGAATCTCTTTGGCTTCGTTGGCAGTCAGGCTTCCCCAGTACCAGCCTGTTAGGAAGAGAAAGTCACATGTATTAACGCAAATAGGCAAGAGGAAATAGCACACCTCTGACAAAACAACACTGGGTTATTCAAATGTCAATACCCACGCACAATACACCCACTCCACTTGTCAGGACTTTATTGGGCTAATTAATTTCCTTTACAAATCTTAACACTTACCTTAAGCCGTAACCATAACCCTTAATGCCTGAACTTAACTCTAACCTAATTCTAACATTAACTCTAACCTTAAAATTAACCTTAAGTCAGATAATGCTTTGTGTTGCCAAATGTCCTCACACACAGTCAGGTTAGTCATAACAGAAAACAACCGGTACATAAACATGAATACATTTAAATCATAAACCTATTGGCCCTCTCTGTATTGTCCTCAATAATTTTTAAACAAATTCCACATGGTCTTGCAAGTAAGTAACAGATGTTAAGTTCTAAAATGTAGTAACTGAGTAATACATGAATAATCTGTGCAGTTCAATAGCAGTGTCTCCCTCCCTTCCTCACTTGTTCACCGTTCCCCTCTCCCCAAAAACATAAGGATTCTAGATCTAGATTTATAGAGGTTGAGGATGAGGTAATAAACAAGGAGTCCTCCGCATGAATGTATGAAATGCAACATGACGTAAGCAAAGAGAGAATCAGATATGGTAAATAGCATGAATATATCATGTCTATAAAGGGAATGCCAGCAAATATTTGAAATGTGTCTAGGTTCATAAATCCCATTAAATAATTGTTGGATGGACTTTCAAAGTGTACTGCTAGCAAACAGCAATACAATGAGGCTGAAGCTCGGGAACATACATCTAGATTTACCGAGAGCAAGAAAGACAGCCTTGATTAGACAAGTAATGATAAGACATGCCTCTGAAAATGCATAAAACATGGTTAATGTTTAAAGAGCCCAAAAGGAAAAATATATAAAGCCAAATAACTGAAAACCTCCTATCAATTACCATAGCATTTCACCAGCTCTTTGTGCTTCTGTACACATAGGAACCATTCACTAACCCCATGGTATTCTCATATTGGTATCTTCCAAGATAGGTATACTTTTAAAAAGAATTACCAACGTACATTTTATCATGTTGTATTTATTTCTAGAATGCTGGTCAAAGTCTGCGAAAACAATAGTCAATTACAAAAATGTCCTTATATAGACCAATACCAACATCAACAAATGTATGCACGTCTTGATTACTTCAAAATGTTTGGTGTTTATAATATGCATGAATAACTGCACATTTCAAGAGACAACCCATTACTGTTCAGGATAAATAAGGGTGAAATGTGTTCATTGATGCATTCTAAGTGCGCTTTGTTGTCATTTTCAACCATGCATAATGGGTACATTGCTGAAGACGAGCAATGGCCGCATGCATAATCAGCCAAGATATACACAGACCAGGGATGGGTAGTAAAGTGCTATAAGTAGTTTTGGGAGAAACTAGTATTACAATGCAAGTAATTTACTTAATTTTTTACTCTGTTACATCTCATCAAATCCCTTCATTTACCGTTTCCGGATTATTAAGATATACATAATACACTACAATATACACTATAATTGAATATGATGATAGCCGATTCAGTTGGCAATTCTGACTCTGCCAGCACAGCAGTTACCAGAAGGAGTTGCCAACACAGTCCTGCAACAACACTCTGGACTGCAGCATACTGGAGCAAATGATTGGTCTGGTTATATAAGGGATGAATTGGATCAGAGGCACGTTTTACAAATGCCCCTAATGATTCAATTGCCATAGACACCGCAAGAGAGACATGAAGGTTATTTCTCCACAGAGTTTATAAAGACATTAAATACAGTAGTGATTTCTTAGAAGTTACCATTGGTAGCTTCCATCAGATTTTTGTTCCACTAAATGGTGTTTTGACCAATCAGATTAGATCTCTACACACCTTTACAGCTGATTAGCTGGTTGGTTAAAAGATCTGAATTTGTCTGTGTAAACACAGCCATTGTTGTAATCAAATTACCTTGCAGTTACTCATGCGACACTGGCAAAATGATGCATTTTGAATGCATGTACTAAAGTGGAGGGGAGGATGTATGTCTTGTCTTCACAAGACTTTATCTATTAAATGTGGCATCAGTGGAACATTTCTCGTTTTTACATTTGGTCTAAAATATAGGCTGATGCATGTGCTTGTGAGAAAGAACACTAATGGTAATTCACATAAAAAAATGAATTCCACTTGTTTTCAGTGTATACATTACATATGATTAGGAGGTGTGATGTTAGTAAAAAAAAAAGCTTACATTTATTTAGGTAAAATACATATATCAAAAAGAATCAATGGCAAGCTTAAATAATGTGAATATAAAATATATTATAGTAGATTTCTCCCTTGGCTTGCAGTCACAGATTACCATAAGGTGTAGAAATTACTGTACAACATGTGTCTAATACTTATCTACTGTGTTGACCAGATGTTTTACTCTTTCTAGTTTTTTAAAGCAGATTCAAGCATAACAAATCGTCCTATTATTCCCTATTTCCGTAAAAGCTGAGAGATGGAGCTGGAAAATGTCATCTGAAAACAAAAGGCAGAACTATGATGCAAAAACTCTCCATCCAAGACAACAAAATGACAGTCTTAATGACAGTTACTATCCTGAAATTCCTATCCAAGTTACAGTAATTTTCCATACATAATGATTTCCTTATCTACTGATCTGATTAGATTTATTTTTCCTTTGAACCCGAATTCGTTTTATTTCTGTTTTGCGATGTGATATGTTTTCACTAGTGACAAATCACTGTAAAGTCATGTTTTTGCTACATGTGTTTCTGCTTCTTAATAAATACTTTTATACACGACAGTTATAACGTTCAATCTTTAATTCGGAAAAGCTTTCTGTACATATCGCCTACTTGTAGAAGTACTAATAAAGCTGTACAACGACCCGAAAGAAAACAAATATCTAATTTAGTAATAACATCAAAACATATGTGCAGAGGTGATCTTGAATTATGAAATGACGACATGCACACACCTGTATTCCAAGCTATTTAGTGGATGATCTAAAACTATTAAAAGAAGGCACGCACTCACCTGTATTTTTAAGGTCTTTCATGGCCCGCGCGATTCGATTCTCATCGGAATCTACAACTACGGACTCCGTATCCGTTCTTCTTCCATTTTCTATGGTCTCCGTGGATTCGGATGAGTGGCAGGTCATTGGGGAAGCACCCAAAATTACCAAAAGACATCCGTCAGATCTAGCAATATTCCCCAAAACACAGGCAGTGGACCCACGGTCGCAAGACCAGTCTCGTCTACACTCGTCCTTGAAATTTATGAATGAAAGTGACGGCCTGTAAATCACACAGTATATACATGCAGTTAAGCTTCTGACTTCATAATAACACAGCTACATACATTTACATATCACACATCGCAAGCGTTTTAAAAAAAAGTGAGCCAGAAACAGAGTGAATACTTAACATTATCAATTCGTTCGATACATAATAATGAAATAAACCTTTTTTTTATGTGTTATAGGCTAAATTATTTAAATGTTACTATGCTATGTATATCCAAGAGGAAATAAACATATTTTGTTGAGGTTAAAGATCAAGGGAATTCCTTTCAGCGAAATTTACTCAACTCTACGGAAATGTCAATGTGGCAAATATAGCGTCACTGGCTAATAAGCCTTACCGCGAGCCCTATTATTTGCTTGCAGCACATCTATTCTAGGTAAACCGATTGTTTTGTGTAGGCTAAATAAACGTTCATTGTATTGTGGTTGTGTACATAAGCAACGATGTATTTAAACACCCACCAATATTAAAGCACGTGTCAGAGACTTTTGCATTATGTTTACAAAACCTTGACATTTTAGGTGAGCTTACGCTAGTTAACTTACTAATTAGGCCGAACACAAATGTTGGCATATCTACTTACAACAGATATCCTACGTAAAAATAAACGCTTACCTATTTGCAAGAGTATCCAGCACCAAACGGCTCATCCGATGTACATTCAAATGCGCACTTCTCCGACAAAAAAAAACGAACGTGCCAGTTGAAACAAAGCACAACAGCAATACACTTGCAGGGAAGGGCAATAGCTTATAACCATATCGCCCACACACAAACAAAAATACAGATCACCGGAGTTTTCCATGTCATATTTTTCTTCGGTCTGGGCAATTAATATTTTAACAATTTGGCAACATTAGTTTAAAAACAAACACGAGTAAACAAACTCCGGTATAATATTCTCTAGCCGGTAGTACAAAACAAACAACGACCACAGCTCATTGGTGACTATTTCAAGATATGAACACACACAAAAAAAAAGTCACACAACTACGCTTGTTCTGTTTTTGTTACACATATCACAATGACAGTCATTTCTGCGGCATTCGGTTTCCCTATTAAAAACACACAGCTATGGGCCTACACAAAAGACAGATTTCCAAGAACTTTCCAGGAAACGGATCACGTGGTATTAAGCGAAAACATTTTTAAGGTAGCGCCAACAGAACAAGCTGCAACTCATAGGTTCGCGTGCCTATAATTTGTGTTTGTGCGTGCATCTTGATGTGTTTATGTGCCTTTGCGTGCATGTTTATATGTATGTGCAAGAGACAGAAGCTTGTGTGTAAGAGAGGGGCCGTGTATGTACTGTATGTAGCCTACATTGAGTGCCATGTCAACTCAACCCAAATGATTGACTTATTTTTCAATTATATAATCGGAGATAGTTCACAGTCTCTCGTCAATGGTCACATCCACTGAGGTCGTTCATCTTCGAATTTACTTGTTTACTTGCCATGCCAGTGGAAATACCCGGTTGAATGTGGAGATCATAATTCCATTCTCCTTACTTCTCGACTGCCTCTCAAAACACATTGGATGGGAACGCTGAGGCCCCCCCTCTTCAAATACGTTTTGAGAAAGACACCTGAGGAGTATGCAATTAAGAACCTTTGTGTGTGTGTTTTATTTTTTGCTTGAGTGGAAGAGATGTCACTAAGGGTTTCCTTAAATTGCACTGTATGGGACATTTGGGCAAGATATAAAGTAGGCACAAACTATAAAACTATCTATGCAATTCTCAGAAAACGTTCTAGATGTTCCAAAGTGATTTCTGATACCTACCTTTAAAAAATAATTTGAATATCACATAAAAAGGATAGTTGAAAACAATCACAAAATATGTTCAATGTGATGAAGAAAGATGTTAAACTGGCCAATGTTTAATTTTTTTAAAGTAAAATATAATCTTTAATTACTAACAATCGTTTTCAAAAAAGAAAAAGAAAAAAATTGCTTAGTTAAAAAGCAGCTTTTCTGCACAGAACAAAAGGGATGCTTGCCATAAATATGAGTTCAGTGTGAGTGGACCAATATTAACTTTTAATAGTGCGATTTTCACCAGGCACTTTAAACTAAATTCCAAGAAAATCCTTTCAAAGAAATCTGCAATTTCATGGAAACCATCAACAGCCCAGTTCCCTGAGTGCTGCTGAATCCTAACTCGCCTGCTGAAATACTTTAACCCCACAAATTCCATTACATTTTATTTGAATTAACTTTGTACTTAGCCACCTTATCTAGATTTTAACATATCAAGCCTTTGTTTGGGAATCACCAACACAGGCCCAAAATTGATATTTAATAGTTGTTAAGCATGTATACCAGAAACATTATTGTGTTTTGGTTCTTTGCAGAAGGTTCTACCTAGAAACCATTATATTGGGTTCTCCAAAGACCCCATGCGTATGGTTCTACCTAGAACCCTGTGTGCTAGGTTATACTACTACCAATTTATCATTGGCATTTTAAAAATAGAATGCCATTTAAAGGTTAATACCTTAAATATTTGGTCTTTGGAAGGTTCTTTCTGGAACCTTATACCAGTCTTATTAGACTTACATGTTAAAGTCATACAAGTTGAGGGCCTAAACACAATGATAAAAAAAAACTATTGGTTTACAGAACAAATCAGGCCTACAGTCATTCTACTGGCTAGCAAGATTAAGTGTTATTTATGTTGGAATGCAACCAGTAAGGATATCACAATGACTGCCAAGGTTGGGAAGAATGTTCATTGATACTAACTAAATCATCAAAACTGGAACATACATTGCATAGATAAAACTGGTTGGATTAGTTTTGAAAATAATATCTATAAAAACACATTTATATTCATGAGTATGTAATAAAATAACCAATAAGTACATGCAAAACACAGATATTAAAACAAATATTCTAAAATTCACACTGCAATAGGGCATGCTGGTAAATATGATGCATATTCCCTTTAATGTCAAACTGCACTCTTAAAACAAAAGGTTCTTGGAGAGTCCTTTACTTAACTGTGGGGAACGGGAACCAGCATGTCAGCATGGAGGAACAAGCCTGGTAGCAGATGGCGCAACTGGCCAACCACGCATTGGATTTTGGCAGTTGGCTCCCCAGATCAGTTGGCATGGACTTTTCCCGAGACACAGGCTCGTTGATACGGCCAACCCACCCTCAATAGGTCACGGGCCATACTGCCCGGGTGGGCCCAGCACACTTGACTGCCAGTGGGGGCTCCTTGTTCCATGAGATCAACCATCTTGCGAAGGTTTATAGGGTCCCAGGGCTACCTGCTCCTCGAATGGATTTGTGCAGGTCAGAGGAGCTCATCATTTCAGAGCAGGTCCTAGTCCTCCCTTGAGGGACAGATGAAGGGGTGAAGCTGGACCTCCCACCTGCCTCTCAAATGTTTTGTCTCTTTGCCACTTTTTGCGGGCGTATGCTCTCTTAGTTCTGCCATTTTCTCACCCTGTCCCAGCGCCTCCTCTCCAGGGTCCTGAACCTTCGTAGCCAGTGCTGAACCTTTGGGGCCTCGCTCGGCAGGTGTGAGACACTGATGGACCAATGCGCTGCAATATTTTGGTGTATTTTATCAATACGCTAGACCAGGCATGGGCAATCCCCTCTTTGTGCAGCCCTCAGATGAATTTAGAAAACAGTAAAAGGATATATACACAAAGAAAATATAAAAATATATATCATGTTTAACCTTAAATTTGTTGGAAACAAAATATATGCTGGAAACAAACCATGAAATAGACTTGAAATCATTTTTTCATGTTTACATATAAAACAGTAATTTCAGGGTCTCAGCAAGCTGTTGTGATGTCTTTCTGAGAGTGTAGCTGAGAGTGATTATACCAATTACAGAAGTTTCTGTACAAGCCAAAATATCGTAGTGAAAACAGCCAAAAAACCTATAGCGTATAAGGGTTAATAATTACATACAGTACATGGATGTGTGTGTGTGTTCTAAGTTAATCTGCGGGCCCCTGATGACCAGTACATAAATTCTGTGACCCCCACCACCATCCAAGTTGCCCATCCCTGCCCTAGACCTTCCTAAACACAACCACATTTATTCCCCAATATAAAATATGAAATGTATTTATTAAACTGTTAGTATGTTTGATTTGGGTCCAGTGAGTGGTGCACACTGCTAAGACATTGCCTTGCAATGCAACAGCATCATTGCAGCCAGGAGTGCAAATCTTGGTTGTGGCAACCAATCATGCCCAGGGGTCCCATGAAAGGAGATGCAAATTGGTCCAGCACTGCCCAGGGTGGATGGGTTTGCTTTGTCTTGTTGTGCTTTAGAGACTACTTGTGGTGGCTCGAGCAACCGGAATATCAGTCGTGGTTTGCTGGAGAATATGCTGGTGAAAACTATTCCTAATTTGACTCTACCAAACCTGCTGTGGAAGGAATGGAGTCCAAAAAGACCTGGCATTTCAAAGTAATTACTAGTAAGGTTATTTATTTATTTATGTGTGGGCTGCTTGACATTCTCATAGCCACAGTTGTGGCTCACTGGCCAAAACAGTTTGAGAACAACTGATAATGAGGTATTAAAATAATTATTTTTAGAAGGGACAGGAAAATAAATAAAGCACCCCATCTATAAACGAAAATAAACATAAATCCTTGGTTCCAACTACTTGGATAGCACTTAAATGTAATAAAAATCTAATAACGTTTTGTGAATTACACCTATGCAATAACATGTAGCCACTCAGTGGAACACATTTACACATATAAGACATATACGGCTGAAGGCTGTTGGCATAACAACCATATTTGTCTTCCTGATATTTTTAGAGTTTTTGGTATTTCCATAAAAAATCTTTAGCGTTTACTTCAAGATGTTTTAAGTGTGTTAACTGTAACTGAATAGATGAAGCATGTAATTGAATTCCTTAATTGATTGAATGTTTTTGTGAATTCAGACAGAGACACCTAACCTAGACACACTGAATCGTTTAAAATCATGAAAGTATTTGAAATAGACTTCTAATTTCAATTGTGGAGAAACAAAGTTACTCAAATAAAAAACGTAGAAAAAGATACTGACGTTCTATTACAGCCATTTGATAAGAATCATTTTGCAGATGTTCTCATCCAGAGCAATTACAGTTAACAATATTGCTGAAGAACAACACACACACGGCTTACTCACCGGGAACTGCCGCCGCAGATGCTCTAACCACCAGGGTATCTGTCTCCCATTCTAAGAGTAAAATAATTTGAGAAAATAATTTGAGGCCTGAGTCTACGAAGAAGAATTCGAATTAATATTATCCGTTCTCTACAGAATAGTTCGCACGATTTCAGGACTGACTTCAAGAAATAAAACCAAAGTTGTCCGTCTTTCAGGGAAGAAGCTATCAGCGATTGCTGGTCAGATATAAAATCCAAGTGGTCCATCTTTCGGTGAGAAGGGTGAACTGCAGGTTGTTTTTTAATGGTTAGCCCCATAGATATAACAGTAATGAGACGTCATAGAGCCTCTATAAATCAGAATGGAGCAATTTGGCAGCCATCTTACCTGGGACATGTTCTGAAAGATCTACAATACAAACACATGGTAGGAGTGGCATTTTAAGTTCCTATAACGGTTACATTTCCTAAATATGATATAAATGACCACTGTCCTGCACCACATAATGCATACAATGACTGTACGTTTCAGAATATTTACAAACAAATCCATTTGAAATATTTGTTTATAGATTATTAATTTAAGAGTACAAAATGTCTACGGTAAAAGTCTAATAATGTAAGAGGATACAGAATAGTACTTTAAACACAGTCCAAAGATAACAATTAACTGTTACAATATAAAGTGTTTGTGGACAAAAGCTACCCAACATCGCCATCTGCTGATTATATCCAGTAATTACGTTTTTCGACGGAAACGCGTTTTATCACATACTTTGTGCGCTACATTGATTGATACTATGTACTACAAAACTAGCTGAGGCCGTTAACAATAAAAAAGCAGAATTCTGATAATGTAAGGATACATACAGCTAAACAGCTACGGCGAGGCCGGGGTAGCTTTCTTGTTTATTGACTATATAAAATTAAGTTATCATACTTTTCTACCGTATTTGTATCGTTTATACTTTTTCTGGAACAAATTAGTGCTGCACAAAATACTACCATGACTAGCGTCAAGTGGCTTATTAAGCGCTTATGTCTGTGCTACTCCCGCCAGGAGGTGGCTCGGTTGACGCTTCGGTCAGATTGGAAACAGTCAGCGAAGAAGAAAAACTCGCGCTAAAATAGAATATGGCGGATGCGCGGTTCTTTTGAAAAGGAATTCAAAGTTTATCCAGAAACATTACATTTTTGGGTCACCTTCGTATTTTGTGAATCTACGTATCCGGTGATTAGACAAAAGTTGGTGAGTTCGTCTGATTTGCGATGCCTTCTAGCTAGTTAGTAGCTACCTGGAAAAACTACGATTTTAAAGTACGTTTGTATTGTCCCATTTTGCTAGCTGGCTGTATAGTTACTGTAGACAGTACAAGCAGATAACTAATGTTCGCAGGTATGCTGTAATTATAAATAGTTACGTTGACGTTCGTTACTTCGTGGTGAAATATATTGACGTATGGTAAACTAGTTACCGTAGTTTGCTAAATGTATGTCATTGTCTTTGTAAATATCTGCAGTTTCCTCCACAACTATTGGCACCCTAGGTCATCTGATCAAAAAAGCCTGAGAAAATGTCATTGTGTTTATTTGATTGATCTCACGCTCAACGTTTAATATGAATCTAACCTTTAATCGGGTGAAAATTGTTCAAGGCAAAAACGTATCGGGACGTCTATATGAACCCTATATGAACCAGATTTAATTTATTTATATTCCGATTTTACTTTGGGAACTCTTAATAGGTCGTCAGTGACATCATGGTCCGGTTTCGCGGACACAATTAACCCTAGTCTAGGGCTAAAGTTCAATAGAAACTGAGCTTGTTTTGGGGTTTTTTGTGCTAGACTAGGCTTTCTGTGTCCCCACGTTACATATGAGGTGACACCCAGGCTAAACTCCCTTAGTGATCCATCAACATAGGAAAGATCAGAAAACACATCTTGTTTACATCAAACTACGATTTGACTCCATGCCAAAAATGGTTGGTTGGAGGCAGAAAGCATCGGCTGTCACCAGTCCACAAACTTAAGTCCCTGGAAATTACTAAATGTCATTGTAACTGATTGGAACCAGGTTCTATGGTCCATCCATCTTCTTCCGCTTATCCGGGGCTGGGTCGCGGGGGCAGCAGTCTAAGCAGAGATGCCCAGACTTCCCTCTCCCTAGACACTTCCTTTAGCTCTTCCGGGGGGACACCGAGGCATTCCCAGGCCAGCCGGGAGACATAGTCCCTCCAGCGTGTCCTAGGTCTTCCCCGGGGTCTCCTCCCGGTGGGACGGGCCCGGAACACCTTCCCGGGAAGGCGTTCAGGAGGCATCCGGAACAGATGCCCAAGCCACCTCAGCTGACCCCTCTCGATGTGGAGGAGCAGCGGCTCTACTCTGAGCTCCTCCCGGGTGACCAAGCTTTTCACCCTATCTCTAAGGGATCGCCCAGCCACCCTGCGGAGAAAGCTAATTTCAGCCGCCTGTATCTGGGATCTTGTCCTTTCGGTCATGACCCAAAGCTCATGACCATAGGTGAGAGTAGGAACGTAGATTAGGAACGTAGATTGACCGGTAAATCGAGAGCTTCGCCTTGCGACTCAGCTCTTTCTTCACCATGACAGACCGATACATCGACCGCATTACGGCAGAAGCTGCACCAATCCTTCTGTCAATCTCCCGTTCCATCCTTCCCTCACTCGTGAACAAGACCCCTAGATACTTAAACTCCTCCACTTGAGGCAGGCACTCTCCACCAACCTGAAGTGGGCAAGCCACCCTTTTCCGACTGAGGACCATGGCGGTTCTATGGTCCGTTTGACTAAAATTGAACTTATTGGCAACAATCCCCAGAGATGGGTTTGGGGTAAAAAGAACCATGGTCATGCCTAAAATCACTTTCCCTCACATAAATCCCATTTAAAACCTGTGGGGTGAGCCAAAGAGGAGATACCACAAGCGAGGACCAAAGTCTATTAAGGAATCAAGCAATTAACAGTTTTTCAGAACCTTTATATTTTTTCATTTTTTTTTTATTGTTTCCCTAGGGTGACGACACTTGTTGTGAGGGCATTCAATGTGTAGAATTTCCTTAAAGGTTTTCTAAAAACTCACACCGATTTAAATCTCATCAGTTTGTTTTTAAAGGGAACAATGGACACTGCAGAGACTCGATTCGCCCATTTGTTGCGGCCTATCCGGGAGCTGACAAAAAATTGGGACATTGACGTGGCCTCAGAGTTGGCAGATTACCTGGAGGAGGTAGGATTGAGTGGGTAGTATTGATGAACAGATTGATGAACGGATATTATGCTTACTCATTGACGTTTCTCATCAAGCGTCTATTACGAATCAGAACGGTCTGTTTTATTGACCAGCTATTATGCTCACAGCAAGCAATAAAACTGTGATCATTAAGGTAATTCCAGAAAACCCCAGTCTTACAGCTATCTGGGTTATTTGGCAGGATTATTTCAGAGATAGTAGCATTGTCGGTGTGTTTGGGGTCATACCTTGTTGGATTCTGTGTAATGGAGGACCATAACACGCATAGTAGGCCAAAAGTTATTTGAGAGCTTGATGTTTAAGACTATGAAATCAGATTGATTGGGGAAGGATTTGGAGACAACTGAACACTGAGGGTGTAAATTGGTAAAGATTGCCACTCTCCCACCTGTAGAGGACCTGTCCTGTCTGAAAACAAAATAACCAAAAGTATTAACAACATTCAAGACACCATAACATATTTTTTTTTTACCACGTGTACATAATGACATATCTTGATTGGAACTGTGAACCCACACTTTCCGTTGGTATATTTTAGGCAACAAGGTTCTAATGTTAACATGCAGATGACCGAGGCCTTTACGGGAGCAGAAAACAGTGGAGCAAAAATCCTCAGAACGCATGTTTGGATTGTGCCTATACTCTGCATGCGACTGAATTGAAATGTTTATTTCCGGCAAAGATGTGGGGTAGATGTGTGGCAGCTACGTAAGTGACAACCGCCTTCAGCGGTGCCAAACAGGAATTGGTAGCTTCGCAAGTTAATCTATGAAATGTTTTCAGTTGAAAACAATTTATACAAAGAATATTGGCAAGAACAGGTTAGCTCAGATTGTCTGTTGACCTTTATGCCACCTTTCAAGAAAGCATTTACATTACCACCTTTCTGTTTTGAATGCGCATTAAGGTAGGTGTTATTGGGTTAGTGGTTATTCTTATCTTTTTCCATACTGTATTTACTTGGATCTGGCAGCTGGATGAGATGTGCATCTCCTTCGACGGAGGCAAAACTACACTGAACTTTGCAGAGGCGGCGCTGCTCATTCAAGGCTCAGCGTGCATTTACAGCAAAAAGGTGAGAAAGTTGCTTGATAGAAAGGAATGTTTTAGGTTGGTATCATAGTATTCGAACAAGACTACGGTTAAGATCTGTTGTCCATAAGCCATAATGGGATCCCTCATAATAATTGTTTGGTTCAGGTGGAACATCTCTACAACCTGGTGTACCAAACTCTGGACTACATCAACGACAGAAACAAGAAGTACGTTCCCTGCGTCTCTCACTGAACACACGGCACCGCTCAAGCCGTCACTCTTTTTGTTGCTTCCTCTCTTTTCCCATTGCTCCAACAATAATTAGGGGCCCAGGCAGCAAAGCTGCGGAAGCCTACTGTAATTGTACATATACTTTTCAGGAAAGATAAACGAGCAGCGACACCAGGAGAGGACGGTACGGATGGGTCCGCAACAAACAATGCGAATGATGATGGTCGGGTAAGAGAGTAGAGTCTGGGGGGCTGTGACGGTGGAGGGTGTTTAGCAGGCTTTAGTTCTGACCCGGCACTGTCATCTCCTGATTTGAGTGTTTGTTTTGTTTCCCCAGTTCGACTCCTTAGACCAGGATACAGCGAATGTCTCGCTGCAGTTGGAGATGAAGAATAAGGCGACAGTGGTGGGTTTCCCTTGGATTGGTGTTTTTAATGCGTAGTCGCTCTGAGCGGTTTTGGGCGTGTCTATGCGTGCCCACCACTGACTTGCGTGTGCGTTCTTTAGAATGTTGATGTGGCCCCTCTTCCTCCTGAGTCTCTGATTCCTCCTGAGGCGTTTGAGAAACAGAAGCTGCTTCTGATCAGGTGGGTTTTAAGTACACAGTTTAAAGCGTCTATGCAAATAATACTTCTGTAGAATAATAAAATATGGTCAGACTTGCACCATGTAGAGGCCTTTTTATTTGAACTTCGTCTGGCATCAGTATCAGTATATTTTTGCATGTGTGTGTTTATATGCTAAAGTCTTAAAGGAGAGGTGCTGGGCAGCTGTAAGGACTACAGGATGAACACGTTCACTCCGGGCGCCTTGGGTATCATCCGCCTCTTCCTGGCTTCTCAGTCCAACTTTCTCAGGGACGTCCTGTCTGAAACACCTTTGTGCCCCAACCCTCTGTTAAAGCACCAAGGTACAGAAGCACATGGATGGAGAGAGTATATCCACATCACAGTATCTGGGTCTATTCACTTAAACCCCTATTTGGAACTGCAGTGAGTTTACCGCAATTTCCTCAAAAAGGGCGGTCAAGCTTTTGTAAATTAATGTTAGTTCCTTGATCAATGTGAAACCAACTACAGTAGAAGAATACATTAGTGAAGCAAAATCTCAAACTCTGAATCAAGCTAAGGCGGAAAACAGTGTGAAATAGGCCTTTAATTTAATGCTACATTGCCAGGTCCACCTCGCCTCAGAATCAACTGTTCTTTAGCGTGGATCTGTTAGCTCTGGCTGGGTGCTAATCTCCTTACTGTGGACACAGAGCTCACGGTAGAGGATCCCGTTGTCGGTGATGACGGCGGTGATTACGGCGTCGATGACAATGCAGAGAACTTCCTGCCTCTAGAGGACATGGAGATGGAGATGGACCAGGGACTGGAGGAGCATGTTGACAGACACCAGGTTGGAGTGGCGATCACATACAGATGAACCGTACTTCCGTGTCTAGGGTGGTTAATTTTTAGTTGTTCTCTCCCAGGCCCCCAGTGAAGGGAGGATGCTGAGGGAGAGGAGAGTCCAGCCGATCTCTGAGAAGGAGACGAAGAAACAGAGGACAGAGGAGGACAGGGCACAGGCAGTATGGACAACCAGACACAGCGGACAAAGCACAAAAATGTTATTCTATTCAAAAGGAACTTTCTTTTTAAGCTATATGTAATGCCTGTTTTTTTGTCTTTGTGATGCAGGCAAACGTATGGAAGTTGCATGACCTTTATGAAACAGTTGGAGAAGACAGGCCTCTGAAAATGGGTGAGGCCACTCTCTGTTGTATTAGTCACTGAATCACACCGTATAATCTACGCCTGTGTTAAATGTGTGTTGTTTGGCTGTAGGGATATTTTATAAGGTTCCTCTGGGTCTGGACGATTCTGGAAAGAGGAAAAGGAAAGGCCCCTCTGCGCTGCAAGACTTTTGGAGCTGGTACACAGGAACATGTAAGTTATGTGTATTAATGGTAGTGTCTAATAAGACTGAATGGAAGGTATCTAAACCGATGTCCTGACACTCGCCGCCTCTTGTCGCAGATGATCCTCCTGAACCCAAACTGAAGAATGGGCCCACGTATACAGGTAATAGTGGATCTCCCAACTCCATCACGTCTGGTTAAATTCATTCGTTTCGGACTGGCGATTGTATGACACTCAGAGCAAATGGTGTTTCTGTTACAGACTTGAACTACATCTATATGAGTAAAATAAAAGACAAGCTGAAGACGCGTAAGAGGATCCTGAGAAAAACGGTATGTGTGTACCAGGGTCGGGATCATGAGTTTCCCCTTTTATTCAATTAGTAGCCCCAGCCCAGCGCAACTCATCGTTGGTTTCTTTGGGATAGCGGCGGTTCAAGAACAAAGTTCCAAAGTAAAGAAAGTGAGAGCAGTTCACTGAAAGAAAGTCACAAGCTCCAAGCATCCCTTGCAAAGTCTACCATGTTGTCCCCCTACATTGTAGTGTTGTACATTACAGCTGCCGCACAACTTAGAGATCAGCAGATCACTCGAGCCAAGGGTGTTGTTCAAGAAGACATTGCATTTATTTAAAGTTGTTGAAGTGAAATGCATAAAAAACCGACATGCTTCAACCGTGATAGTGGTTGTAAAAATGAACACGGCTGTGGTTTATACAATAAATAAGCTATTAGAATGAATTTAAATGTCTCTTTGAAGTGTTGTAGCCCATTCAAAAACGCAACTGATATGAATGAGCAATTCGCGACGCAGTTCAAAACTGTACTTATACGGCTCATGACGCAAGGCGTGTCTGGCGCTGCTTTTCTAGCTGAATGGGTTTCTGACATCGTACTAAACCAACCGTCTTTTGCCCTTCCAGGGTGTGTTTGTGTCTGATGAGGAGCTGAGAAGGACATACCTGCAGCTGGACGAGAGAGATGATGGCGGGGGGGAGGAGGTAGATGACCTCAGACACCACGACCCACCAGGCCTGCACGGTGACCTGTCTGACAATGAACATGAACCCTTAACGGATGAAGCCCCCGCAGATTTCCTGGGCGGTCAGGACTTCATACCAGGTAGACAGTATTGTGATGGTCTTTCTCTCTGCCGGTCCACATTCTTGTTCGTTTTGACAACACTAACTATGACAAGAAAACGCCTGCCAATGCCCTACATGAATGTATCCACATTCCTTTTTTTTAAGGCAAGTTGCAAAGAGAGTGTGTCTCTGCTGTACATTAATTGACTAGAGTTGACTATTGTTAACTTATCACTGTCATGTTAATGGGCAATGTAAAACTGAAATGAAAATGTGTCCGTCACGTTTGAGACCATAAAAGCAGAAATACATCAGTGCATAGTTCTAAGTGTTTACAATGACAATGTTTCTGTTGATGCCAGGGGCAGACATGGAAGGACTGACTTATGAAGACCTGGTTAAGAAGAGTGTGGTATGTGTTGGCCTGTTCCAGTGTTTCTTGGTCCAGAGAGGAGTACTGGAGGAGTATGTAGCTAGCTGTTAACATGCACCCCCTCTCACTTCAGGAGCAGTTCCTGGTCAACGCGCAGAGTTATGCCCAGGAGACAGCCCTGTCAAAGAGGGTGAAGGAATGGGAGGACAAAATACGACCAGAGCTAATCTATCAGGTAAAGTTGGATTACATACTTTACACCCATTTATGTTGAAAAAATGGACCATGTATCTGTTTGATTAACTTGATCACTGTTTGCTCTGTTGGTTTCTACTTGATGTGATGTGTGTTTGCCCTGCTACAATGGATTGGGTCAGTTATTACCTTGGAAGCTAAAGATTTAGCATTATTTGTTGTTGTTTTTGCAAAGGGGTCATTATCCCAATTCTGACATTACTCTGTACAAATGAAAACTTTTTTTGAAGTATTAAGGCAACAATTGTTGCCTTAATACTTCAGGGAACATTCCCAGCACACCTGTTTTATGCAATGATTTGGGCAATTTACTAATTAGGTACACCTGTGATGTGACTGACATGTAAAATCGAGCCAACCTGGAATGATTACCTGCTGGAGGTGATGCCCATTTAAAGTGCTAGAATATGGATTGTTTGGAGTGATGTTGCATATCTTGCTCAAAATACATCATTTCATCAATGTTCCAGTCTTTGTTGCGAAGGAGCATCATGTATGAAAACACAATCCACTTTGACATTAAGATGTTTTAGATGAATTCATAAATTGATGCATTTTAGTCACACTTTGTGACAGAAAGGAACGTGAAAGTCCAGGTCTCCGTTACTCAGTTGTCATGGTGCTTACAAGGCCCGGGTTGTGGGTTCAATTCCTGTGTGGAGCCAGTACCAGTAGGAGTATGAAAATGTATGCACTCACTCCTCTTAAGTCACTCAGCATAATTCTGCTAACTTTAATATGGGTGAATCGGAACACTCACTCAATCCCCTCTAGCTCTTCGTCTAACTTTCCTGACCCTCCCTGCCCTGCCTTTAGGAGGAGCGTCCTGCCTTTGACATCCATGACTATGGGGACAGGATCGTAGAGGCATTGAGTAGCGTGGGCCACAGGAGATCCTTTGCCTCTGTAGTAAATGGCATGGACAACTTCGAGGCCTGCAAGTACATGCTGGCCTCCCTACAGTTGGTGAGTCTGGTGTGTTTTGTGTGTAAATGATTACTGTCTAATAAAGCGTCGTTATCCGGTAACGATAGGGTCAACGGTCGTGATGCTAAACACTTGATCTTTAGAGAACTTAATTTTACTGAACAACAAATGAGTTTGATTGGTTTTCGCTTAAGATGTATTTGTCTGTTGGAATGAAGGAAACATTGGATCGAGGTTCATATTATGATCATCTCCTCAGGCCAATGACTACACAGTGGAAATTGACCGGCGTGAGGGCCTGGAGGAAAGCATAGACACCATGGGGCTCACTCTGCTGAACAAACACAGGGCCAACCAACGTTTTAAAAACGCCCCTGTAGCGTCACAGGCAACTTCAGATCCTATTTGACCCATTAGTCTCTTGAACCCGTTTGTGTGCGCGCACCCGCTCCTGCCCCTCACGGACTCAGTGGGGCCTACAAACACAATACCTCGGAACACAATCATGTGCGTGTAAGGTCAGTTGTTGCAGAACAGCGATACTGTACTCCATCAATGTGGTGTGTTTGCTCACCTACTTTTTTTATTTATTTCAACCTCCTGTCTGTTGTTGATCTGAAGTGACTGTCCTCTGTTTGTATTTCTGTCTGTCATTACACACATGGTTCCAATTATCAGGGAAAACCTACATCAACACATTAGTTCTGCATGCAAGTAAAAAGTAATGTATACAACAAGAACTAATGCCAAAGGTTTTTCTTATTGCCTAATCTATGAGATAGTCACCCATTTTATATATTGAAAGTGACACCTTTTTAAGAAAACGCTCTCAGATGAAATGTGTATTTTTAAGAGAATAACCAAATGCATAAAATTATGCGTCACTGGTTTAAAAGAAATAATTTGTTTAGTTTTTTTACTTGTGCCAATTGGGGAAAAAAATAAACCTCGACCATCATCCATATTGTTGTGGTATTTTTATATCCAGCTTATTTTCAGTGTCAGACACACTCTAGCCAATGACACAGAGACCGCATAGACTAAATTAAGCTTTAATATTGTTGTGGTCTGGGAAGCGTTTCTCAATGGCCGTCTTGGGCATCTTTGACTGTATTTTGGTTTACTCTGTTTAACAATATAGCGTTTTGATTGTCTTGGTGTAGTTACTGTATTGTCATTCAATTAGGGAGTTTCACATAGTTTTTCATATGGTTCCTGATGCTCTCAGCAATCTGCACATCGTTCTTCATCCTGTTGTAGTAGTCCAGGAAAAGTCCATCTGGGCTGACGAGGTAAATGAGGATGGTGTGGTCCACTATATAGTCCCCGTCGTCATCCTTAGGTCCAGGACTGGCATACACCCGGAAGTCCTTCCCTGCCATCTTCACCTCCTCTGGGGTACCTGTCAGGCCTATCAACCGGGGGTGGAAGTCCTTGACGTACTTTTCTAGGGATGCCACATCGTCTCGTTCCGGGTCGACCGTCACAAACAGCGGTTGGACTGCGGGAAGTGAAGGATCCTTGTCCAAAGTGGCCACTACAGCTGACAGCTTATCCAGTTCGTCAGGGCAGATGTCGGGGCAGTGGGTAAAGCCGAAGTACAGCAACACCCAGCTGCCAAGGAAGTCTTTCTTTGTCCTGCGGTGCCCCCTGTGGTCGAGGAGGCTGAAGTCCCCCTGGCCCACAGCCACCTGTTTCAGCTGTTCTATTCGCTGCCTCCGATGCTCCTGCTCCTTCTCATTATGCATGTACCACCAAGCACTCAGAATGCTGCCGCCGAACAGCAGGGTAACCGCAAGGCGCGTACGCAGCTTGATCTTCGCTGTGGATGTGTTTGATCCATGGGAGAGGAGGGCCCTTTGGGTAATAAGGGGAAGGGAGAGAGGGCAACTGGATCTCCAGAATGTCTGCTGTGGGTGTGTCAAAGGCCCTGTCTTGTGTGTCGAAGTGTTATGTCTGTAGAGAGTTGTTTGTGACGAGAGCTGTGCCCTTTGGAAATTGTGTGTGGAGTTAGTCAGTCGGGTTGCTGAAGACTTCAAGACGTATCTTTGTAATCTCCCCAAAACAATGTTGAAGTCACTCCCTCCTACAAGTCCCAGCATCCTTCTCTCCAGACACAACCTGCAGTAAACCTAGAAGCGGTAGAGAATAAAGTAATATGAGAAAAAGTGATAAACAAGCTGTTCCACACGGATTTTGCGCATCATAATTACAAGCAGCACAACATTATTAGTACGTAACTAGCCAAAATCCATTCGATCCATTCCATACAAGGATCTAAACCTCATTGGTTACAGTTTATATATACATATAATAAAGTATGATGGCTAGCAACGCCCGAAGCTAGCTAGCTAGCTGCTTTTGATACCTCATTAGGCCTATTAGAGGTTTTATGTGCAATGACCTTGGACTTCAAATTAGTCATGCTTTAATACAACGTGTAGGTTACCGTATAAACACGTATACTAGCAATACGGAGTGAGACCATACCTTAACTTGCCGGATAGTCGTCCTTTACATGCACACACTTCCTCAAACGCTTGCTGTTACCAGAGATACTTTAGGAGAGATGGGAAACCTCAGTATTATATATTTACGCCGCTTCTATGTTTTCAGTTAGCCACGCGATGTATTATGGGTAAGTACGTGACCAGGAGCGTACTCCTTCAAAAGCTCTATGTGAAATCAGCGTCAGTTCAGAAACGGAACATTTTCACAACATTACTGTTTTCCCAAATATGAGATATTTATGTTTGGAACATTGTTTTCGTGACATTGTGTCCTTGAAGAAATGTTTCTCAACTTATTTTGGCGTCTAAAAACGTTTCTACTATGGTCCTCAATTCAGGGTCTTATGTGATTTGTATCTCTTCCTTTCTTTTCAGTCTCTGCAGTTAACACATTACTAGTGTTAGATGTGTTCATTCGACAAACCTATATGTAATAAATATAGCCACAAAAACGAAATAAATACATATGCTAAATGTTCACGACTGTTTTGAAAAGAAGGGCTATTTGGTTTTATCGTTAAGTCACTTGAACAGATTCGTGTATTCTTTTCAGTATGTGTCCTATACTTTACTGTAGATGGGGCTGTACCATAAATGGTTAATCAAAATGTGTGCACTTGTGCTGGCTATTCAGTGCTTTAATACATTTTTCTCTTTTGATTGGCTATATGCCCACATATATCTGAAATGTAATTTTAACCTGCTCTGACTAATCCTTCTCCCAGCATTTACATTTGGTTATTTAGTAGATGTTCTTTTCCAGAGGTGCTTAATGTAATGAGAGTATTGTACATTTTGATAGTTTTTTCCCAAAATTCTTTTATGATTTAAAAGAATGATACAAAAATAAATCATGTCAGAACTTTTTCCAATTTTATTGTGACATTGAAATCTTTGGGGGGAAAAAACCTTACAATAACCTGGTTGCAAATGTGTGCACACCCTCCTATAACTGGAGATGTCGCTGTGTTCACAATTAACCAATCACATTCAAACTCATGTTAAATAGAAGTCATTACACACCTGCCATCATTTAAAGTGACTCTGATTAATCACAAATAAAGTTCAGCTGTTCTAATAGGATTTTCCTAACATTTTCTTAGTGGCATCTCAGAGCAAAAGCCATGGTCTTTCCAAAGCATTAGATATACCATGGAACACAGTGGAGACAGTCATCATCAAGTGGAGAAAATATGGTACAACTGAGACATTACCAAGAACTGGATGTCCCTCAAATTGATGAAAATACGAGAAGAAAACTGGTCAGGGAGGCTTCCAAGAGGCCTACAGCAACATTAAAGAAACTGCAGGAATTTCTGGCAAATACTGGCTGTGTGCTACATGTGACAACAATCTCCCGTATTCTTCATATGAATGGGCTATGGGGTAAGGTGGCAAGACTGAAGCCTTTTCTTAGTAACAAAAACATCCAAGCTGGCTGAAGTTTACAAAAACAAACAAAGTCCCCCAAAAGCATGTGGGAAAATGTGTTATAGTCTGATGAAACCCAGGTTAAACTTTGTGGCCATAATTCCAAAAGGTATGTTTGGTGCAAAAACAACACTGAACATCACCCAAAGAACACCATACCCCCAGTGAAGCATGGTGGTGGCAGCATCATGCTTTTGGGCTGTTTTTCTTCAGCTGGAACCAGGGCCTTAGTCAGGGTGGAGGGAATTATGAACAGTTCCATATACCAGGCAATTTTGGCACAGAACCTCCAGGCGTCTGTTAGAAAGCTGAAGATGAAGTGGAAGTTCACCTTTCAGCACGACAATGACCCAAAGCACATGTCCAAATCCACAAAATCATGGCTTCACCAGAAGAAGATTAACGTTATGGAATGGCCCAGCCAGAGCGCAGACCTGAATCCAATAGAACAGCTGTGGGGTGATCTCAAGAGGGCTGTGCACAGGAGATGTCCTTGCAATCTGACAGATTTGGAGCACTTTTGCAAAGAAGAGTGGGCAAATATTGCCATGTCAGGATGAGCCATGCTAATAGACTCCTACCCCAAAATATAGTGCTGTAATAAAATCAAAAGGTGCTTCAACAAAGTATTAGTTTAAGGGTGTGCACACTTATGCAACCATGTTATTGTTTTTTTTTTTTCCTCAAAGATTTTTGTTTTTCAATTGAATTGTTCACGTAATAGGTCTCATTAAAGGTGGAAAAAGTTCTGACATGATTTATCAATCTCATTCTTTTACATCACAAGAACCTGGTTTTTTTTAACAGGGGTGTGTAGAGTTTTTATATCCACTGTAAGTATTAAAAGACTGTGCAACCCCCAGTACCTCCTCCAGGTGATGATGATGATAAGGCATTCACAGCGAGTCCCAAAGGAGCGAACAGCCGAATCTCTGCTACTTGTTACACGGTGGGAGCAACACCGGTGTTGCTAGCTTATGCAACTCTTTGTACATCCTCTGTTATAACGCTGATTATATATTCCCCCTCTTTCTTCATACACAGTAAGTCTCAGTGGTCCTCTGGGAGGCAGCCTTATGTAACTTCTGCTGCAGTGTTGCACAGGGATACATTTAACCACTGCAGTCACAGTGACCAAATCAGGTTCACTGGTTCCGGTTCTGGTATTCTTACGCCGCCCGTGGAGCGATCTCACAAGGCAAGGTTCTGGTTGCGATCCAACATATCCTCAACGTTGTAATTTTTCCTGAAACATTATTTAAACAGTCTATCTAGTAATGCATATTGGAGTATAAAATATATTAAACTTTTCACCTCAGTTTTTTAAAGTTTTTTAGTTTGAACACTATGAGTAGCCTGTTATGGTGCAAACAAGTGGACTTGGTTGCCTAGCAACCTCTCCACGGCAATTCGTATGATGCTGTATTCTCGGCACTGTTCCGTTTTTTTCTTTAATAAATAAATAAAAATCCTGCTTGTGAGTCGTGTACGGTCGAGTGTCACACCATTTGTTACTCCTTGACATCTTTGCTCAGCGTCAAAGCTCAGAACATGTAAGTACTGTTTCCATCTGTTGGAAACAATGTGCACAGACAAGTACCCTCCTTTCATTCCATTAGATGCCATTCTGAATTTTGAAGGTCCTTGTAACACAAGAGAGAAGCTTACAAATACATTGAGTTTTTTTCCAAATTGTGTAAAATACCCCTGTACCCGTCCTCACTCCCCCTGTGCCCGTCCTCACTCCCCGGTGCCCTTCCTCACTCCCCCGGTGCCCTTCCTCACTCCCCCGGTGCCCTTCCTCCCTCCCCCTGTGCCCGTCCTCACTCCCCCTGTGCCCGTCCTCACTCCCCCGGTGCCCTTCCTCCCTCCCCCGGTGCCCGTCCTCACTCCCCCGGTGCCCTTCCTCACTCCCCCGGTGCCCTTCCTCACTCCCCCGGTGCCCTTCCTCACTCCCCCGGTGCCCTTCCTCAGCACAGCAAAGGGAGGGGGGAAGGAAGGGAGTGGGGGAAATAGGGAGGAGTGAATGACAGAGGGGAAATTAGTCACAAGCTGCAGGAGAATAAGCTGTCCACAGCTCCAAGGTCTGTCTCTCATTAAAGGTAAAATACGTATATGTGTGTGTGTGTGTGTGTGTCTGTATCTAATATTTGCAATTGTGGGTATGTATAATAGGCATTCTGTCTACCATCTATCATTTGGTCTGTGTTGTTGGAACGAGCAGAAAATGGGAAACAGGGAGAGGGCGAGATGGGATGCAAAAGCATGACTATCAACTAGACATCCAGACCAAGGACGGAAAGTAGACATTAGAGGGACCATCCGTGTAAACGAGAGCGACGTTTAATAAGTGGTACACAGTGAGAGAGAAACTGAGAGGACGGGGTTATAAAGTAACAGTGTAAGTAAACAGAAGATACGACTGAGACAAATCAAAACGATGGAGGCTGTGAAGGACGGTGCTATCTCGCAGCAACTCAGATGACGGGGTTTGTGAGGGAGAGCACATCTACAGAGAGCACTGTAGCGATCGTCACCCCGTTCATCTTAGTGTTCATCTCAGTCCGCTGTTCCTTGCTGTTTAATTCTCTCAGCTGTCCGGGGCGAAACGATGGAAGGCCTGCTGCCGCTGAGTCTCCCCGGGGCGTGAGGAGCTTTCCTGGGCATCAGCTGTGTCATTCTCCTGCAGTCATCTCTGCTCCGATCCTCCTCTGCTTGCCTGTCGCTGCACCTCTGCAGTAAAAGAGAGCCTCTGTTCCGGACGTGGACGACTCCTCCCCCTATTCCTTTCGGGTGTGAGTTGCCCAGGCAACCATGGATGGTCTGCGCTTGCCACCGGTCATTGAGGAGGTAATAGAACCTGCAGGTTAGTGTGTTTGTTGCTACAACAGAGTTATGTATCCCTTATTTTTAGTATAATTAATGGTATGTGTGTTGGTAAGGGTACAGGATAAACAGCTACGTGTGTGTGTGTGCGCGCGGGCGGGCGGGCAGGCAGCAATCAATCAGCAATCAATGTCCCAGAACAGTCGGAGTAACCGATAGATCATGGCATGCTTTGTCCCAAAGGCAGTAAGTGACAGCCAGCCGTCCTGCCACAGGGATACTGTTCAGGGAAGTCTTCCAGCTAGCTGTCTGGATCACCAAACTCTGTGAATATTATATTCATGACCCTGACATTATTAAAATGTCATACTACCCTTCTGAATCGTAAAAGCATGCACTCACTACTGTAAGTAGTTCTGGAAAGGCGCGTGTGATCAATTATTTAAAAGAAATATACATGTGAATGCTGGGCTCCACATTCTCTCAGCTTTTACATCCTCAGGGGAAATTCAGCCTTGCATCTGTTGTGAACCATAACCTTTGTATGAATCCGGCCTATGTTACACATACAACTGATCGTAACCCTACTGATTGTTTGGCCATGAAGACATAGTCTGACCATTTGTGTGATTATTTATGTTAATCAGCAGACTGCATTAGAGATGAGGTACTGGAAGGCGTGGGTGGTTTGCAACAGGTCATAGTTTTTAGTTTTTATGAGGTACAGGTCATAGTCTTGTTTTAACATGTACAGGTCATATTGTCTTGTAGTGTTTAAAACTTAAAGGTCTGATAGTGTTGTAGTGTTTGAGAGGTAGAGGTCATGCAGTGTTGTAGTTTTAACAAGGCCCATAAGGTCTGGTCATACAGTGTTGTAGTTTTAACAAGGCCCATAAGGTCTGGTCATACAGTGTTGTAGTTTTAACAAGGCCTATAAGGTCTGGTCATACAGTGTTGTAGTTTTAACAAGGCCTATAAGGTCTGGTCATACAGTGTTGTAGTTTTAACAAGGCCTATAAGGTCTGGTCATACAGTGTTGTAGTTTTAACAAGGCCTATAAAGTGCTGTCGTTTTTAAGAGGTAGAGGTGAATTTCTGGTGTTAGCTAGCGCTCTCTGAGTTGATTTTCTCCTCAATATAAAGTGAGTTAGCCAGTATAGGAGTCTACGGGGCTATTACTGTTGTACGTTTGCCATAATAGCTCTAGTTGTTAGTGGTATTGGTTGACTCTTCTAAAGGACTTGACTTGGGCATAGCAAGCTCTTGACTCCTGGGAGATCTCTGTATTAAAGTCATCTTCGAAGCTACTTTATTGCAACTCTGTGTTGGTGCAAGCTATGTGTGTGTAGTTCGTTCTGTGTGCTGACAGCCCAGTTTATTCTGTTGCTGTAATTATTCTTGGTATTTCTCTGTAGAATCAAGAATGAAGCACACTAATTGATTTCAACAATGTTCGTTTGGGGAGAATATAATCAGCCTTATGTGAATGCATTAGGGTCCTAAGCGTGTTTTAACAGAGTTTAGCCAAAGAGGGCAACCCTAATTTCACTGTTAAACACTCTATAATTGCTAATATTATCTTAGACAAGTTTATTTAAAGAGGATTAGAACATGAGCTTATTAAATCCCATGTCTCTAAATTTCATTATTTTGTATCATGGATCAGGGGTTTTATTGGTTGACCTATGTGTGTAAGCCTACTTTTATCATGGACCAAACATTGGTGGAATGTATTAAAATGTATATCTATATATCTATCTATATCACATTTAGATAGGTATTCAGACCCTTTGCTTTGACACTCAGAATGTACCTCCGGTGCATCCTGTAAATGTCTATTCAGCGAATACTTTGTATACTATGTAATAATATACAAATACTACGTAAATAATATATTTCCATTTTTTAAAACTTTTAGAAAAATGAATAAAAACTGTTTTTGCTTGGACTTTATAGGGTGTTTTTTGTTAATTGGTGGGGATAAACATAAATGTAATCCATTTTATGTGGCCGTGACGTAACAAATTGTGAAGACTGAAGTGAAAGGGGTCTGAATGATTTTCCACAGGCAGTGTAAGTGTTTGGAACACAGCTGTCTTGCTCCTTCTTTGGACTGACCGCCAACCACACACTATCTCAGTACCCGTCAATTCCATTTAACCGTTCTATCCCCTTCACAAGCTTTTAGGATTGTCTAGAAGTGTCTGTTATATAAAATCAGATACATTAAAGTCATTCATGTAATCCAATACATTCATGTATTTCCGAAGTTTCATCAGATTTTCTGCAGTGTGGGATGTAATGACTTCAGAGATTCTCGCCACACCCGTGCAAACCCACCCTCAGCATCATAAACTGTGATGTCATCACAAACGGCCTGCACGGCGCCTGCCAGTCACCGAGTGTGACGTCATCGTACGACCTTCGTCTTCGTTTTACAAACAATGACAAACAGAGCGTATCCTTCTCCCTCTCCTTACCTGACTTGACGGGCAAATCACTCTTGAGATGTGACTGCCTGCCAAGCCTCTAAGGAAACAGGCAGGAAATAATGGAGAGTGTGGGAAAGGAGTCGTTTCTAGAACTCCCCCCTCCGTCTTGCATAAGTGTCTCCCCTCGGTCTTTTAGCCCTGCTGTGCTGGTGTTCTACGTGCGCGCGCACTTGCAGGTTGGCGGAAACGCGCGCGGACATACAACCCTGCCACGCACGCAGCTGTGGTTTGGCTTTGAAGAACACCTATCAGGCCCTCTGCCACATTCACCCTGTCTCTACTATCTGCCCCATCACCCTTCTCCTGACTGATATTAAATGTGTTGCAGCCCCCAGAGACCCCCATCACGAATTCACCGCCCCCTAACACAGTCCTCTACTGCGGTCTATCGCCTCTCTCACCCAGGAAGACAACGGGAGAGAGGCGGCCTTAGTTCGGCCCCTGCTTTTGGCTATTATTCCTTTGGTTCTCAGCCTTTCCTGGTTGCTCTACTCCCAGCAAACTCCTGCAACGCCCAGGTGGTGCCCCCTCATGTGCGTTATAAGTGCAACGTTTCACTCTCCTTGGATTGTTTAACAACCCCAGTGGTTGGAGTCCGTTGTATTATTCCTTTTTGTCTCTCCACTGTCATCCAGAAATGTGTGTGACCGATTCCCAAGGTTTGGGATTGTTACCTATTTCTTAGGAAAGCCTGCGTTTGTCCTCTCCCCAGCGAACACAACGCCTCTTGTGCCTTGCCTTGGTGTCTGTCCGTTTCCTCCTACCCCATGTGCTTCTTCTCTACTCCCTCAGCTCTTTCTCCCCTTCAACCCTTACGTACCCGCTACAGATACCCAGGGGAGGTTATCATATGAGTGGCTTTAAGAGAGATTGCCAGTAGGTGAAGTCCGCTGCATACCGTCGTGAGAACTGAGGGTCTAAAGTTTTCTTCAAACTCAGTGTTGACTTAATCTCCACCTTCCCTTTTCTCTTTTTGTCACTGGAGTGTGGTCTTATGTCTAACATAGGGTGACCGCATTGTCAAACCCCCACACCGGGACCCTCCTGTTAACCACGCGTTAATGCACGCGCGCATGTATGCACTTATGCACGCTTGTTGGTCATCATGCGTGCTTGTGGTTGGTGGAGCGTGGGCGCTTTGAGAATTGTTGCTTTACAACGCAGTTCTATGCAGTTGTTTGCTTGTATGTGGAAACATTGTTATTATTATTTTTATTGTGGTGAAAACCGGGACAATTTGATAGGGAATTTCGGAAAACCGGGACATTTTTGTGTTTTGACAATATTTGTCTGGACCCGGGACACCCAGCTTGAAACCGGGACAATCCCGGGCAAGTCGGGAAGTCTTGTCACCCTAATCTAACAGTACAAGTGAGACAGTGTAGCTCATCCCAATGTAAGGCAATAAGTCAAACATCACTATACCCTCGTCTAGTCTCTACGAATCTGCCTGGAGCCAGCCTATGGATAGGGCCGTTAATATACTACTCCCTTTCCTGGTCAGTGTATCACAATCTGAGGCCCATGCTAGAAATATATCAGATGCAAATATATAACCGCCAAAACCCCAAAGCTTTAGTAAATGGTGTGCAACTCTCATTAACAAACTAATGAACCAGGGAGAAAAGTATTTAAACAAGTCTTACTAAAAGCACAGTGTATACACAGAATCCAAAATAGAAGGCCTCGAAAGGAATTTAATTTGACCAAATACTCATCTGTTGTAGTCATGGATGCGGACTGTCTCCTAGAAGCAGGTGAAGTGCAGAGGCAACCTGGGCAGAAGTCTGGGGATTTGGAATCACATAGTTTCCTAAACCGTCACAACTCTTTGACAACAGTGCCATTTTGAGGCAGGGCAGGCGTGGTGGCAGAAAAACCATTGGCTTTGTAATGGGCTCCACTAGCTTCTCCAAAAAAGGCATGCTGGTCTAGAAGTGTGTGACTTTGGTCCAGGGTGTTTTTTTGTCTGCTGCGTAGTACCATACAACTGAGCCAGTTTGCACCTTCCACTGCTTCACCTTGATAAGTGTTTGCTGAAACACTCGAACATTAATGAGTGTGTGTGTTTGTGTGCGAGTGTGTCATAATCTTCTAGTAAATCATAAAGACAAGAATGCTCCAGTAGGATATATTTCCCTCGTATTTATCCTCTCTTCCTCGTACAGGAAGAAAACGACTTGCCTAGGTTTTATAATCAAGTAAACATATTAATACTACATTTGAATAATACTTTCTACTCTTGCTTACTCATTCTCTTGTACTCCCATCCCTCTCTTTTTCATCTGTCTATCCCTTATTTGGTTCCCTTGCTATCCTTATCTCTCCATCCCTTCTTTGCTTCTTAGCTACGTTGTATCAAACATGAATAAAATGTGCCCCTGCCACAGTGATGGGGGCTGATTTGGCCATAGAGAGAGAACTGGAAGATGCTGAGAGGTTTACAAATGGAGGAGGGATGAAGGAATGAGATAGAGATGCTAAATATCTTCAGAGAACTGAGACCAGTGTATTGGTATTCCAGCACTCCTCTGGCCTAAGGTCTACTGGCTTTTATCATCAAGGCCAGAGTACTGTGTGTGTGTGTTTGTGTTTCATATACTGTTAAATTGAGTTAGCTTGGGTGTCCCTTCATGTGAACAGGTAAGTGTTTGTTTACTGTTTAAAAGTAATGTACTGGAAGGTAGTGTTCTAGTATACGTGGTAAAAGGAGCCATCAGAATAGAGAGGCAGTTGGTGACGCCTGTTTTAAGTCTCTGATTATAAAAAGTCCTCTGTTTTCTGTGGGGGGGTTCGGTGTGACAGATGGTGTCTTGGTAAAATCTGCTATTCAGAGAGAAGTGAAATGTGGCTGAATCAGCTTCACACCCCAGTGGACAGGGCCAGCCCAGGTCAGTGAGCATGCTAAGAAGAGTTTTTCTTATGGGGAAAGTGAAACTGATGTAGTTCTTTTTACCTGCATACCCTGAAATCATACCGTCTGTAGCCAGAAACCTATTTTTTGTATGATACCAACACAGGAATGGGATGGGGTGTGTAGACTGAAGACTGTAGTCTCCTTTATTGTATATATTCGAGGAACGGTGTGTATCTCTTTGAGTGCATGAACAAGCTGTTTTAGGGGAATGTTTCTGTGAGCCAATGTTGTGCGAACGTGGTGTTTGGGAAGGTGTGCGTTCGCCGGGAGGGGAGTGTGGCCCTGGTTACCAAGTCGCTGCTTTCTGCGCAGTGTTGAGCTACATATGACTCATCCAGGCATCGCAGCCCTTCGTTCATCTCCAAAACAGCCCCCATGGCAGGATCTTTGTGATTTTGAAATGAAGAGGGTCAGGTGTAAGATTATCGAAAAGCATGCGTGTGCGCGTGCAGTGTGGATTGGGTGGTGCCTGGTGGGGTGGAAGGCATTGCAGAATGGAAGTAATGGTCCGTATGGTGACTCAGGACACCACTGTTGGAACTGTGGCTTCTGTTCTCCATCCGACAGAAGAGTGAAACCTCAATCTCATCCTGCCAAGAGCATTTCAATGTCAAGCTCTGTCTGGATCGAGGTATCGGGTTTATGGTCGAGGTAAAGGGCGAGTGTGAAAGAGCGGCCCAGAGAGATGGAAAAAGAGACGGGGGGGGGGGGGGTCGAGAGAGGACGGTCCCAGAGGAAGGACAGGCAAACGGAAGGGATGGAGGGAGGAAGAGAGTCGAGAGCAAGAGAAGGTTAGTGGAGAGAATGATGGGTGAGAGGGGAGGGCTGCACAGGGAGGATTATGTATTGATAATTAAATGATCCCTGTAATGAGAATGATGTGATAGCGTCATCATTGGCTGCCTTCCATCAGTCTGCCTTGGAACAGACTAGAACGATGTTGGAGTTGATTATAAACAGGTGGTGAGGGAGGACGGGCAGGAAGAGGAAGGAAGGGGATGAGGTAAAGAAAGGAAACAAAGCAACCAGTGAGGTCAATAAAAACATTCTATCAAGTCTAAAGGACAATGAAACCGCAGTATTTGCGAAGGCTATTAATAAGGCCTACATATTGCTGATCTCAGGTAGGTAATAGATACAATTTCATGCTTAACACATAATCTGACCAGATCTTGTTGGTCAGTCTCCTAAGGCCTTTTAGAATACCAGGCCTGTCTCTGTTGTTGTTTAAGGACTCATATTACTTTAACCGCTTTAACTACTGTCTATGTCATCATTCATTTCCATCACTTTTCTGTGTCCCAGATGAATGTGTTTGTGTGTGGGTGAGTCCTTGGTCTGTATGTGTTGTTTACACTGATCTCCTACCCCTTAGCAACAGCTTCTACCCCTTCACCTTTTTTCGCTTGTTCTCTCTCTCTGTCTGTCATTCTCTCAGTCTTCTCTAATTGCTTCTAAATGACAGAGATTGCCTGTAGCTTCCTATCCCATCTTTCACAGATTGGGCTCCAGATATTTATTAAAAATAGATTGGCCTTTATCCACTTTTAGGCATCACTGTGAAATCCAAATCAGACCACGGCCTCCAGATATTCTTCAGTAATTGAACTGGGATGATAATTGATGTGCTGTGTTTCAACGTTTCTTTTTCTGAGGCTGGCACTGGTTAAGTGTGTCGTGTTTTTCATTTGAGTTGATCTGGATTAGGAGAGGGAAAGGAAAATTAACAGTATTTTCACCCTGATGCAAAGGGGCCCAAGCCAGATCTCAGAACAAAAAGTTCAACTTTTTATTTGAAAATCAGTAACATTACACAGTATTGGGATATCCTAGAAACCTACGCCAGCTGATTTCTCACTGACACCACCATTAGTCGTTTTTGGATCCTATTCCTCTTCCAGATTGAACAGTCACTAATAAGTGCAAGAGAGGGATTAGGGTCTAGGGGATGAATTGGAACCACCCTGGAGTGCATTCTTACCGAAAAGTCAGTTACTGTAAAGTCAGTTTCATGACTTTTCACAATGCCAGGTGTGTATGTCTGAAGTCAAAAAGAGACTCTTCTTTGTCTCTGTATTGCCTCCGATTAGAGTTTTGACATCAGATATCTGGCTCTCTGGAGATAGGGAGCAGAAAATAGTTTTTTTAAATTTGGATCCCCATTAGCTGATTCCATGGTAACATGGCATCCCTGAGCTGAGCTTTTACATTCAGCTTTTACATTCAACTAGTGTGGAGAGTTAAACTCTTTCAAAAGCTGTGATGCAAGGCTCATTGAAGCACGTGAGGAGCGAATGATGGCCCGTGGGGTCCGAATTAACAGACTGAAAAAGTTCATGCTGGTACTGATAGAAATGTATCAGAAAACACAGTGCATCGCATTTTGTCGCGTATGGGGCTGCGTAGCCGCAGACCACTCAGGGTGGCCATACTGACCCCTGTCCAACGCGCCTACAATGGGAACATGATCATCAGAACTGGACCACGGAGCAATGGTAGAAGGTGGCCTGGTCCGATGAATCACGTTTTCTTTTACATCATGTGGATGGCCGGGTGCGTGTGCGTTGCTTAACTGGAGAACACATGGCACCAGGATGCACTATGGGAACAAGGCAAGCCGGTGGAGGCGGTGTAATGCTTTGGGAATTGTTTTGCTGGGAAACCTTGGGTCCTGCCATTCATGTGAATGTTACTTTGACACGTACCACCTACCTGAGCATTGTTGCAGACCATGTGGACCCTGTCATGGCAACAGTATTCCCTGTCAGGAACAGTTTGAGGAACACAACAAGTTCAAGGTGTTGTCTTGGCCTCCAAATTCCCCAGATCTCAATCCAATCGAGCATTTTTGGGATGGACAAACAGGTCTGATTCATGGAGGCCTTGTCTGTAACTTACCACAGCACACTTTCAGAGGTCTAATGGAGTCCATGCCTCGGCAGGTCAGGGCTGTTCAAAAATGTCGACCTACGGTACACAATATTTGGTCATAATGTTATGGCTGATCAGTGTATAGCACATTTCTTTGATGTGTCATTGTCAGTGAGGAGATTAGCCCTCTGAATGTGTGTGCGCCATAACAAAAAATGTTTTGTTTGTGTTTGTGGGATCTGTAACTGTGGGTTGGAAGTTCTGAACTATGCTAGGAGGTGGGACGTATGCTGCTCACGTGACACAACTTACTCTGCAGTCATAACTAGTTGGGGCTTCATAATCACGAGTACTCCTCGGCTGGGAGTCACCTTCACTAGCTTTAGTGTGTTAATCTGGTTGGGATCAGAACCCATCAATTGACCAACTGCATGCAAACAATGCACAGAAGGTTGGAGAGACTTCCACCTCAGCCTCAACGGAAGGTAAGCTAGCTGGAACCCATTGTTTCTCCCCATTCTGTATATAGAATCAGCATCAGCAGTGATGCACTAAAGCAGGGCTGGCCAACCCTGTTCCTGGAGAGCCACCATCCTGTAGGTTTTCTCTCCAACTCTTATTCAGCACACCTGATTCTAATTAGTAGTTGGATGAAAAGCAGACTCAGGTTAGTCACAAATTAGGCTGAAGAGAAAACCTACAGGACTGTGGCTCTCCGGGAACAGGGTTGGCCAGCCCAGCACTAAAGGCACTGCAGCAACTGATATCAGAGTTAATGTATAGTCTGTTTCTAACCGAGGCTTTTTCAAATATCTCTCTCTTAAGAAAACACACAACCTTTTAGTATATCTTTAGAGCAGTGAGGGGCTTTAAATAGCTTGAAAGCTGCTTTTATGTGGGATAAGGGGAGATGATTCAAAGAGGAGGATTAGGAAGATCTAGAGGGTTGGTGTGGAGGTGAAGTGAATGCAATATTCCCTGGTTGATAGGATTTGGGCATTTTCTATCATGTACTCCATGCATGAGAGAGAGCTAAAGGGATGAAGAGAGGAAGCAGAAAGACTGAGATGAAAATGTAAGATGGAGGAGAATAGAAAGTTTTATTTAGCCACTAAGTTTGAGGTGACTGTCTGACCCCTGAGGGGAACCGGCCAGCTTTGAAATATATTATAATAACTGACCAACAGTCCACTACACCACAGGAAGGAAAGGATGGAACAAATAGAGCGAGAGAATGAGGGAGAGGATGAAGAGGTGATTCTATAAGAAGGTGAGAGGGAAATGGAAGAAATCTGAGTGAGAGGAGGGGACTAAGCAATTGAGGGATGATTGTGGGGTATAAAGGAAGTGGGGAGGTGAAAGAAATGTGAGAAAGTTAAAGAGGGGAGGGGAGAAGAGAGGACGGGGGAGGGAAAATGAGCAAAGGCCTAGAGGTAAGTACCAGGAGGGGAGGGGAGGTGAGAGGACGGGGGAGGGAAAATGAGCAAAGGCCAAGAGGTAAGTACCAGGAGGGGAGGGGAGGTGAGAGGCTGTTTTTTTCTCTCGCTGGCTCGTAGTAATGAGACAGAAATCAGAACAAAGGACGACAGAAGGATGAGTTGCCTGAGGTTTCGATGTAATTTCTCTAAAGACCAGGACGATGTTCTGTCCTGGTCTTTTCAAGCATTCTACCTTATGCTGCATTCAAGCAACTATTCATTTCTGGCTCAAGATGAGTGTGCTTTCTTTTCCTGACTAAACATTGTTTTAGAATATACTGAAGGGACATTTTAGGTCTGTGCAAATTTACTTGGCCAAGGAGATTCTGGTTGTATACTGAGTTCTTTGGCTTGTTAAAAAACAGAGGCTATGGTGACCGATGAAACCGGTTACATTAATTCATTAAACACAACACAAAATGCTCCCTAATATATAAGGAACACAATTTGGGCATGATCATTGGGCTACGAGGAATTGATTTCGTATGCTGTTGTTCGACTTTGAGATGTCAGATTTGTCAGACTAACAGCGTAATTGTCCATCACTGTCAGATTTCCACAATCTTGAGAAGCAGTCTTCTGATGTTTAGGTGAAAAATATGTAAACCTTTTTAAATTAAAAAGGCATTTAAGGTCCTAATCAACATGTCTTGTAAGGGTGTCAGTGGATTAGGGTCAAAGGCTCTTAGACAAGAGTTGGGGTTTAACCTCAACTTCCTGTCAGGAAACACCTGGAGGTCCCACATGAAGTCCAGTAGTTAGGACGAACCGACAGGGATAGTGTGCACATGAAGATGGTTCAACCAAACCTTTTACAACTAAGCATTCTGGACTGCCTGGTTCATCGACTTCCACTGAACTAAATGTTATGGTGTGGAATCTCACTTCATCTTCCATCTTTGGGTCTGCTCCCACTTTATAGGTCAATACAGACCACTGTATGAAAGAAAGAGTAAACTGTTTACATAACTTGCAATGTTTCTCTCTCTCTTCCAACCTCCATCCTTTGCTTGTCCAGATGACGTATGTGACCTGAAGGCAGAGAGGCCTGGACTGGAGGACGAGCTAACAGCCAAAGAGAAGTCAATGGAGGAGAACAACACGAAAGTGGAGAGAGAGAAGGATGTGGAGGTGGGGAATGGAGAGAAGGGTCAGCAGGAGAACCAGGGAGAGGAAAAGGAGGAAAAAGTGGAGGAGGAAGAGGAGGAAGTAGGAGTGTTAGAAGAAGAGGACTTGGAGGAGTTGAGGTCCCAGGTTCTGCAGCTGGTGTTAGAGCTGGAAGAGGCTAGGGAGTTGTCTCAACGACATGAGGAGAGCTTCCTGGAGCTACAGGGTGAGTCACTTTGTGTTACTGTATGAGGAGAGCTTCTTGGAGCTGCAGGGTGAATCGCTGTGTGTCAATGTATGAAGAGAACTTCCTGGAGCTGCAGGGTGAATCGCTGTTTGTTACTGTATGAGGAGAGCTTCTTGGAGCTGCAGGGTGAATCGCTGTGTGTTACTGTATGAAGAGAGCTTACTGTATGTGTGCTATACATGAGGAAACCAGACAACCTGACAATTCAAGAAATTCTGCCTTAGTGGTTTAGGGAGAGAGCTATAATTGGAGGTAAAGTTAAAATTCGAGGTAATTTTTACCAAATGCAGTGAGTTATTTGTCCAATACATATCCACTTTCCACTCAGGCTTTTTATTTTAATTTTACCTTGGAGTGAATTTTAACATGTTGTAATTTGATATTGCTTTTACAACATCATAATTTTAACAAGATTTTATGTTGTGGAAATGGTGTAAGTTCCATTAACTTTATTACCATGAAAGTTGTTAATAAAACATTATATGATATGCAGTTCAGTGATATTCAGTGATATCAATGTATTAAAACATGTGGATTGTCTAAGACTTGTTTTCATCGGGGACAGCCCTAAATGACATGTTCAGTACTTAGTGTTCCTGCAGTTGCCTAGATATCAACACAGTAGTCATGATAATTCCTGGATTAGGTTGCACATATTGTATTTTAAATCCCCAAATGTTTAATGAAACTATTCACATCCACAATATTCTCTCTGTAGTCTATCACTTTAAGCTATAATCGCAAATCTGCTGTTGTATCCATATTTTTTCAATATATGAATTACATATATGAATGAATTGCTCCATGGCATTACTTATAGACACCTAGCTTTGTTCTACTCCCACACCCCACCAGGACCAAAAATATGCTGCTTTCACTGTTTTTAACTAAGTACATTAGTCATTTTATTTACTTATTCACTGTTAGGTTTCCGTAGAAGGTGGGATCACCAACACTGTAATCCCAGTTATCCCTTGTCTGTTCTTCCTGTATATTTCAGTGACTCTTGGTTTCATCAGGTAGCATGGCTAAACCTTGCTTGTTATCAAATTAATTTAAAAGACCAGGCATGTTGTTTCATTACATGGGTGTGTGTACATGACAGAAAGTAGCTCTAGTTCAATTCAGGGGAAGGAGTTGAAAGATGTGTTGTTTTTCCTCTCAACATTTTGGACTGTCTATCTGTCACTGACATTTTTATCTATTTCTGAACATTTTCCTCATTTAATCGCCCCATATGAAATAGAACGTAATTGCTTTGAGAAAACCTTTGACAGCTTAGCCTATTAAAAAATACAACAATATTTACCTTTTAAGATATTTATTTGTTTGTAATTTTTTTTTAAATGCTGGGAGGGTTCCCTTCACGTGCTAACAAAAACTCCAGAAAACCATGGCCCGCCTGGGGTTCAGCCGGCCCGAGTTCCACCACATTAACCTGCTCTACTCATTCCTCTGCAGGCCCAGCACCGGGGGAGGGGGGGGGGGCTAAAAGGGCCTTGCCCCATCAGATAGAATGTCGTGCCCCCTCCGTTTTGTTTGTCCTATATGCATAGCCGATGGTATGTACCGGGTCCAATCAACTCGTCAATCGTCACAGATCATCACGTTACCATCGCCCTTACAGGCCCGTTACAACTGGGCCTGTTCTTCTGGCTCACAGTTGAAACTCCGAAAAATACTGCTGAAGAAACTTCCCCTCCCTAGCCTCAGGGAAGTGTCCAATGTCCAAACACTTCCTCCTGCCATGTGGGTTTTCTTGGCTGTCCCCCCTACAGTAGGTCACCGCCCCCTCAGCTCAGTCAGAAGTCTGTCCTGGTACCCTGACCTGCCTCTTCTTATACCTAGGATGGCAGAGTCCTTGACCGTTTGTAGAAAACGAAATATCCCTCCTAAAACCCTGTTCATTATATAAGTCCGTCCTCTGCTGCCTCCTCTGTCCTCCTTCCCTTTTATCCTCCTCTCTCCACTCTTGCCTCTCCTCCGCTCCCCTCTTCACTCCTCCTCCCTCCCCCTCTCCTACTCGTGAATTAACAGAAATGAAAATTATTTGCAGAGCAATCTCAGGAAATGAAGGTAGGGAAAGCAGCATTGAGCGGTCACGTCTTCCTTTTTGTCGGCAGTGTGGCCCTTCTTCCTCTTGAAGGAGCACTGAAAACGTTTCCAGGGGGACTTGTTGGCCTGTTTGTCCTCAATATCCCAGGACAGCTCATCCATCAACTCCTGGATAGTCTCCTCAGGGATGCTGGCGAGGGCCTGTTTTGAGGCATTCAAGGCTCTTGATTGGGCCCAGATCTTTCCAGGGCCTTTTCTCTCCATGCCCACTTCCTGGGCTGGACGGGGGAGTACCGTGGTAAGGCGGAGGCATCCTGGCCCATCGCTGAGGGTCACCCAAGGGTTACTGGCCGCTGGGAGATCCACAACGGGGCTCTCCGGAGATGGGAGCACATCCACCTTGTTGTGCCTCTTTTTATTGATGTAGGTTTTCAGCCTTTGGAAGAGGGACTTCTTAGCATCCCCTGCCAGCTCATGATTCAGCTTTTGGAGAGATTCCACCTCTTGTATGGTCTCCTCAAGGAGGCGGGCGAGAGCCTGTTCTGAGGACCTACCGGAGGACATGTCTGATCGGGCCGACCCGGTCCGGGGATAATCAGACTGGATTCTCCACACCTCTAGGGATGGTACCCTCCTGTAGCGGGTAACTGGACGGTCAGACCTTGGTTGAGCACTGAAGGCCCAGGAGTGATCAGGGTTGGTTCCGGCTCCTTGGCTGGTCAGGCTGCCGTCTGAGGCCATCAAAGTGGGTGTGGGGGCAGGCGGGCAGATCATGTTCCGGCCCCTGGAGGTTGAGGGCCGGGCTGATCGGCAACGTCCATGCATTATCTCAGTTAAATAACAAGCTGGTTCGCAAGAAAAGCATTGGCTGTATGGTTGAGTGATAAAAATTATAGACAAGACAGTTGTTCAGCCTTTTTATAGGGCAGCCCATTATGATGCAATAATCCATGTTAATCATTAACTGTTGAATGTCTTGACCTTCTGTTGTGTTCTTAATGGGGAGTTAACATTGCTGTAGAATGTTACATCATAATGCAGAAAGTGTCATTCTGTAGAAATATGGATTTGTCCATGTTGAGACCAAGTAAAAGCACACCGACTGAGTCCTAAATGGAACATTGTTCCCAATGTAAAGCAGGATCTTTGATCAATGCCATTTGAGACACTGAATTATATTTTTGCCAGTTCTCTTGCATGTAATCCTAAAGGAACATCAATGGTTGCAAACAACAATAGAGCAGTAATATGTATGGTAGCCTGCCATGTCTTTTTGTAGTAGCAAACCAAACATTTTCAGTAATATACTGTGTTGGAAACAATAGTCCTTGCTGCATATGCCAACATGCAGTCTTTGGAGGAGATGTTAGAAAAGGAAATCTTTAAAACCTGTGACAGATATCACAAAATGTATGCGGGATGTTTCAGAGTAGACTGGGGTTGGAGTTACTGTTACAATACGTGTCAGGGTTATGGATGTATGGGTAAGGTTTAGGGTTGTAAGGGTTATGGATGTAAGGGTTATGGATGTATGGGTTATGGATGTATGGGTTATGGATGTATGGGTAAGGTTTAGGGTTGTAAGGGTTATGGATGTAAGGGTTATGGATGTATGGGTTATGGATGTATGGGTTATGGATGTATGGGTAAGGATGTATGGGTAAGGTTTAGGGTTGTAAGGGTTATGGATGTATGGGTTATGGATGTAAGGGTTATTGATGTATGGGTTATGGATGTAAGGGTTATGGATGTATGGGTTATGGATGTAAGGGTTATGGATGTAAGGGTTATGGATGTATGGGTTATGGATGTAAGGGTTATGGATGTAAGGGTTATGGATGTATGGGTTATGGATGTATGGGTTATGGATGTAAGGGTTATGGATGTAAGGGTTATGGATGTAAGGGTTATGGATGTATGGGTTATGGATGTAAGGGTTATGGATGTATGGGTTATGGATGTAAGGGTTATGGATGTAAGGGTTATGGATGTATGGGTTATGGATGTAAGGGTTATGGATGTAAGGGTTATGGATGTATGGGTTATGGATGTAAGGGTTATGGATGTATGGGTTATGGATGTATGGGTTATGGATGTATGGGTTATGGATGTAAGGGTTATGGATGTATGGGTTATGGATGTATGGGTTATGGATGTAAGGGTTATGGATGTAAGGGTTATGGATGTATGGGTTATGGATGTATGGGTTATGGATGTATGGGTTATGGATGTATGGGTTATGGATGTATGGGTTATGGATGTATGGGTTATGGATGTATGGGTTATGGATGTAAGGGTTATGGATGTAAGGGTTATGGATGTAAGAGTTATGGATATACAGTATGGCTAAGGTTTAGGGTTTAAGTTATGGATTGTATCAGGTTTAAAGTTAATGTTAATAGATCATAAATGTTAATGTTATTGATAGCCTGTAGACAGTATGTATAGAGTCTACAGATTGACTTTCCAAATAAAGTGTTACCCTTTTCTCTTCCTCCTTCCTCCTATCCATCTCACAACCCACTGGATGAGATTCCGTGGTCTCTCCCCTCTTGCCTGTGGCCCATTCTGCTGAATCCTATGCACTATATGAGCTGAATGTGTACATATTCACTTTTTTCTTTTCTCAGCCCCTTTTCATGTTCTCCTCCTCCCTCTTTCCTCTGTTCCCAGGTCTTTTGGAAGATGAACGCATGGCCAGTGCCAACCAGGCAGAGAGCTTTACCAGACAAATCCAGAGACTGCAAGGTACCAAACATACACGCACACGCATTCTGATAAATGAACGGAAATCCACAATCTTCCTTTACTGTCTCATATCATTCTAAATTGTCCTTGTGAAAGTAACAAATGAATGTAACCTTCCGATATTAATGATGGGTCCCCTCTCATAGTGGGGTGGTGTGGTCTCTGCTGCCACCTGGGGGTGTGGTTTAGAAACGGCAGTTATTGTTGCATCTAATTGTGTTTTTCGAAACAGCACTACCTAACCCTTTCAATAACAGAAATTACAGGTGTGGGGAGGGGTTTCTGTCTTGTAGTGTCTCATTGTCCCTATTGGAAAGCAGATTAGGGAGTGGGGTGAAGGGAGAGTCATTGGAAAATTCATATTTTTGCTGGACGGCACAAGTGGAGCCAGCCAAGAAGAGCGAAAAGTCTCTTACTGACGGATTGGGTGACTGACTGATTGACTAGCCCTTGTTAAATAGTGTAGTGGTTAGAGACGCGGACTGCCATCTGGGGAACCTCGCCTTGGACAGAACAAAGTATGTTTTAGGATTTGTTCGGGATAGACAAAAACTTCACTAGCTACAAGCTTCAAAAGCTTCATTATAGTAAGCCTAAAATAAAACTGTTTGCGGCTATATTGCGACTATTTCTGGTGTGTTTTTGTAGTACAGATCCCGTGCTTGCTTTTTGGGTATATACCACAACCCCTTGCGCAGTAATAGAGGAGGGATTTCCATGATTCTCTCGTTTTTTCACATGACGAGTCACTTATCGTCACCTATATTGATAGTTATTGTATCAGTGTCATTCACGAATGAATGAAAAACAAACGTTGTTGTGCAATGAAATAGCTTTGGCAGTGTAAAGTTCGTCTTCAGTCCCGCTAGCAATTGCTCAATTCTAATGACTATTCCAAGTAGTAGTTAGTATATACTATTAAGCCTATTACTGGCAAATAAGCTGTTAAAACAGCCAGTGGCAAAAGCCATACATTTGCTTTTTATGATATTTATTTGATGCTATTTGTAGTGGAAGTAAACTTTAGAAATGTTAGTCAGTTTAACACAATGATTAATGGTGTCTTGCTAAATATTCATACTTGGCGTGATGTTAATCTGCGACAAAATGATCACACTTCTGGTACACCATGGAGAAAAGTTGCACTGACAATGGCTACATTCACTGCCACGTTGTTTGCTTATTTCTTCTCTCTCACTACGTAGGGTGCCATATGTCACAAGAATTGCTTTGTGCCGGATGACGCAGTGTTGTTCGGTGCATTTGACAAATAAACCTTGAAACTTGAAACTATCTAATGTCTGACGAGGTAGTATGTCCCAATCGGTCAAGTACTGGCATACTAGCTTACTATTTACAAAACAGTACGTACTTCATCGTCATCCGCGAAGTACATTCTTGTAGTATGCGATTTGAGATTCTATCAATGCTTTCGATTTCCTTGTAGTTCGCCTAGCGTAGTGGTTGGCTATTCAAATGTCATTGTTTTCTAAAGCAACAATTGCCATGGAGTGATTGGAGTCATTGTTTATATTACTGTCTAGCTATTAATTAGCCATCTACATTGACCTCTTTCTAATTTAAGGTGTTGAATGTAGTGTAGCAACCCTCTTAAACCTGTTGTTGCTTTGGTAGTTAGCTAATGTAGGGAACTAGTTCCGTGGAGTTTCAAGAAATTGATTTAACAATGCAGAAGTATACCCACACCACACCTCTGCACATGTATAGCTTAGTGGCGTAGTGGTTAAAGACTAAAGTCTGTCACATGGGAGTCCCAGGTCCGAATCCAGGGAGGGCAACATAATTAATCCTTTTAAGTCGCGGGCTGGCAGAACTAGGCTTGCCTGGTTCCTTGTTTATTCAACCATACAGAAAACTAGTGTGTCCCATTGACAGTTAAGAAGCATGCCAAGTAACAGCAAGCCCAAGGCGGAAGGCCATATGACTGAGGTACCGTACTGTACATGACAGATGTTTTGAAGAGGAAAATGTGGATCTTCTGTGTAACCATGTACAGGCTTGAGACCTTAAGAATTGATCTGTATTTCTAGTGAGCTAAGACATCTTTTGTGGCCAACCAAGGTCTCTTCTCCCGTGCATAACAATTTCTTCACTATACCTCACACTTCATATCAGCTGGTTGCCTTGTTTGTTTTTGAGCCAGAACATACTGTCCATCTGGTTCAGGTTGGGGTCCAAAAACTGTCTAGTGCTGTAAAATCCTACGTCCTGTTCATGTGTAGCTTTTCATTTCAAACAACAAGCATGTCTGTGTGTGAAGGTCCTTGTTGTACAAGTCGACATAGCTTGTGTTTTGCCTGAATTCAGATGAGTCAGGAATCGAAACAGACATTTCTTCCCTTCCCTTTTCCCTGCTCTGCTCTGGCGAACTCTCCTACCATTTTGTATCCAACGCCCCCTCACCTCCAGCCCAGCTGCGCTCGGTCCAGGAGGAGATGGACTCTCTGGAGGAGGAGAAGGAGAGTGAGCTGGGGGAGGTGCAGGAGGAGCTGAGGTCTGCCCAGGAGGAGGTGCTGGTGCTGCAGCAGGCTGGGGAGGAGGCTGCGGCGGAGAGGGAGAACGACATCGCCTTGCTTCAGGAGGAGCTATGTCGTCTGAGGGCCGAGTTACAGCGCCTCCACACCACGGCCCAGGAGTACGAGCTGGAGATCACCACCTTGCGGGCGGAGATCTGCATGAAGAGTATGAGGAGGGAGGAAAGCAATGCCGGTACTGCTCTACCAAACTAACACCTGGGCCCTGAAGAACAAAACTCCCTGACCACTGTCTGTTCTCTGAAACATCCCATATGAAACATATATTTTAGGGTGAACGTTAGGATTATAGTTTGTCTTGGCCCCTGTTGAGATGATTCCAAAGGAAAACTGACCCTTCTTTTGAACCCCCCCCCCCCCCCCCAAAAAAAAAAAAAAAACCCCAGATGCCCAAACTGTCCAGAATGCAAGGAAAAGCTTTTACTTTGTTCTCCATTTGCTCATTTGGCTTGCTACTCCACTATTAATATTTCAAAAAACAACACTGTCCTACATACTAATAGTAGATTTTAATGAATTGCAGTCTCCCTTTCCAGAGATGATTTATTCATTTGGTTATTTTAAGGAGAGTCTGGTGTCTTAAACAAAAGCCTTCCCAGATACAGTAGACTGCTAGGCTGTCCTCCTTCGTCATACAGACCTTTAAGAAATAGCATAGCTTCTAATAGCTTGTTCTCTGTCTACTTCATATATGCTTTATAATAATGACATATCATTATGTAACATAACAAAGGAACACAGGGTTATTAAAAAAAGTCTGTGGGTGTTTACGAGCGGTTGTGCGTGTTTGCCTTGTGTTACCAGTCCATCCATTTTAATTGGGTGTGCCCAACTTTCATGAAGCTTTTCAGTAAAAGGCTTCAATGGAGCAGAAAGAGAGTGCTGGGGGAAAAGGGTTGTTTTGAAAGACAATTGGAACTCTTATTGTGTGTGTGTGTGTGTGTGTGCGTGCAAGCGAAGCCAAGCAGAGATTCAGATTTCCGTAGAGTGACTGTGCCACAGAAAGCAGAGGAGAAATGTGTAGTGCAGGAATGGACATAGTGATACAGGTTCTCAGAGTAGACTGAGCCGACATCCTCTCTCATATCCACCCACGCGGGCGCCTGAGAGAGGAGAGGCACGTAGCCATAGGACCGTCGAGTTCAAAGGGAAGCTTATCACATTTTTCTCAGCCCTTCCACTCTCATTCACCACCATAACATGTCCAGTGGAGGACTACATATACGACATGTCAGTGTTTGCTTAGGCAGCCCACCTGACCAGAACAGCTCTGAAAAGGATCTGACCTTAAGAGATCAGAAATGATTAGTCCGAAGACAAGTGGTGGGGGAAAATAAATTCAGTTGGCATACCTGTGTATGAATGCAGCCTTTTATACAGCTCCATATATTGTAGCCTATATACAGATTGCTGTGAAATCTGTTACCATGACTACTACTTTAGGTTTAGTGTTTCGTCCCCCCTCTTAACACCCCACCCCTCGTCACTCACTCACACCATCACTCACAAATGTGTGTGTGTGTGTGTGTGTGTGTTTGTGTGTGTGTTCTCAGGTGAGGTGGGCCAGCTGAAGGCTGAGTGTCGTACATTGATAGACGAGTGTCAAACTCTGAAGGACGACAACAAACAGCTGAGCCTCAAACTGCAGCAGATACAACAGCAACAAGCAAGGTGAGTGGCTGAGCCTGCTGTCAATCTGCAAACCAAAGTGCCTGTCTGTCTGGAGAAACCCAGACACCTATGAGTTGGAAACACCATCTGTCTTCATGTCCATCAACCATCACATTTTTTAACTGATTTTTTGACAAAAAACCTGGGGGCCGCAGGTGAAGACAGTTTCTTGCTCTTCCAATTTTGTGACATCCATTTTGCTTTTATGGCCTCGTCTCATGGCTGCGATACTTCAGCAGCTTTGTGACAGAAGATTAAGATGTTTCCTCGAGTGCGTTCTATGTCTCATCACGCTGCTTGCTCAACCAGGAAGTATTCACTGGTACTTAGGTACTTGGAGGCGTGCGCCATCTCCAGGCCCGACCAACCAGGACTAAGCTCGCAGGTGCCCGATGTGCCATGAAGTGTTGCCATGGAGAGACGAGACTGGGCGGCTCTGTCCAACATCCCTCAAACTCCTGGCCGTAATGGTGCAGCTGTGTTGGGTTTCTCGAAGCCTTTGAGTGTCTGTATTTTCCAAGACACGTCTTTCATCATGTGTGTGTTTGGATGTGTGATGTGCATGTGATCTCAACCCTACCGGACACACTCTAGACGAAATGAGCTAGATGAAATGGTGTGTGTTGGAGCCCGGTTGTATGATTTGGTTTGTGACCGAATTAACGAGTCGTGTTTTCACAGACCAAGGATGTTTTGTTGTTTCACAGTGCTGAACTGTAATACACCACACACAACACAGCAGTACAATACTCTGCTTTAAAACGATTTGAGCTTAAATTGTTGATCTTAACTCTTCCAGGAATGTGTGGTTATGTTTCAGCAAAGCAACACAAAGCCGTACAAGATGTTATTGTCATGAATGTTTTAACTCTGGAAAAGTTATGACTTTCTCTTAGTTAATAAATGATGCTGAGAGGGAATCCGTAATGAAGCGAGTACTGCACTGCGGTTTTCACACACGCACACTGCACCGTGCACACGCACACACAAACACACACAACACTTATGAATTTCTAATACAGGAATCTCTCTGGATGATAGCTCTAATGAGGCCGACCTGGCTTTGAGGGGAGAAGGGGGCGAGGCCCACGAGGAAGTGGGTGCCGGGTCGGACGTGGAACCGCTGAAAGCTGATGTCTACATGACCCTGTCCAAGACCCAGACTGGGAGCAATCAGGGCTCGGCGGACGCCTCCATCCAGAAGAACATCTCGCTCGATGGCAAGACCGGTATTGACTGGAACGACCCCGCCCAGGTCCTCTCCCTCCGAGACCAGCTCCGATTGGCTGAGGACAGGGCTTGGCAAGTACACAAACAAGTATGGATACAGACGCTGACATTCCCACTTCAGACTTTCACACATCCCAACATTACTGCATCTCCTCTCACCTCCTCTTTCTCTCTTACCCCTCTTTCTCTCATTTCCTGTTTTCTCTCTTTCTCCTCTCTCACACTCCCTGTCTATGTGCCTGTGGCTGCTTTCTCCTTGCCATCTCAGTGCGAGGGGCTGAAGGGGGAGCTGGCGGAGCTTCAGGGGCTGTTTGACTGCAGCCAGAAGGAAAGGGCGGAGCTGGAGCAGGATCTGCGTCACTGCCGGGCGGAGCTGGCGAGGTTGTGCGGTGGGAGGTCACAGGTGAGAGGTCGTAGGAGAAGGCAGTCTTGGTAACAGGATTGTGTCCGAGCTGTTGAAAACAAGTGCTTCAATGAAGGGACAATCCATGTGATATCCAAGAAGGTGAGTAAGCGAATGAACAGGTAAGTAGAAAGGAAAACGCACATACACACATTTACCGCGCACTGTTTTACTTGAGCAAATAGGTGCTAACTAACCCAATTCTCTTTAAGCATCAAGTCTGTCAGTATTGTGTGCATGTGGGTCAGTAACAGCTACTCAGTCAAACAGCTTTGCCTCGTGGAAACGTGACTTGTCTGGTCGCCTCTTTGCTTCCATTGCTGATTGTGATGCAGTGGCAGTGTGTGGTCAGTTATTCTCAGTGTGGTCAGTTATTCTCAGTGTGGTCAGTTATTCTTGTGTCCTCGACTCTGTTACCCGGCCGTTTCCACCCTCTTCTCAACATGCATTGCTATAGGGCAGTTTCTCGCCGCACATTTCGCCCTTTCCCCTGTTTGTCCCTCTTCACATATAAGCAAACCTTGTCCCTATCTTATTTCTCTTCCTCTCCGTCTGATGCCATCAAAACCAGGAAGTGCTGAATCAGAGCTTTATTGAAGAATTACAAATCAACCCCCGATTCAAACATGATTCCAATGTACTCTTCCAATAAGCCCTCCTGATGAGATGTTTTGATTGGGCGTTCATGCTCTCCGTCTCAAAGATTCAGACTTCGACCATTCAGTCTGAGGACGACAGTGGTTCATTTCGCTCCCCGTCGGTCCTCAGTCCTCCCCCACACGTCTTCGGCAGCACTTCTCAGTGTGGCCAGAGATCTTTAAATGACAAGATGGAACCATTTCACCAGGTGTCCATGTTGTCTTTAATCATCTTTGATGTGCTCTAATGGCGTGCTCTTTCTGTTTTTCCCCCTCCTTGTCATCGTCGCCATTGCTTTGTTGTGGTCAAAACCCATTTGAACTCAACTCACTCATTCTTGCCATCAAATGTGTTTAACATAACCGCTCTATAACACGATGGGCAATATCAAATTCCTAAAAAATTTGATGGTTTTTAATGATCAATCTGTCTATCTCTCTTTTCTCTCTCTATTTCTTGGGTCCTCCTTCCATCCTGTTTTGCTCTCTGTCATTCACTCTCAACTTGTCTGTCTGTGTGTCTTTCTGTCTTAATTCCCTTGTGATGTTGTTTACGTCTGTATGCCTTTCTTTACATACGCATTATTTTGTTTTTTATCTATCTCACCACCTCCATCCTCCTCTCTCCATTTCCCCCAAAATCCCTTGTTTTCTCCCCAGAGCTGCACTCCTCCGTCTGAGCCCCCTGTTCTCTCCATCCCCTTCATAGGAATGATTGTAATAGTGGCCCTGATATGGTGCTGTTTGGAGGAGCTGGCGTCCTAGAGGGGACCAGGTATGGGCATGCCCTTTTCTTTCTCTAGAAAAAGAAAAGAAAATGAACTCTTCTGTCCTCCAAGAGTAGCTGGCTATGTGCTGAAGGCCCAGATTCGCTGGGTATGTCTGAATGAAGAATACGCCACATACACCTCCAGACTGGCCATCTAGCTGGTACTCATGGTTCCTGTAAGTAGTTAAGGGTTGTTTGGATTCACCGGGATTCTTCCAGGATTCTGTGGTGGAAGTGCACGTTATTCCGCTTAAATAAAGTCTCTGATTCAAGCATAAGTTACAGGCAAGACCCGGTCTAGAGTCGGGATGTCCCCGGATCATCATTGAAAGACCTTCAGGCGTCCACAGTTTGCTGGGATGTTCGCCAAGATCCGTTCATCAAAATAAAGCAAACATCCCAAAGCCTCAATAACTCCAAATGGGCTACGACCATCACGTTCATAGAGGGTTGATACAATATATAGAGATTTTGCTATTGTTGTAGAATACTGTCTCTAAATGACTCTTAAAGTTACGGCAGAGTCAATGAAGCAGACTGTCATACGCTACAGCCTCTCCTGGCAGCCTCCAAATGCATTATTCACTGTGTTTACTATGACTCCACCTAATGGAGTGGCTCCAACTCAGCAAACTTGTCTTGGAACAACCGAGCAGCTGTCGCACTTAAACAGAAAGTGATGCGAGAAGAGAGATCGACGTGATTTCACACTTGTTTGCCATTGTTTCATTGGATATAGCAAAGAAAAGCATATTTTGTCTGAGTGGTCCATCAGACTTAGATGAGGGAGACACAGTGGTCCGTTTATGTCTCCGTTAGGACTGTGCAGAGATTTACTGCTAGAGCCAAGATGGATGACAGGGCTGATACGTCACCGCCCGCTTCTGCTGCCTGAGCTCCAGAGGCGGGGCAGCAGCCAGGGAGACGACCAGCCAGAGAGCAAGGGTACTGGGGTTTCCAGAAACCGTCTCTCCCTGTCCACCCTCTTCTCGTGCCCCTTCTCTTTCTGCCAGATTTAGCAGACATTGTTCTGGGTTAACTTAAAAGGAGGTTGCATGTGGTACTTGAGCATGTGGTTTGCTGTTGAGCAAGGGCCATTTCATCAGAGGTATTCGCAGGAGAGTCTAAATAGGTTGGTATGTTATTTAGCTTTCGGTGTTTAATGTAGTGTTTTTGCTGTGTTACCCACATGAGAGAAGAATCCAGGAGACCAGCACTTGTTCTGTTGGTCATGCGATTATGTGCAAAGACAATATTCAAGGGACTACTTATTGGGGGTTTGAAGTAATGTCTTATTTATTGTTATATTGCAAATAGATATGTCATTTTCACCAGTCTTAGTGTGTCAGTCATCCATTTTTGGATGGCAGGGATGCCAGGTGTGTTTGTGTGGATGAGTAGCTGTGAGTAATTCTCTTCTTGCTGGGTGAGCTATTGTGACATTAGCTACTTCAAAAGAAACACACACATTTTTCTTTCATTGTGGAAAACCATGTTCCCAATTCCCTAGCACTAAACCTAACCATTACTTCAATAACCTAAACTTTATGATTCATCTTAACCTACCCCTAAAGCTTATCCCTTACCATAAACCTTATTGGTAATGGCTAAACCTAAAAGCAACCCGATTTTTAACACTACTGAATGCCAAAAAATCTCACTAATCCTAACCGTGTAAATAAATATTTTCTTAGTTGGGGCTAGCCAAAAAACGTGGGCAGGAACTTGTTTTTCAAGTTTAACTGACTTTGTGGAGACCGTTAAACAATTTGGGTACACACAGATGAGGATATCTCTCTATCTCTCTATCACTCACACACACACACACACACACACACACACACACACACAGAGGGATACTGTGTACATGGATAGTGCAATTCTAAGTCTATGCTCTTCTCACATGAGTGTGTGTGTGTCTCCCAGTTAAGTAAAAATGTACTGAACTATGAGTCAAAGGACTCCTGTGTTAAATGTTTTGAGGATTTGGACCTGTCAAAAGCCAAGCAAATTGGTTGTTTAAGCTCCTGTAATCGAGGAGCTAATATGATATCTGTGTCAAAACTCGAGTTGTCTTCATTATTGATTTAATAACCCATGTGACCACTGGACCCTGTCAATCTGACCTTTCTCCCCCAGGAGAGCGAGGAAGGCTGGAACCTGGTGTCAGTGGTTGCCTTGGCAGCGCTTGTAGTCCTGATTGTCCCCAGCCTGTCTAGGGTGTTTACCTGAGGACCACACCGACAAAGTCTCTGCAATGGGAATGATCGTTCTGGTGGCCCCTGGCAACACTGGCAAAGCCATGACCCTATCCCATGATGCCCCTGTCAAGGCTCCTACTCGCTTCATCATCCTAGGAGGACAGACATTTTCAGCACAAAATACACCACAACAAGGAATTAGCCTGAAACATTACTCAAGGAATAATGCATACTATGTGCCTGCCACTTAAGGTTGCAAGATTCCGGTAACTTCCCCAAAATGTACAGGTCTTCCAAAAATTCTGGGCAGAGGATTCTGGATTTTTATCTGCTGATCTCTTTAAAGTCCTTTATTTGTTTCCCTCTCTGCTAATCTCCCCTTCACTTCTCTAATAAACATCTCCACAAGAATATTGGACCAGCTTAATATGAGGGAGATGTGGTTAGCTGTTTGTGGCAGGTATTGAGGCATTGGTTACAGTGAATAAACATAATTCATCGAACATGTCTGAGCATTTGTCAATTAGTTTATTGATTGACAAACTGTAAAGGCTCACTATAGGAAAGGTCATGCCTTATTCTTTCCTTTGATGAATGGCTGAGTGCTTGCCCTTATTGTGACGCTGATGACACTCAAACTTAAATGGTGTGGATATTGAGAAGGTACATGTTATTCAGGAAGTAAACGCAATCACATGTTTTACTGTTTCTAATGGGCATGTGATCTTTCCACAGATCTTTCTCCTCATTTTCAGTCAATTACCATTACAATTGTCTCTGCTACACCAGTCTCTCTACCATTCACAATTTACACATTTCCTTCTGTTTTGTGGCATGCTCTGTGTAGGTCTAAAAATACCAAACTGTTATAAAGGATTTAAAAAAATGAAATGATAAATACTGTATGAGCGTGTGAAGGAGGTTTGGATTTATTTTGATATTTTAGATGTTTGTTGTCTTTGTTAATAGTTCTCTCTTGCTTGTCTCTGTTGCTCTGTGTTTTATGTATTTAGTTTTACCTTGTGTGTTTAGAGATCTATACAGATCAGTTGTCCTATCATTACGTGTTTTGATGTATTCAATTTAACTGTCCAAATTATTCACAGCTAGATTACTATTTTTGTAGCAATAGGAAAATATATCACCAAATGGGTCCATACTTAAAAGCACAAGAAAAATAAATTTAGCTAATTACAGTAGTTGACACATTGCATTGTAGCTGGCTGGTCACAACAGATGACGCAGATGAATTGGCGCACGACCAGCAGACAGTGATTCTGTTCTGTAACCTATTCTACATCAGCCCATCATATATATTAGACTATGTATACCAACTAAAGTTATTTCTGGAGCAAAACTGCAGAGGGGAGTTGGCTACATGCAGGTATTTACATGTTGTATACGAAAGATGTGATTGACATCTTGGTACAGACTTTGTTGTCAGTTGTAAGCACAACAAAACAAGTTGCAGAAATGCGCTAAACTGACTTTTGTGTCCCCACCCCCCCCCCCCACACACACACACACACACACACACACACACACACACACAAAACACTAGATCAACAGCAGGAAATTTGATGTTCTCATAGGTTAATATATTATATTCAAAATTATTTCCAAAAAGATGATGATAAGGTGCCCCTCCCACATTTTCTTTTTTTACTTATATTTTTTTTACACGTATTTACTTAATCCGTACATACAGTTAGCAAATGAACAATGTGGTGGTATGCTTTCTACCTTGTATAGACTAAAATGTTTTCTTGTGCACAACGTGCTTGAATGGAAGAGCCCGCTTGCCTCTCCACTGTATCACTGCCTCTCACTTAGATCTTGTGTGTCCCCAGGAAAAAGCTAGGCTGCAAAAGCTTACTGGACAGTTATTTTGAGTATTTTCTTTACTAACAGCCTATTTGAAATGAGGTGCAAGCTTGCTCTTCGCTGAAGAGCACAGTAATTATTAATACCATAATGTTTGAGTACAACATTTTACTGTAAATGTTAGTGAAAATGACATTTTCAAAGTGATTTTTAAATGACAGCTCGACGTCAGTCCTAATACTTTTAGTGTGGGAACTCAGTGCAGAATATAGTCTTCAGTCAAACACATTTGATCTAGCTGCTTTGCGTCTGCTTTTTAACTTAAGAAACCTACAGTTTAGAGTCGAAGGAGCCAAAATTAACATTAGGAAGGAGTTACATATTTCCCTAGCTTTGCTAACACGCTGCTATGTTTTTATAGTTGGATTATGTCCCAACTAGACAGGAAACTACTTGTATGGTTTATGATGGAGGTCCAAGTTAAATGTATACTTTTTCTATTGTTCATAAGTATGGACTTGAAGAATTTGTTAATGAAGGATTTCACTGTGTTTGGCTATGATTTGAAACAGAGTTATTTTTGTAAATAGACATTGTGTTTAATGTTTTTGGCGTCTTGAATATTAATCAACTATCATTATGAACAGTGACAAACAATCCATATATGGTGAAACAAAATAAAAAAATGTAGCCAGTGATGAAAGGTGGACTGTTATTTTCTAAAACAGCCAATAATCCTGTGTTAAGTCAAAACTGAAAGAGTTCAGTTTACCACGGTTCCACACTGCTTAGTTTAACGTCTCTTCATATTTGGCTTGCTGTTTGAGTGAATTGTAGAGTTGGCCCACATTTCTGTATTATTTTGTGAAAGAGCTATGATTATTGCAGTCATCCATTTATATTAATGTGGCCTTCGTCAAGTGAAATCTTAAGTGAATATGTTGCCGTCACCAAGTTTGATCATGAATACGTTTTTGATCATTAAAATAGATTGCCATAAGATGTTTTTGCCAGTCAGGGGGCCTGATTTTTCAACAGATTCTCGAAGCCTTGCTGCAGCAGTACATGTGATATATACAGCATACACGCACACACACACACACACACACACACACACACACACACACACACACACACACACACACACACACACACAGTAATACATCAATACCTTCTTTTGACAAACTACTATAGCTATGTCACTGCAGCCCTGAGATTGGATAAGGACAATACTTTTGTTAAAGAAGATCTGCTATGTCTTGCTTCATATGGAACCCCTAAATGTCTGTATCTTACACACTGCTAGTAATAAATTAAGTTATTTATTTTACATTATTTGTTTATGCAGGACAACTTGCATGCAAGCTGAAAGAAAGATTATCTGCCTCTAATACAGGATTTGGTTCATTGCCAGTATGTATTTAATGGATGGATTAAAATTAATGTCATAATAAAGTTATAACTCTTAGTGAAGTAATTACTAAATAATTCAGTTATTTTACCATAAAGACGTATTATATATTATGATTAATGATTTGGATGCACAGCTTCTCTGTCAACATACTATACAATCCCATCAGGTTAATTCCAAAGAGATTAACAAGTTTTGGATGGCCTCCTTCACAAAGTGCACTCATCTGCTCAGTGGTTAAAGTCAATAACCAAAAGGTTGCTGCTTTGAATCTCAGGGTTAAGGTGCAGTTTAGAAATCGGTTCTTGTGTCCTTGAGAAAGGCTCCAAATGCTTCTTTTAAATCACATTAAATAAATGTGCCAGGCAATTAAGGAAGGGTAATGTAAAAAATTTAAACAAAAGCATCAATCTGCTAAGTCTGTGTTAGGTCTCTAACTTTATTTGTCATATTCCCTAATAAAAAAATAATAAATTGTAGGACCCAGCAAGCTAAATTGGTTGGTTTAAAACAGACTTTCTTTGTGCATGTAAAAAAATCTCTCAGTACTGATAGTATAAATAATTTTAGTTTTAAATGTATTGAAGTTTAATACTATGAATGATAATCCATACAACAAATGTGCTAATATTAGCATTCACAATTGACACTTCTATAACTATTATTAGTAGCCAACAACAACATTATAAGCAGAATGCAAACTACCCTTAAAAGTAATGTATTGCAGTCCTGCTGTCATAGCCAAGCAGCAGCCAAAACTTTCCAGTGGAGCTGGAGGGACATCTTGCGGTTAAAATTGGGTACTGCTGTGGGCCCGACCCTAATGTTCTCTCCCAAATGAAGACATTTAGGGCTAGTTTGCTCCCCTCAGCCAGAGGACAAGGTGTGCCTGTTTCTCCATTACAGTTACCAAAGAATTTACTACAGATTTGTGTGCTTGCATAACACTATTCCATCCCTGCTCTGTCTCTGATGAAGACATTGATGCCACTTGACTAAACTGTATAGGTGTATGATCTCTGGTACTTTTCATCAGGTCACAGGATCGCTCAACACTCTGAAAGTGGCTTATTGATGCTAAGGAATTATCTGTTGTGGATCTTAGTTTCATCAATTCTCATTTGATCTGTGTATGGTCAGTTTTTGAAAAACAAATTGTAAAAAAATCATAATTGAAAATTCCTTTGTTCGGTTTCTTGTCTTGCTCTGTTCTCCATGAAAGGTTATCTGAGAAATTCTAATTTCCTAGGCTATTCCTTTTTTCTCATTCATCATCTAGGATGTCAACGCTTTGTTAAGTAATGCCTTGTAATTGAAGCCATATGCCTACTAAATTATTTTACAAAGTGATTAAATAGTAGTTACTTTAGTTTGCACAACCCTGCTTTAGGGCACACTTCATAGTCTTCACCATTCTGTTCTTTGACAATTCTGCTTCATTTTCAATGGCACGCGAATTATCTTTGTCAATTGTTAGATATTCAAGTAAACTGAGTGTCCAGAATGAATTAATCTTTAATAGTTTTAGAATGGTGTATTGTGCAAACCAATTGTGAGGGTTTTATAAAAGGTTATGTCTTGCCCAACAGAAAGAGGCTTTGTGTTTGTCAGCATCCTTGGCAATTCAGTGAAGAATATTGTCAAAAAGTTCCACTTTCAGAAGATGTGGCATCCCACGTTCTGCTGTGTATTTTCTGCCCAGGTTCAGAAGGCTCCCAAAACCTCTAAGGAATATTTCTCTGAAAGTACACAATAAATAAAAATATTGAAAATACATATATCAATTAATATCAACAATAATCCAATTATCCAAACTATATTTAAACAAAAAATCAAGTATGAAAGAGTATATTTTCAGACTTTAAAACCAGATGTAAGATACACAAAGTGAGTAGCAATATTTTAAGTTCCAACAGTGTCTAGAAATAAAGATATGGTTTGTGGTGAAAAACAGTTGTTGCTGATACACTTGAGTAGGCAAATTGATGTGTTGAAGGTAATGCATTGCCAGTGTTTGTGGAGAGTAATTGTGCAGTGTGTAGCAGGCAATGGAAGCAGATAAAATGAAATGACAATTCAATAATACTAGGGGCCTGATACAGGCCATTTAAAGCCTTGTTACCTATTGTTGAGTGTTTCTGAAATGCCTTTGGTTTTGTTGTAGCTACATAACGCAAAAGTGGACGTACACCCATTCTTCTCATTTGACCAACTGTTTCAGCAATACTGTTCAGTGGAATATGTCTGTAAATGAAGTGGTTAGGAGTTGTAAAATGTTTAACAATAGTTAGCTAGACTCTCCAGCTGGCTTGTTAAGCATCTGCCATTCTCTGATGAATGTTATTTGAATTACAGTACTTTTTCGTTGTCATTGGTGTCATGTGGTTTTATTATTATTAAAACTTCTGAGATAACAAACTCTGCAATGATGTGTTTGGGATAAGGGAACGCTAGATTTGGGTTTTAATAACCTTAACGTGTTTGTTTACTTCTGGTTATGGATTTTGAGTTAACAAATGTCTATCTCTCCGGCAAGTTGTGTGAATTCAGATTCCCTCATTATTGTTGTTCTAGCTATTGATCTAGTAGTATTTTCTGTCAACCTTTAAGGCCAAATTGGTGTTTTTTTTTTACTATACAGCACATGCAGCGGTATAGCTTTGCCGTCAATATTCCATTGTGGACATCTAGATATCCTGTGAGCTAAACCCGTGCTTGGCCCTTGCCAGTATTAATGAACATTAGCAGGTTAACAAAGCAAAATATTAGTGTAACCAGCGTTTCTTTGAGCAATATGTGATTGAAGGGACAACAATGCATAATTATCGATACAAAATTGGATAAACCTTCTATTATCATTTTCTACCACCCTTACTACATAGTCAATCAGGAGCCACCACTGGTAGTTGCTTTACTCTGAAGTAAAATAAAGCTCCCCATACTTTCTATACATTTTCCTACAAAAGGTTAGGTCAAATAAGATGTAAAACCATAAATGTGGGTAAAGTGTGTTTACTTACATTCACCCCCAATACACCTGTGGTTAACATGCAAAGCTCACTGGCGAGATGTGCACTGAGCATATGTCATGAAGCAATTGTCTATGTTCCAGCGGGGCTAGATTCTGTTTGTCATCTCTGGTGTAGTTTATCCTGTGTTGCCTGGGATCTTGTATCTAAGGTATGTTCTCTCTAATGACTGTAGCATCTTATTGGATCTTAGCAGGACCTGAGACCTGACAGCTAAGAGTCTTCAGGGTCAGTTCACCTGACCTACTGACTCCCAGCTGTCCGGAGTCTATCTAGTCATGTTTCTCATCTAGATTCTACCTTATGACTCCTGCAGTTGGTGCCCACAAACTGACAGGTTGTGTCTCATATCTCCTGAAATTTCTGTCTGAAAACTCCTCCTGTCACCACAGCCCACCTGTTCCCACACAGTTGTTGGTTGGATTCCTACAGGAGAGTGAAAGTATGAAAATGTATGCATGATTTTAAATTGCTCTGTATATGTCTGGTAAATGATTAAAACGTTAAATTGATATTTATCACCCATGAGTGAGAAAACATTTTAATACCTTTATGAACGATATGGACTTAAAAGTGAATAGACTCTTTCAATCGCCATCCTGCAGAGACAGAAGAGGACTGGCCAACCCATGGAGCCTGGCTGCTCTCTAGGTTCTATTTATTGTAGGCTCTATCCTTTCTAAAAAGGTTTCCCTATAGCCACTCAACTTCAACATGATAATGGTTGCTTGACATGGTAATGGTTCTGGGTTGGGTATATTAATAAACAACTTAATAACCGCTGAAACATTGTCACTAACTATATTATTGATTGTAACGTGTGAATTTGCAGCCTGCCTATGATTAAATGGCTCTTGATTATAGATGGACATTCACGCTTTCCTCAAAGCAACATTGATCTGTTTATAGATTTTTAAATGCAGATCAAATCATTGTTTATCCTTTTCTGTGTTTGTCAGGAAAGCCACAGAAATCTATTGGCTAAACCATATGGTGCACACGTTGAACTAGAATCCACAAATATAGACACAACATTTGAGTAATCTAGTCCGTGCTTGCTTATAGAATTTATAGCAATTTGTCTCGCATCATCTTTGCTTGATTTTGCCTAATAAATTTGATAGGACCATGCATATTTGTAGCAAAATACTATTGACTTATAATGATCTATGTCTGCATTGAAACAAATTCATAGATCAAGCCATAGGATAGCCTACTGGACAGTTGGATTGAGGTTGACAGTTTGTGTCTGGTAGACAGATCTACATAATCTTTAGTCCAAGCCCAGTTCCCCTATGAACTGTATTGTATTTATGAATGATTATTAATGTCTTTGGTTAATGCAGTATAAAGCATATACAGTTGATTGTAAAAAATGTCATATACTTAACTAAAATCACAAGTTTTCATTTGCAACCTTTGTCCATGCAGCCTCTGGTAAATTGGGAATCATTAAGAACCTGTTTTCCAAATCTAAATTAAAGCTCTAACAACAATAAGTTCCTCAATTCTCTTCTTGTCACAAGCTAAACAGATAAAACAGCATCTTGAAATCTATACTTTGGGGGTTGTCAGGTTGCTTAGAATTAAATGAACTCTTCCTTTCCTTCTTTCTGATTAAAAAATGTAATCTGCAGTATTGGTGCCTGGGGGACAGTAGATTTGAATTTCAAGACGTTGATCAATATTTGTCACTACTGTGATCAGGACAATCTTTAGGGATTCAAATATTTATTCCTTTGAAATGTCTCCTTTGTCAAGAGGTGGTCATTTAATATTACTTCCTGGGGCCCAAGCCTTGGTTCGTTTAATTCGCATACAGAAAATAATATTTACATAAAATTCAGCTAGCACAGCAGTTCTCAAACCAGTCCACAAGGAGCAGAGGTTTCTTCCCGATCTCCTGTGTAGTCCAAATTTGTGAAATCTCTTTTTGAAAGTTGACACATACTTCGACGTCTGTCAGTCCTTGATGTTACCCACATGTTCTTAGGGACTACTAATAGCAATTTTGTGGGACGACCTGTCCTATCTAGATTGGTCTGGAACCTTCTCCATTTGTGGGTGATCTGTCAGACAGTGGAATTATTTACTTTGGATTGCTTGAAAATGGCTTTGTAACCCCTTCCAGACTTATTGGCATCTGTAATCTTTCTTCTGAAATCCTTGGATAGGTTTTTAGATTTTGTTCTTTTTGATGTGTTACCAGACACCTGTGTCGTTATCACCAGACCAAGTTTCAGATCTTAATGGAAGTTTAGACCCAAATTACTCTAATGTTTTTATGATCATTTGCACCTGTTTTGGTGCACCTGACTCCAATGTTAGCCATTTTGTGTGATGCTAAGTTATAGATGTACTAGTTCTGTCCTCAGAAGGAAATTGCATTTCTGTTCATTTTTATTGCATACATTGTTTCAAAGTTGTTCAATTGAGTTAACTATATCAATTAATATGGTTGGAATTTAACAACAAAAAATTACAAAATATAAAATAAAAATAAAAACAGGGCGTGCACCTACTTTTTCGCATGACTGTGTTAATATAGCCTACAAAATCATTAAACTATTTTCTTTTTGTAATGTACATGTTACACATTGTTGACATGTATAATCAGAACAATCAAGCCAATTCCTTTTTGTTGTCTGCAAGTGATTCTTTTTTTTTTACCGTTCGAGAAACCATTGGTCAAAAAGTACACGGACCGTCGCCCCTCCTCCCCTCCACGCACTAGTCTTCTGCGCTTGACGCCGTGAGCCTTGTGAATTCGAGCGCTCTACGGTTATGTATTAACAAGTTGGGGAAAGAGCAGTTTCATTATATATTTCCAGTTAACGCAAAAAGGCGGAAACTGGTTAGACCAGTGACTTAATATAAGGGGATTTTAAGTTGCAGAATATAACTCACAAATCCAGCGACACTGGAATAGCTGCCACAGGGGGAACGGATTTGTGGCATTTATTGAAAAAGCAGACCTACAGTATGCGGTGCAGCCATGGCAGGCAAGGGTAAGACAGCTGTGAGGACGCTGGAGGATTTAACGCTCGATTCCGGTTATGGTGGAGCCGCGGACTCCTTCAGGTCGTCCAGCGTGTCGCTGTGCTGCTCGGACACGCATCTGTCATACGCGCATGGGGGCAACTATTGGCATCTGACCGAATCTATGCACAGTCGACACAACAGCTTGGACACGGTTAACACCGTTCTGGCGGAAGACACGGAGATCTTGGAGTGCTCCGGCCAGTGCGCCAAGCTTCCCGAGCTGGAGGACGTGCCATGGAGCCTCGGCGAGGTGGAGTGCGCACTCAGGAAGGAAGAAGAGCTATGTGTCGGGAACCCGTCCCGAGAGGTCCTAGACAAGCTTTCGACTCTGGTCAGCCGGGCGTTGGTGAGGGTCGCACGGGAGGCTCAGCGGCTCAGCCTGCGCTACGCTAAGTGCACCAAACAGGAGATCCAAAGCGCCATCAAGATGGTTCTCTCCTGGACCATCTCTGTCAACTGCATCACCGCCGCGCTCAGCGCACTGTCGCTTTACAACATGAGCACTGGGGATAAGTTCAGCCGGGGAAAGTCGGCGCGGTGCGGGCTGGTTTTCTCCGTGGGAAAGTTTTTCAAGTGGATGGTTGACAGTCGGGTGGCACTCCGGGTCCACGAGCACGCAGCCATATACCTAACCGCCTGCGTGGAGAGCCTGTTCCGGGAGGTATTCTGCCGATTACATCGGAGCGCGCTTGTGGAGAAGGACAACGGCATCCCCAAATTTACTCTTGAGTCCTTGGAACAGGCCATCAACAATGACTCAGAGATTTGGGGTCTTCTGCAGCCCTACCAGCACCTCATATGCGGGAAGAATGCAAGTGGTAAGATCCGTTGGAAAATGTTATACTACTTTTTCTGTTGATAAAAATAGACGATTGCGCAAGGACCGGATCTAGGCTATTCTGTCGTGATGTTTTTCCGATGGTAACCGACATAATGGTTCCATGTAGAATTAACATTATTGACCATATTATTGGCACGAGGCGCTTTAATGTTGGTTTGGAATTGGTCTATTTAACGGACAGAAATCTGCAATGCCGGACAAGTTTGTATCACTGGCCCTTTCCCGCGTTGTAGAATGAAATGAAGAAAGGTCAGTTAAAGGCACAGTTAGGAGATAAATGACTGTACAGTAACCTATGGAAAATTGCCCATGGTTTGGTTATTTATTAGCCCAGTGGGCTTGTCAGTTTTTGTTGCTGTGCATAACGTTAATTATCTGGCTAATAGGGGACCTCAAGGAATTAAAAGCGTCAGTGTATTGAGAAATTGCTCCTTGTGGGGGACTCAAGAAAAAAATGGTTTTCTAAAGCCTAGGTCTGTCAAACAATTAAAGGCCCAGTGCCTCAAAATGTGATTTAAGGATTACAATTTCTACATTATAAAGCAAAAAACTAAAATAGGATTAAGCCTTGTTTGTATAAGAGCTGTCAGACTGTTTGTGAGGGAGCACTTTTTGGTCAACTGCATTTCACAAGGCTGATTATAATCAACAAATGACTAGAGATACGTTGTTCGCGAACGAACGGCACTCTCTTGAACGTTGGGAGCTGAATGGCATTGGTGAAAAGAAACATTCATTTGTCTACTTTATTTTCTTAATTTTTAACTCAAACAACGGTTATTTGCAAATAAGGCTGAAACGTATTCAATGCTTATATCCGCACTGCAGAATCAATAAATACTGGGGAGAGCACGTCGCAGTGTTCCACGTGCATATTTCCAGTTACGTCAGTAAAAAAAAACATCAGGTGATCTAATACTTATGACAGGTAAGATTTAACCTTTTTTAACGTGCATTTCACGCTCTAAAATAATATTAGCCTACTTTTCTCCCTTTTTTAAATAATTTTTGAGTTATTTTAAGCATTTTAAATAAAGAGCTGATTAGAAGCCAAACGAACCAGCTCAGTTGAACGGAGCGATCTGGCTGACCAAAAAGACTAGGAATGCCCATCACTACAAATTACTGTTGGTAAGAGGATGGGTTCTATATTATCCTGTCAGCCATTCAGGTCTGCTGATGGAGCTGTCTGCAGTGACATCTTTATGTAGATCAGTGCTGGCAAACCCTGTTCCTGGAGAGACACTGTTTTCTCTTCAACTCAAATTTAGCACATCTGTTGCTAATAATTAGCAGGATGAAAGCTAAAACAGTTCAGTCACAAATGGGTTTGAAGGGAAAACGTACAGCCCAGAAATTCTCCATTGACAGGGTTGGGCAACCCTGGTGTTGAAATGTCTATAGCATATAGGCTTATACCAACTTTCTAGGACTTTAGGGTGTGAGTGCTTTCTAACCCCCCACCAGTGTTGACAAGTGATGGTGCGGGGGGGAGGGGGGGCGCTGAGCTGAGCTGACTGGAGAAGTGGTTAACTTTCTTCAGTGTTGTGGTTATGCTTGACAGTAAAGTCACCGGGGGTTGCTGTCATGTCTTCTTGGAATCTCTTCCCATTTGAACTACCAAGTTTGATCCCAAATCACCCTCTGCTTGACAACCAAAGTTTGATCCCAAATCACCTTCAATGTAAAAATGACACTTTGGGCCAATGCACCCTCAAGCATTCTCTTCCAAGTGGCTGAGGCTTCTGGCATCCATTTTTGCTTGTAGATGTGTGGTGGGCTTTAGTGATCCGAGGTGAGACAAGCGACAAGTGGTCGACTGTGTGCCACAGCCTTTAATTATAGCTAGTATTGACATTTTACTGATAAAACTCGGTACTAAGAGAAGTTACTAAGCTAGCTAATGCCACATATTGCTTGGTTGTTTTGTGAGGTTGTTCATTAAGCTTGACATTGTATACATTGCACACCTATGACAGGCAAAGCAGGAAGTAAGCAGTTTGATTCACAAGCATTTATGATCATTGTGGTGGAAATGCATAAGGGTTTTTGCATGTAAGTACTAATTGCCTTTACTGACCTCAATGACATGAGATGGTTGTGCAGTTTATTGTGGGGATGTTTTACATTACGTCTCATGCACAACTCGACAGCCAAATCAGTTGTAGAAATTGAACTTAGACTATAACAATTATCTGGATGAAGTTTCAGAACTAAAAGGAAGTGGAAAATTAGGTCTAACCTGCTACTGAAATATCCCTCAAACATGGGATATAATACAGTCAATATCTGATGATCTTTAAGAACTGAAAAAAAGAGAATATCTTGCTCCATTATGCTGCTGTTACATTTATTCAATTATTTTGTTTCATACATTTCTATGACCTTTTCTAGGGATCCATTACTAGTGTAATGTACTGTAGAACTCTCATCCATAACTACTTACACTGGGTTCCACATAGTACCTCTTACATCTTTCTAGCAAGTAATCTGTAGTTGTATTAATTTTTATGTATCTGTCATTTGACATTACATCCCACTGAGATCTTGAATGAAAATACTCAGAAGGTACATATTTGACAACATAATGACATTTTTTGCCTGCCATAAGTCCATTCATCAACATTGTGTGGCCCCTTGTCTCTCACATAATGTGTTGTATTTGAGGAGGGGGGGTAGATATACATTTCCCCTGCGGTTTAATAAGATGGATTCATAACCAGATGATGTTGGCAAGTCCACAGTAGTCTTTGCCGTTATTATTTCTGTCTGCTCTTAGCCCTTTGGGGAGACTCAAAGCAGTCGACAGATTGCCGTATTTCTGGTTGAGTTGCAAACACCCGCTCAGGCAAGCTGGTGCTGATGTTAGTTTTTTTTTGTAGGTGGTATTTTCATAAGAGCAAAGGCTACAGAGTTCACCCTCTAATGCTGTCGAATAACTGTGGTGAATAACAAGTGTTGTAATCAGTCATTCTTAAACACTGGCCTGGGGTGTTCAGGTGCACTGTCCCTGTACTCACTCACTGTATGGGCCATTCCTGACAAAGGTCAGTTTGAGCATCTGCAAAAGGTTTTACGTGATCTATAATTGGTTTCTCACTTATCCCAGTTTTCAGAGTTATCATACCTGTGCCATTCATTTTGGTTGTGAATTTGAAAATCCCCTAAGATGCCTTATTCCTGTTACAGTGGGGAGAACATGTATTTGATACACTGCCGATTTTACAGGTTTTCCCACTTACAAAGCATGTAGAAGTCTGTAATTTTTATCATAGGTACTGAAGGATCTGGAGAAGGTCTGTATGGAGGAGGGGGCCAAAATCCCTGCTGCAGTGTGTCTCAACCTGGTCAAGAACTACAGGAAATGTATGATCTCTGTAATTGCAAACAAAGGTTTCTGTACCAAATATTAAGTTCTGCTTTTCTGATTTATCAAATACTTATGTCATGCAATAGAATGCAGGTTACCAACTCAGAATAGTAAGAAGTAATATGATGTAAGACCTGTGATTTTGCAACAATCTGTGAATAGTGGAATTTTTCTCTAAATGAAAGACCCTCAACTATACTGACTTCATCTAGTGTCCAGAAGGTACATTCCCAATATAGATTCTCTAAAATGCAGATTGTTAAAACATTTAAATAAATATATTGAGAAAGGTATCACAGCACTGGGGTTAAGGTTAGGGTTATGGTTTGGGTTAGGATTACAAAGAAAATCACTTCAAACATATTTATGTTGTGACAACACCACTCGCCAAGACTGGTTACAGGTTCCTCACTGAAGCAGTGGGTAGTGCGCCTGTCTAACGACTAACGTTATTTTACTGCACGAAATATATCTTACGAAATCCATTGGGGGGGGGGGGGGTACAGTCTCATATCTTATGTTCATGCACATAAGACATGCGCATAAACAGCCATGCAAATTCACTCAAGCAAAACTGTAACTAATTGAAACAGGTGCATTCACTTTTTACAGATGCTAACACATTGAAACAGACACAGCCACATTCACTGTACAACAGCCTGTATCACATTGAAACAGACACAGCCACATTCACTGTACAACAGCCTGTATCACATTGAATCAGACACAGCCACATTCACTGTACAACAGCCTGTATCACATTGAATCAGACACAGCCACATTCACTGTACAACAGCCTGTATCATATTGAAACAGACACAGCCACATTCACTGTACAACAGCCTGTATCACATTGAAACAGACACAGGCATAGACATCGTTTACAAAGAGTTTAGTACACACTAAGGTGACCGGGCAGGAAATCCATGTACATGTTGGAGAGTCCTATCTGGATAGTCCGAGATTTTTGCTTACGAAGAGAACTTAGTTATCAGTGAATTTCAAGGTATTGTCACCCTACTGGAAAGTTCTCTTGAATTTCATCACTGCATATTGAGAATAAAAAATATGAATGTATTCAATTAATATTGGATCTAAGTCGTTTTGGAGAAGGGCATCAGATAAATGACTAAAATGTAAAAATGTCCATTGAGAAGTGCCAGTCAGCAGATATAGAACTTTCTGCAGCTGTGTGAAGCACTGTGGAATCAAACATTCGCTAACATTTCCAAAATGGTCAGTGTTCCAGCAATCCTGATTGTAGACACAAGTAATGTGACTTGATACTGGAGTGAAGTCATTGATAGGTTGGGTTGTTAGGCTAGTTTAGTTGTTAGTCATAAAATCTCCTCACTGCAATGCTGGGGGATTTGTGGGAATAGTCACATTGGAGATATCATTGTGCTGTCTGGGAAGGTGTTTATTTTTGGAGCAATTAGGGCAGAAACATTGCTGAGGAAGAGGTTCTAATCCATTGTGAGACACTACGGCAGAATGAAGGGAATTACAAGAAGGAATGGAAAAAGGCTAATATACTATCCTGCATTTTTTGGAATTTAGGGAGAATTATTTAAGTACAGAGACTGTACCAACTGCTGGCTATAAATAGCAATATTACAAGCATAGAGTATGTAACCATTATGGCCCATTATGAAAGTATTATGGCCCATTATCTTTCGTCAATTGGGGAGGCAAGGGTAGGGATGGATAAAATAGCTTTTTAATAAGATAATAAATGCATCTAGGGAAAAAAGATGGTTATTTTTTCAAATCTGATGTTTTATATTTGTAATATCAAAGATGACCACCCCCAACCAAAATAATTACTATAATGGCACATACAGGCAACCTTCTGTTTAATGGGCCTATGTATCAACCACATGTGCTACTTCTGTTAGATAATGTAGCACAGTTCAATCAAAACAATCTAAATACCAACACTTACAGTAGACCAAGTGAAATAGACAGTGATGTCGTGTCTACAGAGCATGTTTCAGGAGTAGCATCACTTAAAATCAAGGTTCTCTCTGGCTCCCTGCTGCATTCAACCGACGATTTATTCGATGATGACTTATCGATGAGCATGACTGCATATAATGAGACCAACATGGTAATTATATCTCTAAGGGATGGCTGCCATCACCCATGGACAACCTCCCCTTGCTGCCGAGTCTTGTTTCAAAATGACAGAAGGACAGGCCTGTGGTTTTGAAGACATTCAATATCATATCCTAAGGCTTATGTACACTTAACAGAAGTTTGCCTGTGTTTGTACTTATAACATGTGGGCCAATGTGTACTTGAACCAGAAGTTTGAAAACCAAGAGATTAAGCAACCAGTTACTTCCTGTCCACCCCAAATGCTTGGACCAATGTCAATAGGAGATGGAAAACGTGTACCAAAGCTAGGTCGGATGTTTTTGTTTCCGTGAGAGACTAGTGACGCTGAGTTAACAAAACCCCGAAAGGAGCTAGTGAATTTCCATTGTTGCGATCTTGCATGTATTTGAATGTTTCCGGTAAGGAACTACTACACGGTGAAATGCGCGTATGCAGTAATAAAATGTGTGCATTTGTGTTGATCAGAATGTTTTATTGATCAGTAGTTCGTCAGAATGTTAGCCTGATTCCATTTTGCTCCCTAACAATATGAAATCACCTCTACGGTTGTGGCATTTATTCCCCAACTCTGGCTAGGTTTCCTCTCCTACAGAGAGATGAACACCAGTACAAGTATGAGTTTATTAACTTTAACAGGGGGATTAGTCACATGTTGCCTCACAGAATAGGTTGTGTTTTGGCTCTTGATGTCATTTTGATAGAGATGTGTGTAATATGCCCTGTCAATGAAAAATATGGACAGACATTGGACAGGCTTAAATTCCAGGCATAAAAAAATACGAATGAAAGCAGCAGGGAACTTTACAGATAAGTCCCATCACAATTGTGTAGAAATATCATAAACATATCATAAAAAAATAAGGAAAAGAAAATGTTTGACTGCACTGGGCCTTTAAGCTGAAAAGCCATTTGAGATTGGTCACCTTGCTTGACTTTGGAGTTTAATCATGTTGTGACCACTGACTGTGAACATCCCTCACAGTGCTTAACTACAGCTCACTACATGTCAATATGGACTAGTCCCCGTTGTGAGTGAATGGTAAAGATTAAAAGCTTTGGAGAAATACTGAGCAGGTTTCTGGAAATGTCTCTGTTCTTAGTTGGACTTCGTCTGTAATGACACCGGACTGTGTTCAAAAACTCTCTGTAATTTTCCATTACATGTGTTCCTGAAAGTAGTGACATCAGTCACTTTAAAAACAATTTGTCTGAGGGAAAAACGTTGTGTAGCCATTATTTTACTTAAACTCAGGGAGATTCACCATGGTTGCTTGGCTTCACACAGCACCTCAGCTGACAAATGGCAAGTTACGGCCTGTGGAGTCTCTAAAAAAAAAATGAGGACAGATTGGGCTTTAATAGTACACAAGCTGTATCCATGAGTGGTAATTACACAATCTGTCAGCAATGCACCAATGCTCTGGTTCTGATACTCCAATTAATGTTTGAATATCGCTGTCATGCCAGTCAATAAGTGTAGTAATGAGCTGCCCATAAAGACACTAAGTTTAGGGGAAATTTGTGCCTCAGAAAAATAGCACTAGTTAATTGAGAGGTAGGCGTTAGAGCAGCATGAATCACCTCCTCTGTGTACATTGAGGTCCTTAAATATTTGGTAATCAACATTTATTGTAGACTTTTTGGGGGCTGTGAAAAAATCTAATTAAAGTGCATGCTCAGCTTTAATTTGAGGGCATTCTCATGTCGGGTGAACCATTTCTGTACAGTTTCTCAATTTTAGTTAACCATAACTATTTGGACACATTATTATTCATATTTTATATTAATCAGAAGTTAAGTATTTTCTGTCGTCACATCAAGCTTGTGACTCAACAAATGTTATTTTGTTTTGGTTGTTTTTCAGATGATCCTGTGCACAATGGAAATGAATGGTAAATAATGTATGAGTTCAGTCTGTGCTTAGTGTTGTGGTATTACAACACAAGAATGGTCTGGTATTTTTCAGGAAACAATGTGGCACAGAGAGGTCCTTTTTGGGATGTATCCTTTGGCAGGCAGAACGTGAATATCCATGGCAGGTCACGGATCCGTCACTCTCGTCTTCATGACGACTCCTGCTGCTTGTTTGCAAGGAGGCAATTGCATGCCAGCGCTAATGCATTTCTCAAATGCCCTGACCATGGAATTAACCGACTGTTTCGAGCTTCAGCAGGAGACAGTGTTCCCTTCTTTGTGACATTGAGTCCCACTTGAATACATTCAGGCATGATGGAGTAGCGCTTAAGAAGGTTTCTTTAAATTAACAGGCACTGATGTTGCGAAACAAGATTAATTTGACTTCGGCTAGTCCTAGTGGGAAGAGGGGAGAATATCTTGACAGCCAAAAACTATTGATTGGATTCTGAATTGAAACCGTCTTATATCTTGACTTCATTGCTTTAGTTCTTTGTGTCTCTGAGTGAATCTTTTAATAATCTGTATCCGACATGGCGACGGTATGACCAATGACATTGTTTCAGTCTCCTGAAATCTTTTAATAATCTGTATCTGACATGGCGACGGTGTGACCAATGACATTGTTTCAGTCTCCTGCTGAGCTCCTAATAATTCCACTCTAATTGGCCGTTTTTCGACACCCTCCCGAATTCTATTTCCGGATCTCCACTAATTACTGTTTTCCTTTCAGCCTTGAGAGCAAAAGAGGAGAGTAAAGCGACGACAGCAAATAGAATCTTGTCTTTTTCTTGGCAGATGCCAGAGCAACACAAACAAGCAATTTCAATTAGGGGATCAAAGTGAATAACAAAGGTCACAGCAGTGGGCCCCTGGGAAAACCTTAATCATTTGAGTAAGGAATTGTGTGGATTTGGTGTTACTGAGGGAGATTTGCAAATGTCCTCCTGATCTTTGTTTTTCATTCAGCTTCTGAACCCCGTACATTTTCTCTCTTATCAAAAATTCTTGGCTTATTCCTACTATACCTGGCATCTCATGTCGCGCTGGGAATCAAAAATAAGGAAGTATTTAATGTGTGGTACACGCCCCACTTCACGTAACTCCCTAAGCGGTAGGGCTTGGTGGCATGAAGTGAAAACTTGACTATGTAACATATCTGGTTAAACCGGCTCCCTTTTGGGCGGTTAAGCTTGCATGCCCAGACATAGGAGGGTGGGAACCTTCATCACGTCTCATGACTTTGACTCAACAGACCCTAATTCCGTCATTGGCAATCACTGAAACACAGCCATACTCGTATACAGTGTAGAAATATTCTTTGCACTAGGTTTGTCGTTTTAATGAATGTCTTTATAATGACTTCAGCGCTGGCAGTGTTCAAAATAATAACAGACAGAACGTGACACCCTCCGTAGCGGTTGCACAAAAATAATGATGTGCCAGATATGGCCCTGAATGTTCTTTAGAAATGGGTTTGGGGATGGACTTTGGTTGGCGCTGGTCTGTGCTAGCCCATTGCTAAGCTTAATGTGGGCTTGTAGGCTACCATGCACCCACCCTGTCAAAAGAACACCCACATGGCGCTAATGCGAACATGGCACGGGAACCTCTGCCATCAGCTCCCGCATATTGAAGGAAGATAATCCAATAGCAAGTCAGCAGTATTTAGTGTTCCTTGACAAGAGCTGCTCCTCCATCTAATCAGTTCACACAATCCATCTTAATATCCCTGAGGCTCTGCAGTGCAGTCGCCCAAATGCAGTTGGTTTTCGAGACGCACTGTTTAAATATCCTATCGTGTTGGGGATCTATTATCTCTGTCTTTCTTGTTTTGATATCTCAGTTGGTTGACCGCGGGCTTGAGAGAAAACCCTCTAAGAGACAATGTTAAATTACATCCCACAACAATGTAATTTTGTGACAGTGATATTGTTGTTCACACTGGCCTCTGTGTCTGTGATAGTCTTGTCTGTATTTCATCTGGTTTTGAGTACTATGAGGACAGTCTCTGACTGTATCGTCTCATATGGATGTTATTAGGATTTTGTATATCATGTCTCATAATACATATTGTATGAAATAAGTTCATTGTAGTTCAGAAGTCTGTACCTACTGGTAACCTACTAACATTAATGGGGAATTACCCCTTCTATATGTTTCTAATTGATTTGTTCACACCAGCAAAGATGAAGATGCATTTTTCTTATCACACTGCTCTGTTTAAGAGGTATTTACGAGAACCGACATGCCTGGAGGAGAGTGCATTCCCCGGCCAACCACCATGGCTAGAGGGCAATTCGGTAACGTAACCCTTTCCACCCCAACAACCCAGGATGGTGCTGAACCAAATGGCATTGCCCATTGATGGACCAGCGGCAATGTAGGAATGCAGTGACAAGGATTCGAATGATGCAGTTATGCTGTGAAGCATTGAATTTAACGATGTGCCATTTGGGACTCCAATATACAGTTTCTAAGGAGGGGTGTACTGCCTGTGGAGCCTGGTTACTTTGGATAAACTATCAAGGGTTTTCGGACCAGTTTATCTGGGTCACTAGCTGTATCTGCCAATGAGAATATGACCAGTGGACAGTTTTTATTTTTAATCCTACCTCCTGTTCACTATTCCCCTCTTTCTCGCTGTCTAATTCCTGCAATGTAAATTTCATTCTTGTGTGCTTTTCCTTCTCTCACCCCCTCTTTATCTGTCACTCTCCCTCCGTCCTCCCCCCTACTCTCTCCCCTCCTCTTGCACCTTAGTTTGTGCCTGTGTGATGCTATACCCGCTACACTAGAAGCCAACACATTTTTTCCATCAATGTTTCCATTCACAAGACGTGGTTTTGTGTTGTGTGTCAGCCAGTGCTAATCAAACCATGATTCTTGCCCTTGGATGCTGTTATTGGCGCAACACAACACGGGCAGGTTAATGCTTCCATTGATTTCAAAGGAAGTGTTCCCTCAGTGGTTCATAGCATTGCCTTCACGTCGATGGCTGTTGTGTAGCTTGACTGTTAGTTTTGCCCTGTCTTTTGCTCTTTCTCTCTTTCCCCATGTCTCTTTTTGCATTCATTCTCTATCACAGTCTCCCCCTCGATCCCACCGATTCGGTAACTCTGGAACTGTGAAAATGTTCAGGAATCGCAAGTCAAGCTTTCTCACTCCTACACTCTTGCAGGGATTTCTACCGTGGCCTGCTCCTGAGCATCAATCCCTCTTGTCCTGTCTCTTCGCTCTTAAACGAACATAAATCCCAGCATCCTTGGGGATTGGAGAGGCTGATATAGTTCGCTTGCCTTCTCTCCAAGGCCCCCTGCAGGGAAGGGACTTCCCTCTTAAAGGGCCTCTACAGCCCTGTGGGTCATGTGTTTACCACCCCAAAAAAAAGTGATTTGACTGTAAGTAAGCAAGGTTTTTCGGGCCAGAAGATAAATTCTTTGGGACTGAACATTGTCACAGTTTGTTGGGCAGTGTGTAAACCTGATATACTGTCGATTGTTCTCTGCCCTCATGAACAGGTAAACTTAGTCTTTATATTCTACTGTCGGGGAAACTGCTGTAGGGAAGACTTTCCTGATATGCCTGAGTTTAAAATACTGTATATTACTTTGTAGAGTGTGTGTTTGCTGTTCAGGAGATTTAAAGCCATCACACATGCAGATTAATTTAGAACAGTCACAGTTGCTCAGAGTGGGACAGACACTACCCCTTTCCCCTGGTTTGGTGTGATGGCACATACAACTTAGTAACAGCGTGGGATTGTTTGGAACTTTGGAAGGTTTTCTCTTGGGTTCATAGTCATAAAACTGGCAACGTAATGAATGTGTACTGTTTTCAACCTGACCTCAATCAACCTGAACTTTACCGTGGTAAATATTATTCCTAACCCTTAACTGAATTCCTCTTTATGATGTAGCACATTCTTCTCTCAATTTTTGATATGGAATTTGTGGTTAAGGCCCTGCCTCATCGCACCAACTCTCAATGGACTTGAGGCAGCAGCACGCTGAGTCACTTCAATGTCTTCTGTGTCACGAATGCTGGGACCCTTTCTGAAATGGAACACACTGGTGATCTCTCTGCCTAGCATGAGCCCAGCTAAGCTGCCTTTATGTGTATTAGTACTGCTGACCAATCCGCCAAGATAGAAGCCATCCCCAAATTCTGTTTTGTTAACCTCTTTTTGAAATCCCTGTCCTGTAATCTTGTCTCTTGTGTGATTGTTTGCAGTGACTCAGCCCAGGATATGGTAAAACAACACTTGTGCTATTTTTAACATGTTAGGATAATATCAGAGACTGTTCGGAATCAGTCATGTTCCACTAGACAGCTCAGCTTCAACACAGGAACCAATCTGCTTTGATCAACTCCCGCCTGATGGCATATTACAAAGTTATCAAAAACAGTACTGAAAAATGCATGTTTGCCTTTCTGTTTTCTTTGTTAACTTAAGTGAAGCAAACACACCTATGCACATGGATGACAGAAATGTTGACACAAAATCACATTTTGTTATCTGTGAGGCAATTGTGCAAGGTTTTTGTGTATGTTTCTTTGGGGCTGTTTGTGTGAGGGTGTGTGATTATGGGTTTTAAGTGTGTCAAAGCATTTTCAGTGTTGTTGTAATATTCATGAAAAGGCTATTAATGGGATAGTCCTTTATTATTTGAGACTGGCAGACTGGCCAGACCTCAATGACCCGTGTGACTGGACTGCAGCTCACATTTTATCAATGTTAATTTTTTCAATTGTTATAGTTCTCCTTTATTCTGTAATGATACATATAAGCAAAGTTGGTTATTTTTATGTTAAAGCATGCATAGCTTTCGTGTGTTGTCTTGGCTGAATTAGCTATTAACCCTGTCAATGATAAATCCTCAATATCGGCGTCCCACACTTGTTACGAAAGTAAACAAACAAATCAGTCTTTTTTCAAATTATCCATCTGTTGGCATAATTTTTCGGTTTTAGTTTGGCTGGTGGAGAAAAAGGTAAATATTTGGTCGTCTTTTGAGGATTTGTTCACGAGGTAATCAGTCTCAGCTCTGTCTTTTAGCATGTAGCTAAGTGTTGTAGGTAATATAATGGAAGTAGAAAAAATATAGCGCTGTATCACAATGCCAGACTTATAGGGGGAGGCCCGAAGGAGGAGGCCAGGCTGCTACTTTGACCGCTTTATGACACACACCTCTGATGACCTAAAATACCAGCTCCAGATGTCATCCCTGAGCAGCTTTGGTTATCAATGGAGTTATGGAATTGGGGAGTGTTGGGCCTTGTTCACACGCTGACAGTATGTGGCTTTCAATCACATTTCAATCAAATGTATTTATAAAACCCTTTTTACATCAGCAGCTGTCACAAAGTGCTTTTACAAAACACCCGGCCTTGAACCCCAACGAGCAAACAACAGTAGTGTTGAATTTCACTGGCTAGGAAAAACTCCCTAAGAAGGCTGAAATTTAGGAAGAAACCTAGAGAGGACCCAGGCTCAGAGGGGTGACCAGTCCTTTCGGATTTCAGGCCTGTCTTACTAAGTTGCGAGGTACTGCTCTGTGCCAGCGCTCACATAAGGTGCTTCCTGTACCCATGTGGCCATGAAATTAAAATGATTTGAATTGTTTGACGGTGATGGGATTTTGGGATGTATGTGGGTTGGTGTCTGCGTTCACATGGTTAGGGTGATTTTGCGGTGGTTGAACCGGGCAGATTTAGTCAGGTGGCTGCATCTGTCACTATGCGTGGTAGCATGTGTCTGCATGTGGATTGTGTGTGTGACTTGTGTGCATTGCGCCTGAGGCAGATTGTACAGCCCGACCCAGATGGCCTCTACAGGTGTATCCACTAGGCAGCTCTGAATGTCAACTACCAAACAGAGGTGTAAAAAGTACAAAGTAAAAGTACTCAACTGGGTTCGGTGGTGTTCACCAGTTTTGGAAAGTATCTAATTAAGATCTAAATAACCAGGTAAAGGGAGTTCCAAACTAACTAGTGATCCATTAAATAAAAAGGATGAGTGTAAATGATCAATTAAGGAAACTGATGAGTTACTCTGTTTACATGGTCATTTAACCCTTCTTTAGGAACTTCCCAAAACTGGTGAACACAGCCAAGTACTTCTACTTTGTACTTTTTACACCCCTGCAAACAATACACTTAAAATTCTAATAGTAAAATGCCTCATCAGAATCTGTAAGCGGGCAAACGGTGACAATCGTCTATTTTTGCGTATCTTATTTGGAAGAAGGATGTGACTATCCAGTCAGCTGATTTCTGAGACCAGTAAGTTATTTTTTTCCCCCCAGCTGACTGCAAATGACTGTGTAACATAAGTATGGTAAAATGGGAATGTAATAGGTAATCCCATGGCTTTTAAAATTCAGTGGGGTTTTTCGGCAGCAATCTAAATTTGATCACCAGTTCCTAGAGTGAAGACAGGAAGGCTTTCAGTAATTGTATTAATTTAAAGATTAATCAGTTTGAAAATTGCGAATGTATTTAAAAATATGTAGATACCATCCCTGTCATCTTATTATTTATATATATATATATATATATATATATATATATATATATATATATATTGTTTTAACTGATTAATCATGTCAAAGGAATAGTTCATTGATTTCACGTTGACAATGTTCCTACCACTGTCCAAATGTTAGTCATGACATTTAAATGGGGGAGATCACGATTTTATATAGATGGATGCAAAATGCCCATTTTTCAAACTATGCAGCTAGTTTGTGTGGTTTTTGCAGTCCCTACATGCAAGTCCCCCTGCTTTCAGTGTAAAGAGACAAATATCTAAATATAACAAATGAACTTCAGTGTTTAAAGGAGTAATCCACCCCACAGAAACACAATGGAGCTTCTGTCAATGAAGATGTTGTTCTGTCTGTGGGTGCAATATAAAATGTTAAGCATAACTTCTGTTCCATCTGTGGGTGTAATTTAAAATGTTAAGCATAACTTCTGTTCCATCTGTGAAATCACATTGTGTAGTATCATGTCATGGCCATATAGTGTCCACATACTGGATATAGACATTTTATATCACTTTTAAAACATTTACCTGAGCTCTAGGTAGACAGATCTATCCATCTGTATCTTCATGTATGTATTTAGTTCATGTACACAGTGCTTAAACAGATTAATCACATAATTTACATTTGAAATCATAATTTGTAGTGGATTACCCCTAATGCCACTGTTGTATTTCACGCTCACTTTGGGCTTTAGGGTCTAGGTCAGCTGTGGTATTTCCAATGTGTCATTTGTGGGATTGTTGGCATCAGGGGAACCAAGGTGAACGAGCAAACAGAACAGGGGTCACTAAAGTGACAGGATGGTAACAGGCTTCACTATCCTGCCGACCTGGAGATGGTGTCACTTTTTAGACAATCCAAATATCTGACGTGTCTTTTACACTCATTAAAATGTCTCAGGGCTCTGACCTGCCTCCGGAGTCAAAGTGAATCTCACTGTAAATGTAATGTCTTAGACCTGAGATGTTTTCTATGTAAAGTGAACCACTGTAAATGTAATGTCTTAGACCTGAGATGTAATCTATGTAATCACTGTTTCATGCAGTCCTTATCCATTGGTTGATTAATAAATTCTCTGTTTACAGGAAATGCTTAGTGTGCGCACACAAACAACATAATTACATAATGTACAGTACAATCCCTATTAATTTAGTTAGCATCTCCATGGGCATAGCAGCCCTAATAGTCTTATTCTTTTGGCAGTATATTACCTTGTAGTTTAGCATGAACACAACAGGCAATTATGTTTTCATTTGACTGTCAGACAGACCCTTCACAAGGCTTCTGACGGTTATGCCTGCATGTTTGGTCCCCTCTAAAAACAGTTTGTGTCCCCAAACGATGCACTGTGTACACCCAATATAATTAACGGAGAGACTTCAGCTACACATCAAGCCATTTGGCTATTGTTGCGGCCTGAATTGACTGAATCGACTTGGTTCTTGTCTAACCGCAGTGGCATTTTGAGGGGATGTACTGGCAGTTTTCTGATGTAATTGCCCAATATTTTCTTTTACTTTTATTTGAATTATTTTGATGTACTTGCAATGGACTGATACCCCCCCCCCCACCACCCCCACCACCCCCACAGGAGACCGTGCTGGAACGCATTGCCTTACTCTCAAAGCAGTGCTGTAGCCTGCCTAGCTATTTTGGTTGTAAAATGAGAGTGAGAGAGAAAAAAATATCATTTGCACAGAAAGTTTCAGTCCTCTTTTCTTTGACTGTCACAGCAGTTGCTTTTCGAAACTATTCCATGCAATTGCATTTTGAAATGTTCTGCAATCAGAATTCATTTTCTCTCTCTGTAAACTCCAGTGAAGTGGGGCGGTTGGCAGTTGGCAGTTGCTTTTGCCAGTGAAACAGGAACTGGAACAGGACTATCCTTGTCTAAAACGATCCATGTCCATAAAACAAATGATATTCTAAATAGGGGTCGTATCCTGCTGTAAATCAGTGATGCCCACCAAATCCCCAAACTAATTCAATGCCTTGCTTCGGCAGAACTCCAATGCTGTGTACCAGATCAGTGTTGTAGCTTCAACAGTCAGTGAGGAGGGCCTGGAAATTGCTGATTAAAACAATGAAAATATGTTGATGTATGACTTTTGTGTAGAAAGCACGCTTCTAGCCAAACAGCAGTTTTCGTCCAGCTTGTCTTTCATTTTCTGCAGTGATGCGAACCAAACAACTATCAAGAAAATGTATCTTACTGAAAACAGTAACGAATATAGTGTGTGACAGTGCCTGGGGATGAATGGTGTTATATGTGTGTGATGTGAATGATTTAACCACACATGTTTTAGGGAAAAGAGGCTGTGGAGCCAAGAGTTTAAGCACATCCTGGCCGCTACCTGAGAATCCCCCGCGCGACAAACAACCCCTGTCTGATCTCCGCAACAGAGACGTGTCGACCTCCTCAATGTCGTGATGTTTGATTTCACTTTTCCCTTTTGAAAGTATTTAAAGCTGACTTTTCTCACCAAAGGGAGACTTCAAAACACCATCTGAGGTTGATTTTCAAGCAATTTGCCTCATTCTGTTTTCAGAGGATTGCCTCATAGGAAAATATATTTCTCTTTTTTATTTTTTTATTTTTTTTATAGTGCCACAGAAACAGTCCAGTTGCGCTAGTAAGAGTTGAGGTTCTTCATGGTCCCTGAAGCGTTAGGGCAGTTACTATGACGTGTACTTTAACTGTTAGTGGTTCCACTGGTTCCAAATGCAGAGCGTTGGTGTTTATTTGGTGTACCGTTCCGACAAAAGGGGTAGGCAGAGTCAGGAATCAAAACCAGGAATCAAATCGAGCGGCAAACAGGCAAAATCACAGGGCTTGAAATCAGGGTTTAATATACACAATCTAAGGTCGAACACATGGAATATCAATAGACTAAATCGTTAGAAGAAATGGAATCAAGGCTCTGTAATTAATGGGGAACGACAAACAATACCTCACAAAGGCTACACAAACAGAACTGAACTATATAGGCTTGATTGAACACAGGTGAGCAGAAACACAGGTGAACACTAAACAAAATCAGGGGAAAGGCTATGTTCAGGCACCACACAGCAACGCTGCAAAACAAGGTTACAAAACAGAAACAGCACAGAGAAAACATGTCCAACCAGTGGAATGGTCCGGGGAACAAAAGGGGAAAAAACTCAGTGTTCTTTGACAAAATAAATATTAGTTTGTTTTAAGCCTTTCCCAAACGTTAGCTCTTAATCATTGAGGACATACTACACAAAACCATTTACTTGTTTAAATTTTTTGTGCTGTTTGATACCCTGGAATGTTTTTAGATTTTGAAGGGACTGTGAATGTTTTTTGCATAGAACTAATACTCAATGCATATTATTTATTCTGTATTAGTTGAGCATATGCCTATATTAGTTAAACCTTGTGTATTGGTTCCAAGTCCATTGAAAGACCATTATGGTTGAAAAGATGTATTTCAAATTAGTTTGCTTGTTGGGTAGTGCTGTTTGTTTTTGTCACGGACCATAAAAGCATTGGAGTCATAGTTCTGTTAATGGCATGATTGTCAGAATCCCTTTGAATTAATTTGTAGCTGACAATGCCTAAATAGTAGATTGGTATAATTGGGATTTTTGAAAATGAGTCAGATGTACTTGTTTATGCCTCTTCTGTGTCTGCATCCAAAAGGAAGGATTAGTGGAGGTAGAAATGATGAGCTTACCACAAAGCTTACCATCAAACTTCACACCGGCACACGTAAGTTTAACCAAGTTAATTCGGCCTCAATGTCAATTTCCTGAAAGTACCTTTTAATGCCTCTTCGGTTCTGCATGAGAGTCGAGGCTTCTGTACTTCCAGAAAGAAGACCTAGTTAGATGGTTTAAAATGATGTGGGGTGTCCTATGGGGGTTCAGCAGCTAACACAGCTGTCTTCAAGGCATACTGTATGTACAGCTGCAACATGGGTTCAAATCCAGCCCCCTGCTTTTACAACAGAATCTCTTCATTGTCTTTCCCCACTTTCCTGTCTAATAAAGCCTGAAATGTGTGTAGGTGTAAATAATATATTAATTGAAGAACAATGAATGTACAAATATTTCTCACATGCGAGCACTCTCAACACCCACCTCAAACCACCCTGCCAGACCAACTCGTGTTTTGCCTCAGTCATGGCCATCGGCATTTCTTAATGAGCTGCCAAAAAACTAGGCCAAAGCTGTAAGTTTAATGTCGGAGACGCTTTTCTGCCCTTTAACATCTGATGGGCTTTCCGTGGTAACATGTTGGTGACAGGACTGTAAAAATGGCTTTTTGGTCCACATCCTGATAGAAATTGTAGTCTTTAAGTCTTTTTAAGAAAACTTTTACATTCTTATTTTTACTGCCGCTAGTTGAGACCGCTAAGATTGCCTCCCCCACTTAAAATAATATGTGGTTGCTACCATAGGACAGAGTCACAGACTGCATACAGATGGCAATTAAATGCCTTGCTGAATATTGCCCATAAATGCCTGTAGACTAAAGGCAATGCCAAACCGCCCTAATGTCCAGTGGTGCCTGCTGTGCGACTGCATGTGAAAAGCATTTAAAAGAAAAAAGGGTCATGAACCTGATTTTGTCAGAGGACGCGGGAGACATGTTGGACTGGCTCTGAGGTCCTTCTCTGCTCAGCTGTTCTGAGGGGCTGTGATAAGCTGGTCTGGCGGAGGGGGGGTGGGGTGCGGAGGTGGGGGATATGTGTGTTTTGGGATTGGGAGCCGGAGACGGTTGGTTTTGGCTGTAAGTAGGCCAGCTCATGCCTGGGAGCTCACTTTCCAAACGATGTACATATATTGCTTTGTGTGACTGGAGCTGTTTTGGCGGAGCCAGTGGGGTCCCTGGTTGCCTGGCTGTAATCATGGGGAACAGCCCTGAGAATCCAACAGCTGTGTCTCTCTGAACATTCACCATCGCCACTTTGCAGTCAACGATCCCAGAGAGAGAAAAGTGACATTGGGTGTTAAAATACATTTTGTTTCTTGTATGTTTAAGTATGTTTTGTGTATATGTTACTCCAAACTGACAACGGGGATGTTCCTGGCACCCTGTTTCGCTGTCACCCCAACCCGAATTGAACTTTGTCAGGTAATTAGACGACGAGGTCGTTTCTGTGGAACGAATAGATGTCTTGTCTTGCCTCTGGGATGCCTGCAGTCATACGGAGGTCACTATAAATGTTCTGACCCCACCTGTCCCCCGAGTGTTCCACCCAAGCGGCTGGATGTTCTCTCCGAAAAAAGAGAGGGAGGATCAGTTGGGTTTAGTTTTGGGAGGGAACGGGGGGGGGGGCTGAGGAGGCAGTCAGAGCGAGAGGAGGGAGGGGGCTGGCCTTGCCGACGGGGCGCCGTTCCTGCTGAGCAGGCTGGGATAATCAGAGCAGGGAAATGAGCCGAGTCCCACGCAGCCTTGCCGACGTACCCAGAGCGACTGATGACAAGCCTGATGGATGAGAGCATGTTCCTCCGGGAGTAAGGAAGGGGAGAGGTGGGGGGTGGGTTGATTGGGGGGGGGGGGGGGGGGGGGGGGGGGGAGCGCTGCAGGTGTCTACACCCCCCAGCCTGCCTGTGAGGGACAGATAGACACGAGGAGACACAAAGGGGAGCCAGGGAGGCGGAGGTGTCATATTTTTGCTAATCGTCTTGCTCCCTTGTAACTAGCGGAAGCTTTGTTGCCCTGAATGACCCAGGCCCACACTAACCAAAGGGGTTCTTTTGACAAACGTCGGGCTTTCATGCACTGACGATTGACCTTCAAAACATAGATTTTTGCTATTGTTTGCTTTCTTCCAGCTGGGTTGACGACAGATCCAAGTGCTACGTATCTACGATGCTTTTGGGAAATCCACCACTGAAACGTGCTTTAAACATGTTGCACAAAATGTCAGCACATAAGACCCTTTGCTAGAAAGGAATGTTAGGATTTCCCCATTAAGTAGAGACACTTGCTTTTTTATAGAGATATATACCCTTTGCCTTCTGTTCTCATAGGACACATTTATAGGTAAAGTTCATGGAATATTCTTTCAGAATTAGTTTGCTATTTTCACAAGAATGTGTTGAATGTTCTTGTAAGAACTTGTAAGAGTATTGAAAGCCTTTGTTTGGAGACATTTTCACCACACATGAATCCAAAATAGGTTAACTGTGAAACATTGATTTAATCATCAAAACACAAGAAGGATATCCGTTTAAATTAGTTTATTTTTATTTTTATTTTTTACAATTTGCCCATTAGGTGCATAACACCACTTGCCTTTGAAAATCCAACTGACATTTACATTTTCTCCGGAAGATTTGACCTTTTGCATTCTCTATATCAACTGTCATTATTTTGTACACTCTGTTACAAAAAGCCAACTGACATTTACATTTACTTTTGAGTAGGTATTCTTTGACCCGCTGCTCATCTCAAGGTTTCAATATCTACGATTTGACCTTAAAATGTCAAGTGTTCTTATGTCTGCTGGGCAGAAGAGGACCGGACCCCCAGAACCCTGCCCTTCCATGGGTTCCTTCCTTTACCTTCTTTAGGGTGTTTTTCTTAGCCCCTGTGATCATACTGCTTGCTATTTGGGGTTTTCAGAGTTTTTCCTGTGTATGCCCATTTTCACAACTGTTAATATAAAACTTCAAGACTTTTATTTTACAGTCAACAAAGAGAAAAAAAGATTGAGCTGTTGGCAATTGGTTTCATTGACATAGCAGTGAGTGTCACCATTGTACTCGCGTGGGTAAAACCTTGGCGATTCCTAGTGTGACAAAGTCTGTTTAGAGGTTGGTGTGTATATCCAGCCTGAAGGACATGATGATAATTATGTCTTACAGTATTGCATTGTCATTATTTATTGTGTGAGTCAGTTCATAAGGGCATGATAATTTTTAAAAATTTGATTCAGTTAGCACATGCTATTATGCAGAGCGACTTAAAGTTAGTGCGTACATTTTTAGATGGCAAGGTGGAACCACCACACAACTCTGTAGTCGTTAGGACATTCTACTCAATACATTAGTAATCAGCTGGAGAGGTGACAATACAAATAATGAACATATCAAGTGTTAGTTCTCAAATGCAGTAATGTGGACTCACTGTTGGCAGTTTATATGAAGATGTGCTACGTAAAAGGAATTTATTACTGTATTATATTCATGTGTTTTGGCCAATGCCATTTTTTAAAATCTGTTATCCATGATTTTGGACTCTAGTAGATCTTTACTGTTTAAGGTGTGCGATTGGTAATTCAATCCCACAATAAACAACTATTTCACTTAAATACTGTTGTTTACAAGATCTTATTAATGGTGAAATAGGCTGGACATGATTTACCTTTACATTAACAAAAGCTGCGTTTTCTGCAAGCGTGTGTAGACTTTTGATATACATTGTAGTTAGTTCAAATATTCCACCCTATATACATTAATAAACAATCTCTTTTAGGTTTAACAGGTATTTTTGGAGCAATTTAACACATTGAACCGTTTGATAAATCTGTTCCTTTCACAGAACTGTTTAATGGCCCTCCCCTTTAGGTCCTTGCAGTTGTCAGTCACACAGCGTGTCATGCTTTGTTAGCGGTTCCCCCGAGCTGAGCAACAGACTGCAGAGCTTCTGGTGTGTGTGTGCGTGTGCACGTGAGACTGTTTTGTGCGCGCCTGCACAAGTGAGGCTATGAGTAATTAGGGGAGCAGCACGCAGTCACAGAGTGTGGCGTGTGGGGGCTGGCTGACCCGTTAAAGTGTGCTGTACAGTATGTTTAGTGGGAGGACCACTGACTCAGTAGTAGTGCTGGGAAGTGGGATGCAGATATGGGACTCGCCGGTCGTGAGTAGAGTCAGTCTGAGGTTCATCCAGTGTCGTCACAAAGGCGGGGGGAGTCTGTCCTCCCTGGTGTCTCTATCCTCTCTGAAACTCCCCGATGTCCGAGTGAACGAGTCAACGCTGACCTGTTCTCGACTGATGAGAAATCAGGGTCCAGTTTAAAAGTGAGAAATGATAATGAATGAAGCCGTCGAAAGTTGGATGGAGGTCAAATCAAGAGACTAACAGCAACATGGATCCCCGTTTCAAATCAGGGGAAATAGAATTTGACAGTATTTTCTAGTTCACAGGGCCCTCAGCCGGTGTTACAGTAACTGCCCTGTCGTAAGTGACGTTTTTATTCGAAGATCTTCAGTTCTGGGATATATCATCACTGGTACTCCTGTCGTCACTCATGTGCAACCTCATCTTCAAGATCTCATTGTATTCGCAACATCTTTTTTGTTTTTTATTTTTTTAGATTAGATGGGTTCCAGAAACTAGGAAATTCAACAGTGTAAATGTGCCGTGGCTGTAAAGGCAGGAATTGCTAAAATAATAATGGCTAGAAGGAAGGATCAGGCAATGAGGCCATTATGGGAGAACAGGGCCCCTTGCTACTTGAGTTCAGGGGCTCACAGTGGATCTGTGTAGTGATATGAGTCCCAGTGAGCCTCACTCCATCTCCTCCTCAGGCTTTCCACTTGTGTGGTAATGAGAAGAGGTGTGTCCCAGGCTTGTGGGTTATATGTAATTAGAGCAGACAGCGTCTGATCCCCTGGGAACTGAGGCAAAACAGAATGAAACAACACAGAGACAAGCAGAGACAACTTGAATGAGTGAAAAAGTGTTTGAAGAACTAGCCAAATTTAAATGATTGTTTTCACATATCATTGGACATACGATTGTGTTATCATTGGTACAGTGACTTCAGAAAGTATTCAGACCACTTCACTTTCTCCAAATTCTGATGTCATAGATTGCATTTATCATTAATAAAATGTATTGTTTTTTTCAATCTATACACAATAAAAAATGTTTTAACAATGTCTGCCAATTAATAGAACATTTTACCAGAATTGCCATGATACTCCAAACTGAGCTCAGATGCATCCTGTGTCCTTTAATCATCATTGAGATGTCTTTAGCACTTGATTGGAGTCCACCTGTGGCAAATTCAATTGAACGTGATTTACAAAGGCACACGCCCATCTATATAATGTGCCACACTTCACACTGCATGTCAGATCAAAAGAACGCTCTGTTGCAAAAACACTGAAAGTTCCCATGAGAACAGTGGGCTCAATCATTGTGAAATGGAAGTCTGTGAATGTTTTTTAGTGCACCAGCCAAAGCCCAGCCTTGAACCCCTTTTACCATCTATGTGGAAACCTGACAGGGCTTTAGACGATCTGCAAGGAAGAATGGGTGAAAGTGTCCAAATTCAAGTGTGATCCTGGTAGAGGCATTCCCAAGAAGTCTCAAGGCTGTAATCACTGCCCAAGGCTTTTCTTAATAAAGGGTCTGAATACTTATGTACATGAAATTACATTTTAGTTATTCTAATTTGGCCAACATTTCTAATACGCATATTCTTTGTCATTATGGGATGTAGGAAATTGTAAATGTATTCTGTAACAACAAAATATGGAGATGGAGACCTTATACACGATGTTGGGACTTTAGTGGGGTCCCTATGCTTACAGACAATTAGGTAAACTGGTACAGACACTTGTCTTTTTCATGTCTTTCTTGATGAGATGAATTTAAGAATGCAAGCAGATTGTAGGCCTGAGAAGCACATTTAGAAAATAATATTGCAATATCCCACAGCCATGCCGAGCCAAAGTCTCTAATTGGTCTGAGGAAATGCCAGTGGCCATGTTCTTCAGATAATGTGACTTGTTTGGTAGCATTAATACCTAGGCAGTCTCTCTTATTTGATCTCTACTTTAAATGGCAACATGGCTCATAGCTGAGTCACAGATGATTTCTGTCATTGGAGCCAGTTACCTACACAATTGGGGTTAGCTTTGGAATATGTGTCAGGCTTGCCCGGGCAGGGTAAAGTAAATTGGCGTTAAGCTTTTACACTATGCAATTTTCAAACTCTTACTGTCTGATTACTCTTCACACTAAACACATGGCAGAGTTATAATAGGACATTTCTACGTAAGGTTTTAACACCTAATAACTGCCATGTAATTATTTAAACCCGGGGACAATACCCATTGAACAAGATCAGGCTGTACTGTAGTAAACTTTTGTAGAATCTTTTACAGTTGGAGAAAATTTGCTTCGACTGGTCTAGAGGATGCTACAAACATCAGAAGAATAATGGGTTCATGCAAATTTGATCTAATGTGAAAACAGTCCCTGAAACACTGTTTATGTACGTCATGTTATAACTCCTGTTATAAGGTGATACATTGGGAGAAAAGGAGGGAGGGAGGGAAAGTGACACAAGTGAGAAACAAAACATTAGGTAGCTTTATATTCTTAGTTGTAACTTTGGAATCTGTTTGTCCCACAGAGGTGGCTAAATATTTTGCTCTGCGACAGTACCACTTGGTAAGGATGGTGTTCACTGCACCTAGGATGGAATACTGCAGAAGACTTCCCATTGATGTCTATGTAACCTGTCTAAACTGTTATTGGTGCACGCCCAAACATTTAAGTTATTGGTCACTTGGTCTGAGACCTTAAAGTATAATTATTTTCTTGGAATGGATGCTTCTGGTTGTTGATGTGTCCAGGTTTGGACAAGGATAGGGATAGATGCCATGCTGTTACACCTATTTTTGTGTGTGTCATTTTCTATGCTGTGAATTTATCTGGCCACAGAAACTTTAATCTACATACAGTGGGGAGAACAAGTATTTCATACACTGCCAATTTTGCCGATTTTCCTACTTACAAAGCATTTAGAGGTCTGTACTTGTTATCATAGGTACACTTCAACTGTGAGAGACGGAATCTAAAAAAATCTAAAATCCAGAAAATCACATTGTATGATTTTTAAATAATTAATTTGCGTTTTATTGCATGACATAAGTATTTGATCACCTACCAACCAGTAAGAATTCTGGATCTCACAGACTGGTTCGTTTTTGTTGAAGAAGCCCTCCTGTTCTCCACTCATTACCTGTATTAACTGCACCTGTTTGAACTCGTTACCTGTATAAAAGACACCTGTCCACACACTCAATCAAACAGACTCCAACCTCTCCACAATGGCCAAGACCAGAGTTGTGTAAGGACATCAGGGATGAAATTGTAGACCTGCACAAGGCTGGGCAATTAGCTTGGTGAGAAGGCAACAACTGTTGCAACAATTATTAGAAAATGGAAGAAGTTCAAGATGACGGTCCCTCAGTGCAAGATGCAAGATCTCACCTCGTGGGGCATCAGTGATCATGAGGACGGTGAGGGATCAGCCCAGAACTACACGGCAGGACCTGGTCAATGACCTGAAGAGAGCTGGGACCACACTCTCAAAGAAAACCATTAGTAACACACTACGCTGTCATTGATTAAAATCCTGCAGCGCCCGCAAGGTCCTCCTGCTTAAGCCAGCGCATGTCCAGGCCCATCTGAAGTTTGCCAATGACCATCTGGATGATCCAGAGGAGGAATGGGAGAAGGTCATGTGGTCTGATGAGACAAAAATAGAGCTTTTTGGTCTAAACTCCACTCGCTGTGTTTAGAGGAAGAAGAAGGATGAGTACAACCCCAAGAACACCATCCCAACCGGGAAGCATTGAGGTGGAAACCTCATTCTTTGGGGATGCTTTTCTGCAAAGGGGACAGGACGACTGCACCGTATTGAGGGGAGGATGGATGGGGCCATGTATCGTGAGATCTTGGCCAACAACCTCCTTCCCTCAGTAAGAGCATTGAAGATGGGTCGTGGCTGTATCTTCCAGCATGACAACGACCTGAAACACACAGCCAGGGCAACTAAGGAGTGGCTCCGTAAGAAGCATCTCAAGGTCCTTGAGTGGCCTAGCCAGTCTCCAGACCTGAACCCAATAGAAAATCTTTGGAGGGAGCTGAAAGTCCGTATTGCCCAGCGACAGCCCCGAAACCTGAAGGATCTGGAGAAGGTCTGTATGGAGGAGTGGGCCAAAATCCCTGCTGCAGTGTGTGCAAACCTGGTCAAGAACTACAGGAAACGTATGATCTCTGTAATTGCAAACAAAGGTTTCTGTAGTTCTGCTTTTATGATGTATCAAATACTTATGCAATAAAATGCTAATTAATTACTTAAAAATCATACAATGTGATTTTCTGGATTTTATGTTTTAGATTCTGTCACTCACAGTTGAAGAGTACCTATGATAACAATTAGACTTCTACATGCTTTGTATGTGGGAAAACCTGCAAAATCGGAAGTGTATCAAATACTTGTTCTCCCCACTGTATGTCTGCTCTAACTACTTAATAAAACATATCTCTTTTTGTCTGCGCCACTTTCTTACCAGTAGCCAATATGTAGCTGCACAAACAATCAGCTTATTCATTTTAAAAAGTCAATTATACTTAAAGACCAACCAAAATCTTAATTTTTCTTTTAACCCAATCCTTTCAAATTGGAGTAAAGTGTGTCACTGGTGTAAAGTGTGTCACCTGTTGGATTGAGAATGGAGAACATGGGCATACCTATATCATCTTGAAACCGTTTGATGCTACTGGCTGGTGTAATCCCCAGGGTAGAAGGTCATTCTCCTCATGGACGTGATTACATGACTCATCCAGGGTCCTGAAGAGATCCACTGAATGAGTTTCAGCAACAGGTCAGGTCAGATGGATATAATAACCAGACACCCAAGCATCCCATAATACCACGCCACAGCAGGTGCTGTGGCATTTTAAAAAAGAAGAACTGATTTTTTAGTGCTTTGTGAAATGTTCTTCGTATCATCGCTATCTTGTGAATATGTTGTGTGTGTTATATATGAATCGTGAAATTCAAATATATACACAACAGCCAAAATGTAGTTGCATTTCTCTTAAGTGCGATGAAGACATTAAGGATCTTTCCCCTACGTGTTTCCATGCCATTGTTTTGGTCAATTCCTGTTGACCTTTGATGTCTAGCCCCTCAAATTTCCCTGGGAAAGACAACAAGTTGGGTTGAGCATCATTTAAATTTCATCGATTCTGATTCCGATTCTGCTTTTTTTAATCTGGTTCTTATTGAATCCCGGTTCTGAATCCAATATATTTGGGGGAGAAGAAATGCAACATATTTCAAGGAAAATTTTACTAACTTTTATTCTTTGCACATTTTGGCTATAATCAGTCAATGGTGACAGGATTCAGGAAGGTTTCTTGTTAGCTTCATTTATAAAAAACTAATAAGGAAATGTCAACACTGTCACGGTTGTGGGATGAAGAGGACACAGGCGCAGAGTAGAGGTAGGTAAGGTAATCCATTTAATACAAAATAAAGAATGCAGGACTCCAACAAAACAAAAAGCAGCAACCAGTGACGTGGGTATTCCTTACACAGGATAAACAAAACCAAAATGAACCACGCCTTGGGGCCTACAAACTAAACTTAAATAGGGTCCCCAATTGGAGGCAATGACTAACACCTGCCTCCAATTGGGGAAACCAAAAAAAGGAGTAGAGGTGGCTAAAGGCCACCTCCTGTCCTGTCCTGGCTATGCCCCGAGCCCAGCGCAGAGATGGCTAGGGGCACAGCCAGGACGTGACAGTACCCCCCCCCAAAGGCGCGGGCTCCCGACCGCAAGACCGGGACGACCACACCCGGACCGGCGGAGGCTCAGCGCCCGGAGCCGCCGGCACAGGCCGGGGAGGCGGAGCCGCAGGGACAGGCCAGGGAGGCAGAGGGTCAGGAGACGGGAGAGCCGGCGGAGGGACAGGAACCGGCAGGAGAGCCGGCGGCGGGTCGACAGCCGGCGGAGAAGCAGGAGCCGGGGGAACCGGCGGAGGGTCGACAGCCGGCGGAGGAGCAGGAGCCGGGAGAGCCGGCGGAGGAGCAGGAGATGGGGAAACCGGCGGAGGGTCAGGAGCCGGCGGAAGAGCCGGCGGAGGAGTAGGAGCCGGCGGAGGCGGCGGAGGGTCCGGAGCCGGCGGGAGAGCCGGCGGAGGAGTAGGAGACGGGGGAGCCGGCGGGGGAATAGGAGCCGGCGGAGGAGCAGGAGCCGGGGGAGGCGGCGGAGGGTCCAGAGCCGGCGGAAGAGCCGGCGGAGGAGCAGGAGATGGGGAAACCGGCGGAGGGTCAGGAGCCGGCGGAAGAGCCGGCGGAGGAGTAGGAGCCGGCGGAGGAGCAGGAGACGGGGGAGCCGGCGGGGGAATAGGAGCCGGTGGAGGAGCAGGAGCCGGGGGAGCCGGCGGAGGGTCCGGAGCCGGCGGAAGAGCCGGCGGAGGGCAGCGGGGGGCGCAGGCTGTGGCTTCCGGGCAGCGGGGGGCGCAGGCTGCGGCTTCCGGGCAGCAGGGGGCACTGGCGGCGCTGGCTGCGGCTCCCAGGCAGCGGGGGACGCTGGCTGCAGCTCCCAAGCAGCTAGGGGTACAGCCAGGACGTGACAAACACAAACAATTACAAACCAAAACTGTTTAAATAATGAATAGAAAATATAACCTAAACAAAGGAGACTCAACCGTAGCAAACTGATGAATTCACTGTGAATTTTCCGCTTTCTCCTTGCTGATCTTCCCCTCATGGCTAAAGTGAAAGGAGTTTCTGTACTAGAGGGGCAGTTAAAGGGGTTGAACCGGAGGTGTAGTGGTGCTCTCTGAACTTGTATCTAAGAAAATTATATATTAGAATAATTTGCAGATATCATTCCTCTACCTTCAGTATGAAAGGTAAATGTCAGCTTATCTGTGTTAGAGAATGGAGAGAGAACTGAGAGAATGGGGCCGAGGGAAACGACGTTGTCTAGCTACGTTGATGTTACTGTAATAAGCAGGCTTTATAGTTTTAAAGAAAGAAATTACAAGCAAGCTGGGTAGATGAATAATTTACCCACAGACCAGTTGGTAGGTTATATATAATAATTATGATCTATATTATAGTAAACTAGCTAGCTTGGTGTCCACATACATTAGTATAGTGTGCTCAGGTTCGCTAGCTAGCTAGGTTAGCTTAGCTTGCCACCAATCAGTACCCTGCATGTTGGTTAGCTTGCTGTGATTGCTATTGATGTTTTATTGTCTAAGTGACAATAAGTTGATGTGCTAAATTGGAGTTATTCCAATATAAATCCTCAAAAATTCAAAATAATAAGGAATTAAATTCCAATAGCATTATTTAGGGATACACAAAACACAGCCCCACTGTGTTTTGTGTATCTGAGTGTGAGACGTTGCTACTGCTGTATCTGGGACATTATTGGGCCTGGAAGTGGGAGAACACGGTGCATTCCTTAACATTCACGCTGTGTTGAAATAAATGCTCAATCATATTGGAAGTGCTTCCTCCATTACACTAACTATTTTTAACTCAGGGCTTATATTTTGCTGTGTCATTACCCGTTTTGGTGAAGCTAAGCCAAACTTTAGAGCCTTTGCTGTGGACAGCAATGGTCCAGGATGTAAACAGAAAAGAAGTGTCTCTTAGTTCTCACGTGCTTGCTTTGTTGACCTACTTGGTGAAATTACGTGACATTTTGTCCGCCGTTCACGTAGCAGGTGTTGGCCGATCAGTTCAACTTTTATGTAAAATGAGCGACTGACATGAAGCCGAATCAGAAATGCTTGTGTCTTTTCAAATCCACGGTTCTTGGAAATTTGGAACCGGTTCCAACTTGGAACCGGTTCTTGATACCCAACCCTAACCACAAGCGGAAGGAGAAACTCTGTGGTATATTTCGTAGTATGCTGATGCGACTGTGCCTTCACTCTTGTTGCACGACAGTTCAGCTGAGACTGGGTAACGGAAAGAACCGAAGATAAAGGCCAACACTGCACACTCCCTCCTTCTGGCAGGCACAAAACAAAAGCCACAATGTGAATCATTTCCTCCCCCTGGCTTCTCTCAGTTCCCTGGCCAAAGATAAGGCCATAATGGTTGGTTTGTACGCACATACTACATTGTACCTGGGAGACTGACAAAGTCACTGAGGAACGCAACCAAGCTGTCAGATAGTGCTGTGCCGCGGTACTCATGACAGATAAGGCCACTGATACAAGCCAGAGAGGCAACAAAGCCCATGAGGCTAGGGGTTCACTGGATAGATTATCTCACTTCTTCTGCATCACTGCATTGTTGCCCAGGGCCCCGCCTTATCTTCTGCCTGTCGATTTTGGACACAATTGAATAATCATTCCTTATCGTCAAGCGGGTTCTGTACCCCAAGGTGGAATTCCTTTATGGGAAGATGAGAGAACGGCCTCAACCTTTATCTTATACCTCTTCAGATTGGCTGTTGAAATGGCTTGCGGTGGGATGTAAATGAGGTCAACTGATGTTAATGACCTTGGTGCCCTGCAGGTTCGTGGTGTCGTTTTCCTGCTAGCCTGTTCTTGACATTGTCATTATGCTTACAGGCGGGTCATGGGACACCTGTCATTTTTTATTCCAGACCCCTTCAGCCTGAGTCACATGGGGAATTTATTTCTAGAGATATTGACCCGGATTGTGCCTTTTCGATGGTAAATAATAATACAACGTATGTAGATCTGAAATATGTAGATCTGAAATGTGTAGATCTGAAATATGTAATGTAAACTTGAAAGAGGACTGCTCTGTTGTAAGAGCTAAACTGCTGATACTGTATATACAAATAATTTCATTAGTTAATATTTGCTGTGCTAGTTGTACTGTATGCAAGGGATAATAAAAACATTCTCTGCATTCTATGGAATCTAAAGCACAATGTGCAAGGTCTGTGTTCCAATGCATTTAAATGGTTCCTGTGGGTTCCCCATTTCAAGAACCCCTCGCGCTTTTAGTGGAAGCCACTGAGTAGATCATTTCAGCACTGTTTGGATTGCTGTGGCAAGATTATCCTGCAATTTCAACAACAAAATCTATAAGTTTTGCTCTTGCAGTTTTATAATTCTTCATAAGACCTGCCTAAAGAAATTAGTAAAAACAATATTTATGTATTAAAAGAGAAATTTGCAGAAATTATTCTGTTAGAAAAGGGGTGAGATAAACACTGTCTAGCTTTTACAGGCAAAGTCCTGTGATTGCAGTTTGAGGGAAATATGGAGGATGGAATATAGATAAGAGGTAGTTATCGAAGGTGGGAACTGCAAGAAGATGAGAGGTCGGAGTAGGTCAGAGAAGGAGCCAGTTGGTGTAATAGAGGTGGCGACGGGAAAACCCCCTGTTGAGTTCACCTGCTGTTACACTGAATGGATTCTGTCATAACAAAACTATTACCCGCAAACAAAAAATATTTTGACCAAAAAGAAAAAAGCTATTACGTAGAGAAAGAAAATGTAATTTCCTGCTCTCTGTATATTGTGTCTAATGAATTGTTACAAGGATTCTGATTATACTATTTGATTAGCCTTCCACACTGTGAAAACCTACATCATTATCTCTAGGCAACGATGCAAAAGACCTAATGAATGACCAGAAAAATTATTGTGCCATCTATATCTTTGACAAAGGCATTTAACTGTAATCAAATACTCTGTGACAAAAGAAAATGCATTGATAATGAAGATACTTTCATGTGCATTGCTACAGGGAGATTGAAGAATTAGATGCCCAAGCTTTTATAGAACAACAAGCCATAGACACCTGATGTTTTATTTTTTTTCATTTGGTGCGGGGGATGGCTTTTATCCCCGCACTTGGAACTACTCCATCCATCATGGCAGATTTTATTTCCCGTAACGATCCCTCATCTCTCAATGTGTCTGGGGTGTAATGGAGGGGAACAGAGATGGATAGCAGGTTGGGAGGAAGCGACAGCGATGGTGCTCAACCACTTTTAGCCTGCCCAACTCGGTTGCCACCAAAGATGCTGCTTCTTCACATAAAAACGCTTTTGTTTTTGTTGTTTGTCAGTTGTTGTTGTTTTTTGCTGTGAATGAATGGTTGGCGAAGTGACAATTATTGTGACTGGGCTCGGTTTTTGCTTGTATTGTCGAAGGACAGTTGGATCAATGGGCAATCATTTAAGACTGGTTAATTATCAGCCCCTAGTGGTTTTTCATTGAGATGCTGATGTCAGACTAGTTCTTTTGTTATGGGATAGTGGAAAGGGGTGTGTCCAGGAGGCTGCCACATTTTATGCCTTGAGAGAAATTAGTGTTGACTTTTCTTCAGGGGCTAAATAACCAATAATGTCCTTCTAGGTTGCTGGCCAGATTCTACTTCAAATCTGTGATGTTACACACCATAGAAATGGCATGAAAGACTCCACTGTGTCTGAAATCCAAACAATATTAGGAAATTCTGTAAGAGCCTTAGCCATTTAACACTGCAACTGCCAGGCCTTTTTTACCCCCTATAACCGCCAGAGCCGAACGCTGTTTGGCGTCATTAGCATAAGAATTGTCCCTATTAGCATGGACATTCTCCTCCGCTGCATCACCATGCAGCCAGAACATCAGTTCATCTACTGGGTCATTATCAAACTATATAGAATATTATAATAAAAATTATGAAATACAGAATTAATTTGTTTTAAACGGTTAATGAATTTGAAAAATATGTGTATGTATTGAAGTTCTCATCATACAAAAAAAACGACAAAAAAAAAGTACATAGAAAAAGAAGTCCGAAATGAATAGGCGGTGAACGGCAGTAGTGGGGCTATCGGGTTGATTTCAACACCAATGCATAGCTCTAGTCTCCTAGATTATTGGCATATAGGATTTTTCTTAGGTGACATGAAAACGTTATTGAAAAACCGCACGTCTTCACAGGTCCCTCCCACGGGTTGTAGTGGGGCTATTGGGTTGATTTCAACGCCAAAGCATATCTCTAGTCTTTTAGATTACTGGCATATAAGGTCTGTTCTGCTCCTTTCCTCTTGGTTTAGTTATATAACATCATGATTCCATTGCTGTGTTTCATCATGGTTAATTTGGTGACACATCAGTGCATGGGCCATAACTGTTCGCTGTTCCGTTCAACCTTGCTGAAGCAACACATTACCATTCTTGCAATGATTCAGATCCATGTAACACTGAAATATGTTCTTAAAATGTATTAGTTTATTAATTCTCACTTGCATCGCTGGGACAGCAGGGAGGCCAACATAGTTTGGCATTAGTCTTATGATTTGGGTGTCTTCTGCTTCTCCACATACCTGAAGCAGAAGCCGTAGATAACATCATTTCAAGAGGGTAATGGCCATTTCTAGTCCACTCACCATTCATTGTCAATGGCTTAGTCGACTAGAAATGGCCGTTACCTTTTTTGAAATGTCATCCTGTGCGCCAGTGTTTCGCCAATTAAACCCAGATGAAACACAGCAATGGAACCATGATGTTATATAACTAAACCAAGAGTTTGTAGAACCTGGGAATGGAAATGAGACAGATTCAAATATATGTTAACAAGATATTCTTGGACCATATAGGGCCGTTCTAGCATGTTTCTGATTGGAATTCATCAATGGTCTATGCGTTTGGGCTGCTGCGCAATATTTTCTTTGCCTTTTCGGAATTACATTTAAGTCTCACTGTAATGATGCAATTGATACAGGTTCTTGCTTAATTGTGGCTTTGCTGTATATACATATTCAGTATCTGGCTTGTGTAATATTGCTACACAAATGCTGAAGGAGGGGCACTTCATGTGGCCAGGGACAGGATTTAAACCCGCCATAACCTAATCTTTACCTCTAAGTTTGTGTAAATGAATTTCCCCCTAGAGATTGACCCGAGCCCTCCCTATCATCCACCATTACATCATGCAATTAAACTTGAACATAGGAACTTGCTGGGAAATTTTCTAAACAGTGTAACGTGAAATGGATTTCTCCTGGACACAACCCAACACTGTCTTGTAGTGTAGGTGTTGCATAACAGATACATCTCCTGTAACCCACTGCCTGTGTGCAGAGCCTGTAAAGCACTGTCTATGATGCCCGGTTATAATCAGTTAGGTCGTGATCATGATGAATTATTGTAATTAGGAGTCTGGCGCCTCTAGGAAATACTTATCTTAGTCTCCACTATGAATAATTTATTAATATTAAATATTGTGCTTGTGAATTATTGGGGCGCTTGTAGGGAAAATAAAATGTTTTGTCATGGCCCAAGTTTGGGTATTGCACAGTCCTTGTCATCTTGACAGATAGAACCAAGTCTCTTGGAAGAATGGGATGGAATGCATTAAGAGAGATCCTGAGAATGCAAGCTTTCAAGAACAGTTCATTTAATACAAATTCAAATTGATTAAATTTACTTACCATTTCTAGTAGCAACAAAATTGCTCCCTAGCTCTGTCTGTACCCTCTCTCCCTCTCCTTGTAATTCTCCCACTTCCATATTTATCATGTTTCTCCTTGCCTCTCATTTTGTCTCCTCCTCTCCCTGTATGCTGATGCTGATTGGTTTTCAGCACCTGGGACGTGTTTGTGGATTAAAGCATGGTGGTCTGATATGGGCTGCCACCCATTTGCCTTTGCGTTAGTGAACATTAACCAAACCTTTTATAAGGTGATTGATTTGTGGACTGTTCTTGTTGAGTGGAAGGAAGAGTTTAACGATGTCAACCGAAACCACCTTTTGTAAATGGAGTTTGCAAGCGTTACGTGATTGCATGTATCCATCCTCCTCATGTCTTTGGTTCAGGAGGCAGGTGTGATAATATGGGGAATGTTTTTCACACAAGACCCCTTAATACCAGTTGAGCATCATTTGAATGCCACAGTGCTCCTAATACAGGGACGCAAGACAACACTTCAAAAGTACCTTAATGCTACTGTGAGCCATGGTATTTCTCAGTGGAATGGCCTCAGGGAAATTCGTTACCAATTCTGCTTATGGCAAATGGTGAACACAGTCCACCAGGCTAATGTGGAACTTCAAAATGGCCAATTGTGGTTACACAATATATAGTGATCTGCTAGATGACACTTTGATAATCTGCTCTACTACTGTCATGGACAAAGTATCACTTGTCAGATTGTGGATTTGGGATAAACTGGTTAAATTGTCTTGCCTTAAAAAGGCTTGAAATAAAATCTAATTAAAAGTCAGTCTCAAAGTAATCCACAGAAACTTAATCAAAACATTCCTCTTGATCTGTATTAGTAAAAAATATATTAAATCAATGTTTTTTTCACTGATTCTGAATACCTTTGATTGATAATCGACATTGCAATAAGGTTAGATAGATTGAGGCATTAATATTTGAAATATCTGATGGTAAAAGTACATGTAGACCTCTGAGGATTTCTGGTTTGGCTCTAAGCAAAACTAAACTGATGTCAGACTCAAAGAGAATCCCTACTGTTATGTTTCATGCTCCAATTATCTACCAGAAAAAAATGACATTTACCTTCTCCCCATGGATACAGAGCAGCAAGAGACAGCTTTGCAAGAAGTCTTGAATACGAAATGTGAAATGTAATACTGAAGCTGCATCCTATTAATTCAGAAGATAATATTTCTTGTTATAAAACCTGTAGTTTGATTCACCGACATGCTATTCGACCAGGGATTGAATCCTGCTCAAGGATTAACCCTGGGATCCCTTGGAGGGAATTGGAATTGTCCAGATTTTTAGGAGTTAGTAATCGAATACGGTTGCCTTGCCTCGTCCCGCTCTGGTGATTCTTTGTGGCAGCTTGGGCGCCTGGGAGCTCAGAAGGCTAGTGACGGTGTTCCTTCCAGCATTTAAGGATTCCGGTGAGCGAGCAGAGTGTTAAGAACCAGAATGGCTCTGAATGTGCTGTGGAACACATCTCGACATTGACTGTTCTGGGTTTGCTGGGAATATGCATTACAGACAGTGGAAGAATTGCCCTGTCACGTTGCTTGAGCCGGATGCATGCCAGAGGAGTGGCGGGGGACGTACCGTAGAAGTGTCGTCAAAGGATATAGTCACACTCTATCCCTGCCTTTTCAAAGCCAGTGACATTGTGTGGGGTTAAAGCTGGGTCTAAAGGACGGCTTGCATTCCTTTTGGGTGAAGAGTATTTGTTCGTGTTTTTAAGTGAGATGCAGAATCCATGCAGGCTTTTTTTTTAGTCCGTGAATGACAGGCAAGATATTTTGCTCTTGCTATGAGGGTGGTGACAGCAGCTGAGATGACAAAGGAATGATTGCTCTGCCTGCTGTTTTTCTTGCCTTCACCTGCATGCCTTGGCCATCTGAAGGGTGAGAGGATTGTATTTTACCACCAGACCGACTGCCCTTAGCAGTCGTTCTGGTGAAAAGTGCCAGATGAGATTTTTTTTTCACCCATATAAACTGTCAAGGTCATGAGAAAGGATGGTGTCTCAAGGGAGAGAGAGTTCTCGACACCACTGTCACTTGACTTGTCACTCTGGATAGCAGCAAGGACACAGTGCCAATTAAAATTGGCCCAGTGGGTCTCCCCCGGTGGTAATTTGCGTTTGATATATCATACGTATGTTTCCCATTTGTTTCACTTATTCACTCTGGCTTTCTCGTCGTTTTCATGGATTATGTGTTGTAGGTAGTCCCTGCTGTCATCAGCAGGGACTGGGGAATTTGTCAGGATCAAAAAGAAATGTGAAAGGAGCAAAGCCCTGGTAAAAGTGTTAGTTTGAAACCTAACCCTGGGATAGAAAAAAACTATTATGAAAGAGAGAAACAATTCTCAAACCTATGCCTGAATGGCTTTCTAGGAGAGTGTTCCAGAAGGGTCCAATATCAGTCCTGATGTACAAAAGTATATAAAATAAACCGTAATAATAATAATAATCACCCACCCTTTAATAAAAAAGGCCAGCTGACTTTAAGTAGTCACATTTTGAAGTTGATTGGGTATGAACCCTCTGCATAATGTTACATCTTCAAAATGAGGTTTGTTGTTACGGAATGGTGTGTTCCTAAATGTAGTGGATATTTGAAGGAAGTTCATACCCAGTCAACTTCAAAATAAGACAACTTAAATAAAGTAATCGGGCCAAAAAAGTCAGCTGGCCTCAAGAGTCTGCTGGCCTCAAAAGTCTACTGGATTTTTGTATAGCTTTTTTTTTTATCATTGAGGTTGTGCTTTTTCTGATTGACAGCTTGTTGAAGTTTTAGATAGATGTTCTCAGAAATGCATTCCGAACAGCAGCAGCTGACCACTGTCAAATGGAACGTTTCTATTTGAGAAACATTATACCAAAAACACCATACTGAGATTGAAAATTGCATGATTAAAACCTTCTCTGCATGAACTTGGACAGTAATTACAGTCTTTTAGATTTATCTTTTTTATTTTATTTGTTTATGCAGAGCACTTTTATTAATTAAGACAGATTTGAAAGAGCACGGGAGATGTAGTGAAAGGACTTAGGGTGCAGACTGGGACTGAATCGTGGTTAGCCAGAGTTGTGTACATGTGCCTAGACTTCACATCACAGAGACTGCACATCTTGGATTAATTCTGAATTTAGACGTTGAAATGTTGCTTCCGTGACTGAAGTGGTACAAACAGTGTACAAACAGCGAAAATAGCACCCACATTGAACCACACTCCCAATATCCAAATGAAATTCTTTTTTTTTTTTTGGAGCAGCTGTAAAACATGTGCAGGATCGGTGAATACAGCCCCCACTTTTGCTTGAAAATCTAAGAGAAGGTTTGAGTACATCAGTGATTCCCAACCAACTTTACTGGTCTTGCTCAGTTCTGACAATATTTTGACAAAACACAAGTTTAGTATATACAGCCATAACATTATGACCACCTAACTAATATTGTGTAGGTCCCTCTTTTCCCGCCAAATCAGCCCTGACCCGTCAAGGCGTGGACTCCACTAGACCTCTGAAGGTGGGCTGTGCTATCTGGCACCAAGATGTTAGCAGCAGATCCTTTAAGTCCTGTATGTTGCGAGATGGGGCCTCCATGGATCCGACTTGTTTGTCCAGCACATCCCACAGTTGCTCAATTGATTTGAGATCTGGGGAATTTGGAGGCCAAGTCAACACCTTGAACTCGTTGTTGTGTTCCTCAAACCATACCTGAACCATTTTTGCTTTGTGGCAGTGCCAGTGCCATCAGGGAATACCGTTGACATGAAAGGGTGCACATGGTCTGCAACACTGCTTAGGTAGGTGGTACATGTCAAGTAACATCCACATGAATGGCAGGACCCAAGGTGTCCCAGCAGAACATTGCCCAAAGCATCACACCGCCTCCACCAGCTTGCCTTCTTCCCATAGTGCATCCTGGTTCCATGTGTTCTCCAGGTAAGCAAAGCTCGTCTGTTGGTTCGGACCACGTGGGCCAACCTTCGCTCCCCACGTGCATCAGTGTCGGTGTATGTCGCAGTAACAGTTGGCCAAAGTTGGTAGAATATTTTTCAAAATAATTTACAATTGCTACGACTTATGTGCTTCCACAAAGTGTTAACTGACCTGTCTGAAAGAAATTCTATCGACGCTTCTACATTTGGAGTGGGTTGTGTCGCTCTGGAATGAAAGACACATTAGCGGATGATAAATAGATGAGAATTAGTCTTACACATTACAGTTTATATTTTCCAATGCAGTGATCAAATAAAATAAGAAACACTCACTTTTGCTTAGCTGAAATTAAATGTACTTAACCTCATTCAATGCTCCCACTATATTTGACTCCTGCATATCTAGATACAGTGAATGTACGATTATGTGCCTTTTTACGTTTAGACATGTATTATTTTGAGTACTAAAATGTAGGTATTAGTGGTTGTTTTGATACCTTACTAGTTTCTTGAAGGATCATATTAATTCTCTTGGAGTTGAGGTTCTCCTCAAGGAGCAATAATGTTTAGGAGCGGCCATTCCACTAGGCTAAAGAAAGATTCATGTAGCAATGTCATATGTCAGCTATGTTGCTTCTCTCAGCTCAGACAAAAGCATTAAACTACTAGTAGTTCCTTTGTTGTCTCTCCCTGGGCATTGTGCTCAGCCTGTGGCATGCTGGCACCAACTGAGATTAGTGTGTGACTAAGGGTCTGCCGTCAAAGACATTCATCTTACCATTGAGCCTTCTATCAGAATGGAAATTTCTCCTCCCCAAAGGCCAAGCCTGTCATTACCGCCACAGGAATGCTAATACAGCTGAAAAAGAAAAGGCACCGATGCACAGATCTTACAATGATGGTGGTAATATAGCTTCCATGTAATCTAGTGGTGGGTGAGAACAATCGGAAGTTCATAGAGCTTCTGCTGTACTGTAATTAGATACAGTAACTACCTGTATCCCCATTGTAATAGCCAATAAGCTGACAGCCAATGATGTGGTTTTGACCTCAGTCAATTAGATTAGTAGATTCATAAGCAGTAGCGGGTGTATAATTATTTAACAGGGATTTATTTATCCCTGCTAAAGCCTGGAAGGGGTCAAAGTTCGCTCAGATGAAAGCTGGATCTAAAGGTGTAAGGTGTGTTCAACAACAAGAACCATTAATGATTTTCAATTACAGAGAATAATTTTATGTTAATCACATGCAAATTGCAGAGCCAGGTGCAGAATTTCTTGATGCAGCTTAAAACCGTTTAAATTGCTTCACTGTAAATGTCATCGTTTGTCATTACTTGTGTATAATTAGCTAATGGAGAGTTCACAAGCAAGTCAGTTTACTGGAAGAAATTGCTTGTTAGTCAGCCTCAAAGCATACAATCAGGCCCTAAAATTTGTATATGGCTTACAAATTGTACAGTTTTATTTAAATCATTACATTGACTCAGTTACTCGCAACTGACTGGGCATCCAATTCACTTTTGAAAGTGTCAGTGTATTTGTTTAACAACTGCAGATGTATATTTTCTGAAAGGTCTAATTTCTAAATGAAAACTTGGTGGGGACTTTTTGTTGCTGTGGGGCCTGGGATAAACTATGATGCTCTGTGCCTGTAAACAGAGTTATGTAACTGAGGGAAGTCTGATTGGAGACAGCCCTGTCTAAGGTGCATGTTTGGAGAATCATGGTTCCTGTAACCAGTATGTTAAATAATTCAGCACTATGTTACAAACAAGATATGTTGTCTAAGCTGTTTTCTGATTACACATCTCTTATGTTGGGACCATGGTTTAGAGTGGGCACGTTGGTTCCTTGCTCATCAGGGATTTGCAGGCAACAGATTTTGATCGTGTTTCTTCAGAGTGCAATTCTGCAAAATAAATGTGCACGTTTGGATTATCATGTCAATCAGATCTTTCTGTGTGTCTCAAACACACTCAGTGTTTGGTTAATTTAGTTCTGAGGGTCGTAAAGCATAAGAACAGGCTTAAGAGCCATGATCTGTAAGAGCATTTGAAATAGTTTTTGTCTAATGTGGATTGATTGGACTGCAATCAGCTCAGGGGGAATGCAGTCGTTTTTGTATTCTATGCAGACAGCAGTTATCCTAAATCCAATCAATTCCCACTTTTTCCATTAGTGGCAAGTCAGTGATAAATATTTAACCGCTCAAGGCCCTCTTACGAAGTATTCACATTTGACTGCAGGATGTCATTGACTATAAATGACATGTAAAAGTAAATGAAAGTTGAAGGGCTCATGAAACTCGATTTCCGGCGAAGTGCTTGGATGCGCCGACGTCCCTTCATCCCAGCTCTTAAGATGGCTGCTTTGCAAAACACTCTTAGGGTCTGACCCTCTAAGAGTGCCCTGCGCCCTCCACTGCTTCTGGGCCATGGCCGTCTGTCAAGCTCCCTTAAATCAGCTGACTGAACAGGACCAGAGCTGGGCGGGAGCTCAGAGGTCAAAGCCGGACAATGCTGCCCCCACAACCCCTCTAGATGCTCCTCAGGAATTTGTCCTCCTCCACACCTGTCAGTATAAAGCCGAGCGAGAGGGAGGGAGTGTGACCGCAGCGTGGGCTTGCTCAGGATTCCAGGGAGGTAATACAGACAGGCTCGGTCGGCTCATTCTTTGCTTGAGGCTGAATAAGCCAAGTGATCCAAGCCATTCTCCTGAGGTGCGCCGTAGCCATAGCTCCAGTGAGCTCTGACTTTCCTCAGCAATGTATATCAATAGTGCTATTATGCTCAAACAAGGGCGTTTGACGTAAGCCCTGCTGTTTTTTTTTCTTAGTGGTCCTGCAATCTTTTAATCATCCTTCACAAATGATATGACAGATAAGGGGCTGCGGGGATACAAGATCGATCAGAATGAATCATGTCTGCAGCGTAAGAATTAGAATTTGTCGCAGTACTGTCTCTCAATTCACAGTGGCTCATCAGAGACAAACTGTGCCGCCGCTTACAGAGCGAGCGCGAAATGGAGAGAGAGGTGTACATGAATTAGACATCAAATTAGACATCAAATTAGACATAATTTATGTGTCTCCATGGTGCAGTGAGTCAAGGAAAATTCTGTGGGTGTTTGCACAACAGTGAATCACCGGGATCTAGACATGTGGCCAAAGAAGGAGATATACATGCAGGGTCACCTGGGCTCAGTGAATCTGGAGATTTCGCAGCTTTAGGGCTCAGTGAATATGCTTTGAGTGTCTGAGACACTGTGCTGTGATTAAGGAGTCAGTGGCTTGACTCAGCAGTTCTGGAGTTGATGGATACCCAAAGAAGGACATGGGAGAAAACCTTTGGACATTTTTAGTCCCCGAGACCCAATGTACTGTGCGCTATCGAAATTCTGTGGTAACAAATGTCCAAAAAGACTGCCAATTTGCAATGGGATGAAAAATGTGTTTCATCAAGTCATATTAAGTAGGCTGTGTTCTGCTCCTGGCCAAATGCTCAGTCTGTTTACCGAATATTTAATGACCATAACATTGGAAAAGTAAAGAAGAGCAGTTGTGCAGTCAATTACTTTAGGCATCAATATTCTCTTCCTGGGCTGCCACTTCAGCTGATATCGACAACAGTCTGTTCTTCGCTTCTCCACTCACCTTTAAGACTCCCATTCATTCTGATTGCTCCTCATCACCAAACATTGGAGGTCACAATTTACCCCAAGGTGGTCCTCCAAGTAGAGAGATGGAGGTCACCAATCAGTTTAAGGGGTTCTGTCTAGAAAACTTGCTTGCTGATGAACACCTGTTTAGGGGATTACACAGTAACTAATTAACAAAATAGAAAAAGGAAAACAAATATTTTTCAATATTTTTCATCAATTGGTGCACCTGATTGGCTTAACAAGGTTGCCTGTCACCTATCACAAAGTAAAGAAATCTGCTCCAAATCCCACAGCAGCTCGGCAGAGTTCCTCTCACGACAATGATTTCTTCCTGTCAGACAGCATTACCATGCGTGGTCCCCTGGTGTCACTCCTCCAGTCTGACAGCCCAGCCTCTGCTGCCTGCGTGTTCCCATCAGCCCCTGTCTTTAGCTGTCTCTGTCTCCCTCCTAATCTCAGCGGTTGCCATTTGAAGGGGTGGCTTGGTCTCTCCTGTCAAACAGCAGCATAATCCGGACGGTTTGTGTAGATGAGGGAGACTGGGGACGCAAGAGAGAGGAAAGAGAATATTTCCTGGATTTGTTTGTTCTGGGTTAATGTTCAAATTCTGCGCTTTTGTTTTCTTTCTAAATCCAATAAGAATTGTGTTGCCGTGATGTTTGTTTTCAGCGTGTGCCTCAAATGTGACCCGTATATGACTATTAAAATGTATTAACACAGTCTATTAAAAAGTATCTGAATCCATCAAGATAAGAGATTCAAACAAGCGGTATGAATCAATGAGTTGATGGCAAGAATTGAATCGCATAGTTAGGCAAATTGGTTTTAATTCATGTGGTAAAAGGAATGATTGTGTCAAGACCTAAATCACAAGATGTTACTAAGGTGTTTTCAGTCTTGGTATTTTATGAGAGGGAGAGAAGTGTATATGGTAGATAGTAATGGCCTGGCAGGGCCCCAGCAGCCCCTGAGGAGGGAGAGAAGTGTATATGGTAGATAGTAATGGCCTGGTAGAGCCACAGCAGCCCCTGAGGAGGGAGAGAAGTGTATATGGTAGATAGTAATGGCCTGGCAGGGCCACAGCAGCCCCTGAGGAGGGAGAGACGTGTATATGGTAGATAGTAATGGCCTGGCAGGGCCACAGCAGCCCCTGAGGAGGGAGAGACGTGTATATGGTAGATAGTAATGGCCTGGTAGAGCCACAGCAGCCCCTGAGGAGGGAGAGAAGTGTATATGGTAGATAGTAATGGCCTGGTAGAGCCACAGCAGCCCCTGAGGAGGGAGAGAAGTGTATATGGTAGATAGTAATGGCCTGGTAGAGCCACAGCAGCCCCTGAGGAGGGAGAGAAGTGTATATGGTAGATAGTAATGGCCTGGTAGAGCCACAGCAGCCCCTGAGGAGGGAGAGAAGTGTATATGGTAGATAGTAATGGCCTGGTAGAGCCACAGCAGCCCCTGAGGAGGGAGAGAAGTGTATATGGTAGATAGTAATGGCCTGGTAGAGCCACAGCAGCCCCTGAGGAGGGACAGGGGCACATCAAGGTCAGTCTTGACACAGCAGACTGGAACCAGGAAAGAGAAAAGATAGTTTGGGCTAAGCTTTTTTTTTTTTTATAGGTGGCTGGCCATGCAGTGATAACACTCGAAATATGATTACATATTTTTTGTGAACTAGGATAAATGCATTTCTGGACATTTTAGATGATACTCTTATAGGTAATAGCTTTAAATTCAGAGCTTGGAAATTCCAAAACAATGACGTGGCAGATGATGCAGTGTTGTGCTAAATAATCTAGTGCGAACGTGCGCGTGTTTATGTATGCACCTGCATCCCGATTTGACATGGCTGGTGGTAAAAGCTGCTGTAATCCGATTACCAAACAAAGGATAGTGCTACTGGAAACAAAGCTCAGTAATTCAATGTTTGCACTCCCAACAATATCAGCCCAAAATCCTACATTTGGATTAATTTGGTCAGTCTGTCCATTCATCACAGTCCTTCAGTCAGATATTGAATAATTTAGTGGATTAGTTCAACTGTTTTTACTGGAAGCTGTTACTGGCACGCGTACTGGCACATTCAGATTTTGTTTGTCCTTTTTGCCCAAACATCCCTTTTGATCAACCCAGTTGGAGGAAAGGAATCGAACACAAACACATCGACACTCATTTAAAAGAAAGGCAGCTGTATCGTCGGTACAAAAGCGCCAGTTCCTCCCATCATTCGCTGGGAGATTTCACTACATTTTGCCATAGTGCTCCAACAGATTGGGGACCACACTTGCTTCACACCTGCTGCACACTGTGCCAAGTGAAAGGCTTCCCAGCCATTTGTTTTGTGTCCTGTCTAATAAACCATGAAAAAAAACCTGACAACATTTATTTTAAACATGGGTTCAGTCCATTTGTGTACAAATATTGTTGATATTATTTGACTTTCTCTGAATTCAGAGAATAATGTAGACTGACTTTTGAATTGATTCAGGTTCTAAGTAGCTCAGTTGGTATGCCATGGTGCAAACAACGCCCGCTCTGTGGGTTCACCTACAATGTATACAGACCCTGTAAAGCGTTCTTGATAAACGTACTTCGACCTCAGAGCAACCACCTTTAAAAGCATGTTGGCAATACATTTTTAAATGAGCATGCTATATCTGGGTAGGTTAAGAAATATTTCCCAGGCACTTAATATCCCTGTGAGAATAGTAAAGTGTTTCTCTCTGGATAGTGTATTGTATCACCAAGATGCTGTTCATTCTTCCTTAATGAGCTGCAGGAGACAATGGAAATTACTCAGAGATATCACTTTGAGGCTAATATTATTTAGCATTCACTTTGTATTGCTGGTGTGTTTGACATATTAAAAAGAAGGAAGCCCTTATTAATCATCCACTTTAAATAATCCATACAATTGGCACCAAAGCTGTTATGTATTATTGCAATACAAGAAAGAAACACCTGTGATTTGGGGCCAGTGCAACACATCAAGTCCAATGAAACTATAAAATGAAGCTATAGGGACAATCAATACAAGATCATTGTGCAGGGGTGCAAGGTAATTGAGGTAGATTTTGTGCACGTGTGTTTGAGTGTCAATTACTGTACATACGGCCAATGCAACGACAACTAAGCTCAGTGCATTCCGCATAGTAATTTAAATGTTAAATATTTAGCTGTCTTAGGACTTGAAAGCTTTTTGTGAGTCCCTTGGTCTCAGATGGTCTTGGTATTGCGCAGGACCATGCAGTCACAGTTGAATTGGAAGTAAAAGGAATTAGGCACACATTCTCGAGGGGCCCTCCCTGTTGAAGGTCAGCTTGTCTGAGGGTTGGTTGCCTACCTTTACAACTTGGGAGCGACACGCCCAGAAATCCAGGACCCCGTTACAAAGGGAGTCCTTTCATCCCAGGGTCCTGAGCAAAGTGAGCATCTTAAAGGGGACTGCGGAATTGAACGCTAAGCTGTAGTTGATGAACCACATCCTTACATAAGTATTCCTCAGGTTGCAGAGGGCTATTGAGAATGTAATCTGCGGCTCTGTGTCATTTGAATTTGTGTGTATAGGGTATCTGGGATGACCAGCTTTTTAAAGCATTTCTTGGTAATGAATGTGAGTGCTATGGATCTACAGTAATTTAGGAAAGTTTTACTAATACAGGTAGAGATTACGCAGAACGTGGGATGACGCAGTCATCCTGTTTGCCTGGGCTCTGGTACAAGCATAAAAGTCATTTCAACCGCCTGGCAAGTCGTTGTAATCTGTAATGGTTTGCAAGCCCTGTCACATCCGGCGATTGCCAGAGCCTGTGTTGCAGGATTCGGGTTTTAATCTTGTGTAGCCCTTCCCCGTGTTTATTGGCTCATCGGAGGATGTAGTGGGATTTCCCCGGATGTAGCTGTAGCCTTTAGCCCTGTGCGAATATTGCCTGTAATTCACGGTCTATTGATGAAACGAGCGACAGATGAGGTCAAGTCCTCATGGACCAAAACTCTCTGTGTTTTCCTTGTATTGGTGCGGCAGCATATTTTTGTGGTTTTCACTGGGAAGGACTGAGGACCAAAACAAAAGCTGTATAAGAGGAGCAGAGCCCATGTAAAAAGTCCTCTGTAGACCGTAGCTTATTTTTGAGAGAGACAATCGAGTATAATCGTTTTAAGTTCATAGACGCTGAATTGAAACACACACAGTGGCTTTCAACGAAGTGTATTGTGTGATTTCTTTGGGGGGGGGGTGTTTGTTTCAAAGAAGTGTTTCCTTTTCTTAAAACCCCTTTATACCAATTTGGTCTCCCTTCCCAATTTGCACCCTCTCCACATGGATGCAGGTGCGGATAAAGATTACTGCAAATCCTTCACCTCATTATCCATTCCAAGCCTTTGTGCCTTTCCCCTTCCACGCTGCTCTGTCAACCAGAACGTCACGAGGGTCAGGGCGTGTAAGGACATGCACACTCACCTGACAATCTTAGTTAGCTTTTCAGGCGCTGGGCCACCTGAGGAAGACGCTACAGAGCTATGAGACTTGGAAATCCCTGTTGATGAAACCTCGCTGGTCGATAATGGCCAGTTTGCTCGTGACGTTTAGTTTCTCTTAGTACCGATCGAGTCTCGGTCCTCCCTTAAATGTGCTTGAAAATCAGATTGTGATTTACATTTTATTAATTAACATTAATTATTTCCTACCACATGGAAAAAAAAACTGAGCAATAAACGGAATGTACAGTATCTCACAAAAGTGAGTACACCCCTCACATTTTTGTAAATATTTGATTATATCTTTTCACACTTTGCTACAATGTAAAGTAGTGAGTGTACAGCTTGTATAACAGTGTAAATGTGCTGTCCCCTCAAAATAACTCAACACACAGCCATTAATGTCTAAACCGCTGGCAACAAAAGTGAGTACACCCCTAAGTGAAAATGTCCAAATTGGGCCCAATTAGCCATTTTCCCTCCCCGGTGTCATGTGACTCATTAGTGTTACAAGATGTACTCACTTTTGTGAGTTATTATAATTTAACATTATTCACACCTTGGAGACAGTTGACCTAAATCAGCACTAGTGTTTAATATTATACAGAGAATCTACCAGTTGTTCTGCCCAAGAAGACTTCCAGAACTTTCTGGGCTTGTCTGTGTTTCTTTTTAAATTGAAAGTACTAATTAAAAGCATCGCATCCCAGCTAACTAAATCCGACATGATTATTGCTAGCACTGTAAATGAAAAAAATATATAATGTACTGTATATATATAACACTTTCTTGTTGCCTCTGTAGAGAATGGAAGTAACCACACAGTTTCATTGATGCTGCTTTTTTATACGGCTTAAAAAACACTGTTGGCCAACTTGTAGAACAGTTGTATGTCTGTGACAGTGGCATTCAGTAACATCCACTTGATGTTGAAGGTTTTCTGTGCAACACCTGGTGTCCTCTCCAACAGAAAATAGTCTCCGCACTCGCATGCTGTCTTAACAAGTTCATTTGAAGTATGGTGACGAACAGAATAGGATGGCTTTTCCCTTCCCTTCATTGTCATGTGTATTTGTCTGTGTGTGGCATACGCTGATAATTAAGTAGTATGACAGCTTCTTCATGGCTGAGTGTTGTGTATCAGTGGAGAGTGCGCGCGTGGCTCTGTCCCTGACCCTGCTCCTGGCTGGCAGTCACTAGCATCGTGCTGAAATGTAGTCATCTGGGACACAGATGTTTGATGCGCCCAGAGGTAGTGAATTCGGCGGAGGAGAGCGAATGGGATGGAAGAGGGCGAAAAGAAATAATGACAACACACAATGGTCATGACCTGTCTCAGGTCCAGCCAATGCAACGTTGAGTATTGGGGAAGCGGAAAATCACTGGAGTGAAACAACCCTGAATATTTGATATCATTTGATTTATTGCAGGAACATGCACAATTACACTCCCACCCATCTTATTAGGGCTATTGTCAAATAATGCATTCACAGTAGTTATTTTTGGTGTACTTAAAGTGACACTGGAATCCTGAATTTAAACAACAACATGACTTGTTTAGCCTTTACTTACCGAACCAATGGCAATAGTATTAGCGAGTCCAGGATGGTTTACTGTAGGGTGGGGGGGTAGTACTGTAAGTGTCTAAAGCACGTATGAGGAGACACAAAGCCAATGCAAGCTGATAGACGGGCTGGCGGGGACATTTTAATGGGGGAAATATCTCAAGAACTCTGAACAATTTTGTAGAAAGAAATATTTGAAACATTTGAAACGGTGTAGATGTCTTGTGGTCATGTATGGTTGTATCTACGCTAGTAGTACAGGTCCCTTTAGGTGTTTTGAAAGATGAATTCTGATTCATACATCCATTCTATTTGAAGCGATTTTACAAATACTTCCAAATGTATTTAAAAATGTCTGCCTGTTATTAATCCCTATGTTGATCCATATATGATGTATAAACATGTCCTGTCAGCCATTAGTGTAACTCCATGACAACACTGTTTAACATTGCAGGTGATTGTCTGATTCGACTGAATAGGGTGCACTGCAGCACAGGTGCTTCGGATTATTTAAACACTGCAAGCCTTGCCAGAAAAGGCTTTGCAAGCTGGATGCAAATCTGGGCAGGATAATAAACCCAATCCTAATAAAAAAATGATGACAGTTTTTGTATCCTTCAGTGTCACAAATCTCAGCTTTAAAAGATATAGACTTCATGACAAAAATCAGCTTATTTACACATTCTAGCAGACTTCGGCATTTATGTTACTAATACTGATGCCATAAGGCATTTTCAACCAAATACGTTTTGGTTCACAGTTTGGTTCAGAGCCATTATGGGTTAAGTTTTGGGAAATGTTTAAATGGGAAGCCTTAAACTGGGATTGAACCTGCAACGTTTAGAGATATAGCTTACAGTTCAACCCATTCTCAACCGCATCCAGAATTTCCTAGCTTTCCCCGAGGCTAGGTTATCATAGGCACTTGCTTTGCCTTTAGTGGTTGATTAATTGTCAGTTAACTTAGGTGTAGATAGTGCATAATCCACTGAAACTTGAGGAAATGCATGCATCACATACTTCCACACCCAATCCATTGAAATACTTGAAAGGGGAAAGGTGAAACGTGCTTCATATTAGAATAAACTCCCTCTGCACTGTAACCCAGCCAGACTGTGGCTCTGGTCCAAATCTCCTGACGTGGAAGCCCCTGGGCTCCAGACACTCCCCTCTGCAGCACCAGGGGTTTCTGTTGGAGGGGTAGCTCCCTCTGTCTATAAACATTCCCTCCCGTCAAGTACAGAGCCGTAATTCACCTGGCAGCGCACTCAGCGTTATATAAGACATCCCTGGGTTTCCTTTTTCTAGAAAAGTAAGACCTGGCCTTCCATGCCCCAGGACCCATGAACAACCTGGGAGGAAGAAAGGGGATCTCTGTAATTTACCATGACATGGTACATAATAGCAAGGTGTTGTGGAAAAGAGCCCCTTGGAGCAGTATATGGGTTCTAAAGTAAATGTGGCTTAAATGTCAATGTGGTCTAAAGTAAATGACTTACTCTTGTATTCATACAATATGTTCATTCATGTGTATTTATTTCACTTGTTAATGTTATTTTTTATTTTTTTTATATTTTAACAATTCATTGCTTTGTTACAACCAAATTGTATTGCCTGGTCATGGAAAGTCTTGATCAGTTGTCTCATTTATTAACATTTACTATAGCTGCCAATCCACTGTTGCTAGATCAATATTTGCTGGACAGAGTAAGCGGTGTCTGACTACCCCTTGTTAAATAGCGTAGTGGTTAGAGAAGCGGACTTGTGAACTATAGGTCTTGAGTTTGTATCTCCTCGCAGGCGAGGCGTAGTACACATTATGTATTATTCCGTATAGACAAAAACTTTGCTGGCTGAAACCGTTAATATCCACATTATGGAAAGCCTGAAATAAAACAGTTTACAGTTATATTGCGACTGTTTCTGGTGGACTTTCGAAGTACGCATCCGTGCATGCCTTTTGGGTCAGGATAGACAAACACATTTGCTGGCTTAACAACGTAGTTATGATATCTTAAGCCTTAACTGAAACTGTATACGGTTATATTGCGACTGTTTCTGGCATAGAATAGTTCATCTTCAGTCTCACTAGCAATTGCTCAATTCTTATGATTATTCCTAGGAAGTTAGTAGATACTAGTAAGCCTATTTAACACAATCCTATATGGAGTCTAGTGACTGCTGAAACTTGTAATTTAGTGGTGTAGTGAGATTCCGTCTCTCACAGTTGAAGTGTACCTATGATAACAATTACAGACCTCTACATGCTTTGTAAGTAGGAAAACCTGCAAAATCGGCAGTGTATCAAATACTTGTTTGATAGGCAGAAATCTTCACATCATGCCAGCTGTTATAAATTGAATTTAGGTTGGGGCTTTGTTTAGGCCAATCATGATATTTACTTTTTTCATTCTTTAGCTACTCCATTGTAACATTGGCTGTGCGTTTCAGGTCATTGTCATGCTGAAAGCTGAACTTCTGTCATTGGTCTCTTGGTCTCTGATCTGTCTCATACTTGATAAGTCATCCATTTTAGAAGGATGAACTGATATAGGCAGGTTCTTGGCCAGGATCTTGCCATACACCTGACAATTCTTAATCATTATCGTAACCATTTTCCAAGCAATATTCAAGGCCCTCTAAATCTTTATTATCATGCCTTGCTCTGTGTCTTTCCATAACCTTGTCCCATTGCTTACGAACAATACAATGAGTATTAAATTGTATTACAGCAAGGCTTAAATCATTGATTGCATGTATTGATTACCCTGTAACTGCTTTTTGTTACTGGGATAAATGGACCAATTTAGAGCTGGGATGGTGAGGAGGCCTTAATACGGACCATATAGTCCAGACATCGGAGTTGGCAGGTAGAGAGGGATCTAGAAGCTGGTAAAAGATGTATTTTGTGCAGCCTTATTTAGTTGTAGTGTTAAAATAAAAATAACGGCAGAGCCCCTACTTTCCTCCACTATTCTCAGATGTCCTGAATGTTCAGATAGATCAAGACCCACAGCTCATCTTATGAGTCTCCCCACTGTATCTAAGACAGACCAAAACCCAACAACAATACATCTCCTAAATTGTGAATGTATTATTTTAGATCCGATGGGGGTTCTTACATGTTTGTGGGTTGGGTCAAGACCTCTATTTGCCCGTACCGACACTTCAGAACATTACAATAAATACAAATAAACATGAATACTAATTTGTCCAATAGGTTGTAGTTTGTCTCACTTTGAACTAGCTGAGGACACAAGCGGAGATGGTTGCCGCAGAATATATAGGAGGTTCACGAACCATGACTTATCTAATGTGATCTATTCAAGATGGCAACTATCATCATGATTAGTACAATATAATGAACATTTGGTCATGGCTACAAGCAAGCAGGGGTTCATAACATAAAGGATGATCCTGGCATTATTTCATCCAGAGTTTGATTTTTTTTTGACGCAGGGATGTCAAGTCTGATTGCATTGTGTGTGTGTGTGTGTGTGATTGTCTATCGATCTACGAGAGGATTTACACTGGTTTCCAATAACTCCACCGGAATAATCCAGATGAACAAGGAATGCCGAAGTCATCTATATTTCATAGTAATGAAGTTAATTACAAACAAGCAGTAATGTCTCAGAGCGTCAACGTTGCATACCAGCAACATTCACTTTGTCCTCCTCAATGGTATAAAACTCTACACAATGTGTAACATGGGTACATCAAGCATGTGCTTGTGCCTGGAGTATACATCAATAATTAACTCCATGAAATCAAACGTTACTGTTTCTTCTAGACTGATGTATAATTTCTAAAATACCCTGTTGCATCAACAATAGGTCCCCCTCACCTCGGCCATAACAATGAAAACAGGTGTTTAGACATTTACTTATATTCAGTTAGCCTCCATCCAATGCTAGACATTTGGTTTTGCTTCTCCTTACGTTATCTTGACCATCTGACAAACAGACTTCTAGCAAATGATACATAACATGGACAATAGTGAAATGTGTTGGAGAAATCATCCGTTTATTCTTGGACTGACAACTAGCAGAAGAGATTGATTCCTGAGATGCGATGGATTCTGAGCCCACCATCCCTATAATTACTGAGAGGGCTGTAATTTGAATTTCATTACAATAGTGCATTGAAATGCATTGACAACGGTAATACCTAAACAGGAAGTAAAAACTCTTATGAATAGGATGTGGGTTTTTTTTAGGTACATTCCCTGTGTAAAGAATTACATGATAATGGGACTAAATGACCCGCTTTTATACGTTGCCATTGTTCATGGAATGCCTTTCCCTTAGATGGATTCTGAAGCATGTCTGTGTCACAGAAAAAAAAACACTGTGACCTTCATTTTCCAGACAACAGAGAGTCTAACTACAGGACTGTAGTTTGGATGTGTCCCTAATAAATTCCAACCTTGTGACTCAAAAGAAAGCCACCAGTGGAAAGTACAGACAATTTTTATTGTCCTAGTTTTTTTCCTATGAATTTTAAAATTAATTACTTTTATCTATTTTAAACAATAGGGGTTATTTTGGTGATACTGTGATTCGGGTGCATTTTACAGTACATTAATGGCTTTTTCAATACATGAATGGCTTAAATTGGTGGATTTGGAAGAGCTAGACAATGTAAAAAGAGAAAAAACTAAAGTCTAACATAAACACACACAGATATGTATTAAAACGTGTTGAAGTGTCTCTGGGGCGAGACAGTTGATTAACATTTGCTAAAAAGGAGTGTGTACTGTAGCTCATGAAAGAGGGAAGAATCAAGATCACCAAAGCTCTTTTTGAACTTCTCTAACATGAAAAAGCTATAGTTAAACTAAATGACTCACCAATACTTTTTGATTTCTCCCATTGTAATTTTCAAAGACATAACATGCAAGTGTTATGACTATACTCAGTTCTGGGTAAATACATAAGCTTCTTAGTTTAAAAATGAAATATGGCAGATGAATAGAAAAATGATTAGCTTTATTTCCTATATTTCACAAATTGTTATTTAGTCAAAAGCAGCCGAATCTTTACAAAAAAACATCAAAGAAATTGTAAAAGCAATTTTGACAGTAATGAAAACCATCCTTTGGTTATTTCTAAATATCCTGGGATACAGTATACCACCATGCAAGCTTAATTAAACTTTCTCTCATGATTTGCATACTAATCTAAAGGCTGGCTTCTTAGGACCGCTGATGTCATCATTCATATCATTCTGTTAGTGACACTTGTTCTCAAACTCATGAACAAACAACCTGGTGTAGATTACGATCAGATCAGTTAAACATTCGCATCTCAGTTACAAATCAAAGCCTTAACATAGCAAACTAAGCAAATACTTAATTTCAATGGAAATACAGCAGATAAAAACAAAAACTCTTATTAAAAATACAGATTAAAGCCGAAGGACGTAACTACCAAAACAGGAAGTGTTTCTGACTCGTTTCCCCAGAAACCTCTGCTGTTGCTGGTTTGACATCAGTTCACTCTTAAAGCACCACACGTTATCTGCGCACTTTATTCAGCACATCTAAAAATCTTAATCCGAACAGGTGAGTTGACATACGATTTTAATTATATAATTAAATTAATTAAACAAAATGTATCTGATGTAGCACAAATACGCAAACGTGAGAATAGCTAGCTACTAGTCTTAACTTGCCCTGGTAATGTTTTCCGATTACAGTAGTACCAGCTGTGCTAGTAAACAAAGCAAAGAGCATGAACAAATGGCTACAAGTGGTGAGCTGCCGAAAAATATCTGATGTAGCATACAGGGAAACATAAGAATATCTTCCTACTAGTTTAAACTCTCCCTGGTAATTTTTTCAGATTACAGTATTACTGGGCAGGTAAACAAGCAAACAGCATACAGGCGGCAAGCTGTTGAAATGTATCTGTTGTAGCACACGGAAACGTGAGAATAGTTACTGTACCAACTAGTCTTAACTTGCCCTGGTAATATTTTCAGATAATAATACTACTAGCTGGGGTAGTAAACAAAGCAAATGGTGCATACAGATGGCAGCTCGCCTCTTTATCCACAGAAAGTTAGCTAGTTAACGAAATTGGCCAATCGTTTTTGTCAGGTAATTAGTTATAGCCAATTACTATAACAGTATGAGGAAAACAGAAGAATTGCCACATCAGAGTCACAGATTAATGCATTTTGTTCCATGAGCTCCATCCATCGTGGATAGGCATCTGTACCAATGTTCACTCTGAACAACATCTATCTGACTCTTTTACCAGATTTGCTCTCTTTTGATCTAAACCATATTTTCTTAGGTACATTACATTCTGAACTTATTTTTAGTAAAATTGGCTAGCGTCTCTCGCTACTTCATCCACAAAATGAGAGTGGCCAATTGTTTGATATGTCAAATGCATCACTTTCTCTGCGCAGGATTACATTTCCCTCCACTGTGAGAGCCGACCACTTTTTTCCTTAGGAGCAGCACACCGTATTCAGAGGTTTTTCAGATGCGGGCCTGAGACCATCTGATATGGCAGGAATTAATCCACGATCCAGATTAATAGAGCAGCAATGTGTTAATGCAATTACAATGGGATCACATTGTGATGCCAAAGGTTCCGTCCCATCTCAACAAATTAAAGTGCTTAATCATATAATTTTCAGAATTTCAGAGTGTTGACCTCAGGGTATAGGAGTAAAATTAAAGGACTGTTTTAAATTTTTTCACACTATATGATAATTTGGGTAGAGTGACTATCAAGCCAGCATGTTAACATTTCACAGAGAGGTGCTACACCCTTGACGAGGTTGGTTGGTGTTGTTTTTAATTATACACTATCCTACCGCTTAGGTCTGATATCATGGTCAAGATTCCTTTAGATGTGTTTCCTTCCACTGTCTGACTGCTTCTGATCCTATCCAGTCAACAAAAAATTAACACATGCCTAAATACAAGGGTTAATTCAGTCCAAATGTTTAAAATAATGTTTTTTCCAAATGAAATTGCCCACACCCATTTCAAAATGTTCTCTGAAATGTGAAGAATTTATTTTAATCCCTTTATTTTTACTTATTATTATTATTATTACAGCACAAACTACAGTGCAATATATTTTGTAACGAGACCCGCAGTTTGCCTTATCAGAATACAACATACTTTTCTATAAAACACTTCATTTAGTAGCTCCCTTTCACTTTGATTTGATATCAGAGGTCTAATGGCACTATGGAGTGATGAGTGTAAATGAACCCAGATAATGCGGTGGGTTATTGTAATAAGCCCCAGAAACAAGGCCAGTAATATTCCCAATGGGTTTTGCAAATTTATATTTTTTATCATGAGAGACCTACTTAGTGCATTCAAAGGTATATAACCAACCGCATTATTTGCCATTACTAAAGTTGTTCTAGTGAATGCGTGTAAAGGTAAATTATAGAATATCTCTAGAGTTTTGTATTTGTAAGGTACATTTTGATGTATTTTTGCCCATTTCAGAACAGTTATGATTTTACCTTTATACTGAATATACGTATGGGGGATACTCTTATTTTTTTAAAATTTGTGTTCTCAGATCAGATAATTGTAAATAGTTTGACTTGATTTTGTGAAAGTTTTTTGCGTAGTGCAGAATCGTTTTCTTGCAAATATACCTGGCTGTCAGGAAAGGGACCAGTGCATAATATGAAATAATGGTGCAAACAGTTTGCCTTAAGTCAATAGTATAAATGTAAAAATAAAAGAGCTCTGCTTCCCTCCAGTTTTCATGTTTGGGACATGAACATGAAAGCTTACATGTCTTTTAATTGTAATCTTTTAACATTCTCTAGCACACTGGAATTGCAGGAAATTCAGATCACTGGAGTTCAAATGTGAGGTTAACCGGTGCCAAGAACATATTTAGAAGGTTAGGAAATTACCTTGTAATTTCTGGTAAAATGGTTCTCCACAGCCTAATGTACAAATGGTTTCCCCTACAGGGACAAAATAAAACCACCTTTTATTTATTTTAAATGTGAAGCATCACAAGCGCCTCAGGATGAAGCGGCATGTCTCTGCTCCGGGGCATGGGGTGGGAAAAAAGAGGTGATTTGATGAGGGATGGTGTTAGGATTGTTTTATTTTAATGAAACATCCCTGGGGTCGTAGACACTTTTATTCATTTGGGCTTAGACCGCCTTGAACCAAAACACTGGCAAATTGGATTAGCACAGCTGTCAGGGAATTAAAACACACACCATGGAAAATGTATTGTGAATGAATTGGTAGCACAAAAAAACTCCTGATCCTCCTTAGAAAAAAGGTCTCCCTAGAGGGAAGAGGAAGTGTATCTTTAGGATTCTCATGATGAACTCATGGATATGCACCAATCTTATTGTCTATGTACTGCACTGATATAACCTAAGTTACACAGTTTTGTCATGTTTATGACATCTGAAGGATTTTCCTCAAAAGCCCCTTTTTGGGATAGAAACAAACAGTGGAAATACAAATCCACAAAGGATTGTCTTTCTCAATGACAGTTATTACAAACCTCCTCCCATTCAGGTTAGGTGTGGGCAGTTTAATCCAGGAAAGGTTAATTGAATGTAGTCATTCTTAGGAATCTTTGTCGTTTGCATCTGATTTGTCCTAAACTGTACTATTGTGAATATTCTTGTAATATGGATTTTTCTAAATTCTCGAAGGGCCTTTCCTAAATCTGAGAGGTTACTGCTTGAATGTTAACATACTGGGTACTTAGTAATTGAAGGGGACATTTAAAAAAGACAGCACAGGCACCTCTGAAGCTTTTGTGCATCACAAAAACAAATCCCAACATCTACGGAATGCATTCTTATGGAATGTTGCTTAGGGTTTACGTTGTTTTAAGCTAATCTTAAATTTGTTTAAAGCTTTCTTTGTTCAACTGTCGTTTTATAAGAAGACACACTGTAAAAAGACACGTCATGGAAGAAATAGAAATCTCTGTCATAAACACAGAGAGAAACATATACAACAGATGCCCTCGTACAACAGACACCCTGTACAACAGACATGACACTGCACCAATCAGGTCCAGTTAAGGTGATGTTCAGTTTGTGTTGAGCTAGTGTTGAGGTCACGTTGCCTCCTCTGGTGGATAAGCTGATACAGGTTGGCCAGCCTGGCCCTGTGGGTATACTGGTCTCCTTCAACACCCCACAAAAAACATACATCAGTAAGATTGCTAAAGACAGGTATTCGATGGTTTACCCATTATGTAGAATAATGTGCTTTTTATTTTATACACAGCGTTTTACTGAATTATAATAGCCAAATAACGATACGATACAGGAACAGTTAATGTATGCCAATCTAATTCTGCCTTCTGAGGGTAAATCATTATTTTGTATGAGGATGAGATTACAATTCAACAGTTTGGTAATTTACAGATCTGTGGATTGCAATGATGGAAGGTCTTTTGGTCTGAGAGGATTGCTCATTGATTTGGCCTGATTTATTGAGTTTATGCAGAGGAAGACCAGCGCCAAATTTCTGGAGAGTGAGTGTGGGGATGCCTTGGTTTTCTGCAGTGATGGCAGCTCCAATTTGGAATGGCCAGTAGGATTTAAATGAGTTCACAGTAAAGGCAAAAGACAGGAAGAGCGAGGTCCCCAAAGTATATTATTTTACATGCAGTAGAAGGACAGAAGTGTTTATTTTTGTTGTTGTATTATCTGTATTACTATAACATTGTTATAACTGCTACCAGCATTAAAATGCGTGAGGCTGAGGCTAAAGTTTTTGGAGTAAAATACCAGATCAGGAAAGCATAAATCACAAGAGGGAACAAAAGTATTGGAAAGAGTTGTAAACTCAGCGCTGCAAAGAAAATCAAAAAAAGAAGACATCAAACAGTATCAAGAAAATAGGAAACACCCTTGATGAACTGCAAATTTGATTAGGGATGTGGAGTGTGATATGAAGGTTTGGATTAGAAGGAGAAAGGAAATATTTCTGTTTACCTTGAAGCGTTCATTTAATAACAGTGTTGGAAAACAAGATTGGAAAAGGTTCAGGATGTCTAGCATGAAATTGAATACCAGCTACCACACTGTGACTATACTAAGGAGAAAGATGATGGTTCAGGCATAAAGGTAAAAGTTGTTGTTTTGAGAACAGGATGTAGAGCACCAGATACCATTACAGAAAATGCAACAATTGCTGTCCTTTTGGAAACATGATTAAAGTGCCCATGTGAGAATGTTTAACACCTGCTTTGAACCGTCTGTGAATGAGCAGTTCAGATCACTTTACATTTACTAAACCTTTGTGATTAACTATAGTTCATAAAAAGCAATGTACTATGGAAAACATTTTTGGGAGTGGGAAGTCCCAAACTCTTGACGCTAAATATTAGCCATTGTCCTTAGTGCTACCTTGGTGTTCTAGAATCAGTGGTTCCCAAACCTCTCCTGAGGCCCCCTCAGCCATTCCAACTATCCCTGAGCTAGCACACCTGAATCACCTTAACTAATTAACAAGCCCTTACCTGTTGAATCAGGTGAGCTAGCTCTGGGATATATCTAATAGATGGAATGGCTGGGGGGGGCCCAGGAGAGGTTTGGGAACCACTGTTCAAGAACACCATGGTCGTTCTATCACGCAGCAATCTTTAATTCTCTAAAATGACTGGTTAGAACCATCTCATTCCACTCCCCTGTGTTTTTACACTGAGGTACAGTGTTGGTATTCAATTCAAGTTTTTGTTTTAAAACTCATCACGTGTTCTGGAACTATACAATGTTTCCGCTGGCAAATCCACAGTGTGCATATTCATTATAGAATGCTTTCAGATTTTAGTTTGGATTCCTATTGTTTGTGTGTACCGGACAAAGACACTTAATAAATGAACAGGAACCATGTCCCGTACTGCATGTCTCCAACGCATCCCCAGTACAGTGATGAGTAAAACAGCATCTAATGTCTCTGCTGACTGCATCTAAATCCATGAAGTTCCTAGCAGGAATCCATGATCAATAGAATCATCAATTGAACTGTTTGTTTCCTACTAGGCACAATAGGTTTTCTTTTTTCCAGGTTGTTCTGTCCCTGAACAAAACGGTTTACCCAAAATTGCTCCCAGGTCATTGCTGTAAATAACAATGTTTTCTTTGTGTTCTTACCTGGTGAAATAACAGTAAAAAAAAAAAAATCTTAGTTTGATAAAAGGGAAGTTGTTTTTAAGGTCACTAGGTTTATGCTCTAGCAAATAGAAAGTACGTTTTTTTAATGGATGGGAATAATCCAAGAAATAAGTGTTAAATAAATATATATGGGCTATGGGTTTTACAAAAAGGGGCACTGCCAACAAAAGAAGACCAAGTACTAGCAGGTCAATTTTATTTTACTTACTGTAATCAAATTGTCAAGCCATGTCCTTGATTATGAGCTGTTTTTCAAGAACAGTGATATTTATTTTATACTTGACAATATACTTTTAGTTAAACAGCTCTTTCTGAAATGCTTGTCTTAAAGGCTTACGTTTTGTTTTACTCGCAGACAACTGTTAATGGTAATATTTTGAGTAATATTTGTGGTCTAGTAGAGTTTTTAGTTTTGTTCACAAGTATTACTGCTTCAGTACAAACACAAACATACATTGGTACTGTCATGAAAGCCAGATGCAGCTGTGTAATAACATCTATAATTATAAAAAAATGCCTTTTAAAGTCTTAGAGTAATATTAATTCCAGTATAATATTTCTTAGCCCCCATATGGGTGAAAACGTATGTATAAAAACAGGCTCTGCCTGATATGCGTTCTGCTTAACCTTAATTTTCTTCGACGGATCTAGAGGAGAGTATACAGAAAGCCAGCTCAGACGAAATGGCAATGATCTACTTAATCATTTGTTTTGAATTCTTTATCCTTTATGCCAGTTTGTCTTTGATACAAAGCCTTAAAAAGTTGTTGGTAAAGCCTTTAGCACAATCATGTGTGAATGCCTTTGAGACATGAGCTTTCTGCCTTTGAGACAAAGTACTTAGGAAGGCTCCAAAGTTGACTTTGGATGGTCAAACGAAGGACAGTAATTATGAAGGGACTTTATGAATAGTAAATTATTCCGTCTACTGGGCAGACTGCTTGGGCAGACATTTAAAACGTAGAAATGTCTTGGTTCAGCTAAACTGGATGTTAGTTTGTGTATTGACCGTTCTGTGACTGCTTGAACATTGTAAATTAAAATAAATTATGAGAGGGGAAAAAAAGATTTATAAAAATCTACCTTAAGATCAGAATGTTGGTGCTTTTATAGTTAATGTTTGAATACAGATGTCAGGAAACACTTGTCATTATGGTCTACATGGCAAGGATGTTGGTGAGACTTGAGTCTGCGCAAGACAATCTACATTCATGAGACAGTAAAACATCAACTACACTACATACACAGTGTTGTTGCCATCAGCGTCCCATCAGTGTGATTTTCTACCTGTTGCACCAGTAACTAAAGAAAAGCAACTTCCTCCTCGCATCATTTCAATTCACACAAACAAACACAGACTGGCAAAATCAGGTGTCGGAATTCCTTGAGATTGGACTCCGCCATTGGACATGACATTATAGTGGCTGTAATCGATTTCGTGGGACGTATTCCCACAATGTCCATGCCTGACGCTAGTGGCCATGGCATCCTTCTGGGTTTATGGCGTCCTTCTGGGTTCATACCTGTCTCTGTGTATTAATCACAAGGCTCAGTGTGACCAAGTGACCTGACCCAGACATGGTCTCTTGACCCTATAATCACATGTTCCCTAAGATCTCATCTAGGTACGGTGCTGTTTCAAAGGTTTGGACTCACTTAGAAATGTCTTTGTTTTTGAAATAATTTTCTTTTGTCCATTATAATAAAATCGAATTGATCAGAAATACAGTATAGACATTGTTCATTTTGTATCAATGGCATATCTATTCAATGGCATATTTACATGTGCGTAAATAGGCCCAATATCGGCAACCATCAGTTCTGTGTTCCAATGATACATTGTGTTTGCTAATCCATGCTTATCATTCTAAAAGTCAAATCAATCATTAGAAAATCCTTTTACGATTTTTAGCACTGCTGAAAACTGTTGTGTTGATTAAAGAAGCAATAAAACTGTCCTTCTGTAGACTAGTTGAATGGCCTTCATTTCTCAGAACCAGAAAAGACTAGATGGGTTTCAGAAGGAAGTTCTTTATTTCTGGCCATGCTGAGCCTGTAATCGAACCCATAAACACTGATGCTGAAGATACTGAACTAATTGAAGGCTTTTTTTGCTTCTTTTATCAAAGCAACAGCACAGCTGAAACTAACAATCGCAAAAATCGTTCTCTAATGATCAATTTTCCTTTTGAAATTATAAACTTGGATTAACAAACACAACGTGCCATTAGAATGCAGGTGTGATGGTTGCTGATAATGGGCCTCTGCAAACCTTTGTAAATATTCCATTGAAAATCAGCCGTTTCCAGCTACAACAGCCATTTACAACATTAACAATGTCTACACTGTATTTTTGATCAATTAGATTTTATTATAATGGAAAAAAGCAAGGATATTTTGAAGCGACCCCAAACTTGTGAACGGTAGTGTTCATCGAAGCCACGTTATGATCCCGAAATGTAGATGTATTAGATGCTATGTACTTGCCCACTCAGATCAAATAGATTTTTGGCCTGTGTGGGCAAGCACACAACATCTGGTCTTTGGTCTTTTTGTATTCGTAGTAAGTTAGATTTGGTTATTTCCACTCCCTTGACTTCGACATGAGGTTTCCTTGTTACAACACAATCCCCTATCACGCTGAGTCACTCTAAATAAAAATGCGCTATGTAGAAACACATCCTTGCCTCAGCGTAAACGGGCGAGGAAAACCTATGTAAGCTGCCCACGTCCTCTCTCTCTCTCGCTTCGCTCTGTGTAGGTAGTATAATGGTCCCCATAATTCTGCACTTCTGCAGTAGCCAGGTAACCAGGCAACAAGATCTTTCGTGTCACCAGAGGTGTGTTTATTGGAGTGCTGAGAGGAGAACGGGATCTTCTCAGAGGCTGCTGTCACAAAGCCTTGGAATATCTGCTTGTGATTTCCTTTTCTAAATCTATTTCCAGTTATTTCACAGCATGCTTCTTCACTAATACCCTCCACATCCACCTCTTCAGGATTTAGGCTGTCAGCCATATGGAGACATGGGCAAAAGGCCATATTTTAGGGGGAATTTCCTGTTATGAAACGGGTCATTAAAGTGCACTCTTGCATTTTTCCTCTCTTGTTTATTTCATTTTTTTTCCATTTTTCATAATTTTTTTTTTCACCCATATGGAATGGTACATTCATCATGCATGAGAGTCAATAGTCTTAACATAAGCTAAGACCAGATGTCCTTAGGACCGCTCCCTAATCAGTCAATGCTTGTGGCGAAAGTGATATCAGCTGGACGTATAAAGATAAACGTCAGCGCTGTAGTCAATAGCAAAAGTGACAAACTCATAATCTAAACTGCAACAAAAGAAGACAAATGTGAAAATGGATTGATGCTGCATGTTTTATTCCCTTCTCAGTCACAGGTGCCTAGCCTGGCTAGGGATGACTCCGCGGTGAATATTTTCATCTAGAGTGATAGTAATCTGGTTCACCAAGCATTTGGCTAGAAGAAAATTGTTATAGTGGTCATCACGCGGACGTCGGCCACCTTCATTTACCTGTGATCTTGTAAATCCAAAATGTTTTTCAATTCCGTGACTCTTCTTCACGGCCACATTCCCAGCCGGGGCGTTTTACCTGTCACGAAGTGACAGTGTGCCACTGGTTTCACCACATCCTCTGTTAATGAGTGACAGCAGAAGTCAGGGGTGACGTGCCCTCACTTTCATGGTTGTGAAAGACGCCTGACATCCCACTCTGTCAACCGTGCAGCCCTCTGGGGGTGGTGTGTGGTGACAGTGAGTGGCGGAGGATAACAGTGACCTCTTCTCACACCAGCTGAAGCACCGGCCCTGCCCCCTTCTGGCCCGGCCCCCTTCTGGCCCGGCCGCCTTCAAGAGTCAGCAAACCCTGTCACCATCTGCTCCCGATTTTGACAATTGGGCCATGATTGTTTTTCCACTGGCGTCCGCGCGGGTCCTTTTCCATGACATTTGGAGTTTGAAGGGACATGCAAGTGGAGACTCAATGACCGTATTGTCAGGATTTGTTGACAAAAGAAATATGTAAATTACACTGAAATACTAGAGCGAGTGGTGCTTGTTTGTGTATTGTTTATTGTCGATATTGCAAAAATATTTAGAGCATTGTTGTTTGCAGAGGAATAACTGTTCTTATATGCATTTAATCTATGAAAATGCAAAGGCAATATACCTGCCTTACAAACCTGAATGTATCAGACTAAAAGTTCTGCATAAATCAGGCCTCAATGTCAATGCCACCAAAGTCTTAATCCGAGTCAGGATTTCGCCCTCTAGGTGGACTGGTGACATTTGATCCAGAGCAGAAGTCTATTGCCATTCAACTCTCTTCATCCCATCCACGAAGCACCCAAGACCCTGCCTGTCACTGAACCTGACACTAAGCACTTCATTTTTCCTTTTCCTGCTGTTGGTTTGGGTTTTTATCTCCTCCGACAGACTAGGGGCTGCGTGTCAGTCAGAGCTTAAAGTCGTGCAAGGGCAACAGCATTGGAGATCATTTCAAAGTGGAATATTTCAACAAAGAATCCCACCAGCCTATGCTAATATGTGATTTGATACACTCGGGGGCTGGAGACTCAGAACAGAGTTAGAAAATGTTCTTTAAATGTCACTCTGCAATAATAAAAACACATACAAAAAGAATCAGACATTGTGGTGCCTTCATGTATAATACATAATCTAATACACATATGAATAAACAGAAAATACATTACAGTGAATAATAGGACCATTAAGCCCGCAATTAAGACATGTTGTCAGACCAAATTGAACGCAGAAGGGATTTCTCGATACTGCTGTTGGCTGTGAGCATTCCCAGGCTGATTCCCCTCAGAGAAAGGGAAGAGAGAAGGCAGACCTGTCAAGCAATATCTCTCCTCTGGAATAATTAAGAAGCCAGAGTTCCAGCTCCAGGGCGATGGGCTCTCCCTGTGGTGCATTGTCTCACTGGGGTCTAATGCAGAAGGACCTGACTGGCTGATCCGATTAGGAGCGCAGGGAGTGCAGAGGTCTCGTGATTGGTTCCAAGTGGGTATAAATGTGGGCGCTTTACCCGATTTTCCTTTGTTTAGACTTGACCTTTCCTCGCTCACAGACCTTCAACCTCGTTTTTGGTCAATAAAAGCCTGTGGAAGTTATTCTGAAAATGAAATCAGGAAGACGTTTTAAGAGGACGTGCACAGCATCTGCCCCTACCATCAAGCGGACACTCAAAAACGGATTCCAAACAGAACAGACAATCATTTCCATGGTTGCTCATGTGCTGTGTTGTATTACAACCATGTTATAGCTGTAGTAATGCAATAAAAACAATATCTGAAATTGCATTGTATTTGAAGATATAGCTACAGTTACAATGTTGACCGCTGTAGATTAGTTTAGGTCTGTATTATTTGATCTTCTGATGAAAAGGCTTGGAACGTGTGGTGGGAGTGAGGGAAGTTGGGAGGAGGGTATTCACAGCCAGTCACTTGCAATAACTGGCATTTTGCAACCCTATAAATACACACATTTAATTATGTTTTATTGGTAGCATAAGGTCATATTAACATATTGGTCACAATTTAGAACTTGTTTTTAAACACAATACACAGAATGCAACTGTGAAACAGGTCATTACATCCCCCCCTTGTCTTATCCAAACCCCCTCTCTCTTTAGTGTCAACATGGGCCACTCCGTTGTTACACCAGAAGCTACAGTCTGCTAGCTTGCATAGCCACCTGACAGGTGAGACAATGGCTCAGATGTCTTATTCTACAGAGATGAACCACAAAATGACACCTCTTAAAGGAGTCTGTTGCTCTCTTCCTGCCACAGAACTGTCACCGGCAGACTGTAATTGCAGCAGTTGAAGCAAGTTCATCATCACAGCAAAACGTTTTAGCATGTTTTTATTATTCCTACACGCTCCGAATAACAGGTTACTGTCTACTTTTGCCTTTGTGAAGAGAAGAATATTCTGTCAATTATACAGTATTTGATGTTGTGAATGTAATATGGATGTAGTGGTGGTCTTTTCTGTGCTTTGTGTTTTAAGAGAGATCTGATGTATAGTAAATAGTGTGTATTAATCTGTTTTTCTTTTCTTTGACATGTTGTCACTAGTTATTTGGGGGTGGCCTGAGTGGGTTGAGATTGTCCTGTGGTTCTCTACACATTTTGCCCATTATTTTGATCCCAACTCTCATCTAAACGATAAGCAGCAATTGCTTTCCACTCAATACGCTCATCAATTAGTTAAAAATAAAGAAATGAAAACATTACTGTAGAGTTTGGGCTTGTACTGTAGGCATAAATGTATTCACATTTCATGTTCCGCTTGCCGGTAAGCGTTTTATTAACATCCTTTTTTCAATGTTTTGGTAAGAAATAAGAAGGCCCGTGACTCCGGTGGCGGAGCTCATTCTAAATTCAGTCGTTTTGGCCGAGCATCCAGTCCATTCCCATGTATCCCTACCTCTGCCCTCACGGTCTCTGTGGTCAAACGTGGTCGTGATGCTGTGCTTTACAAACCGTGCCGGCATGCCTGATCAGGTTGTAACACAGTGTTCTTTCATTGGTATCAACTGTATACCGATGCTGCTTTTGGCACAACGATCGTTCATTATATTAATGGTGCGATCCATCCTCCGGCTGTGTCGAGCTAATTGCGGCCAGAAACCAAACCTACGTTTCCTCCTGAATCCTTTGATTAAAAACGTGCTTTAGATAATCTAGTGATGTGCTTGGTCCTTTCTAGCATAGCTGTTTAAATTCATGTGAATTACTAGGAGCTATGAATGCTGGTCACTTTCTTGGCTAAAGGCAATGGGGGGGGGCTTAATTAAACAGATAATGGCACAGTACCTCTTATGTCTCCAGTCGCGTGTTCTTGGCTCTCTGTACATGTTTGGTTGGCATATGGCAGCCATCTGGACCAACCCAGGGATTAAGGAACACATTGATTGGGCGGTAGTCGGGGGGGGGGGGGTGGCCCCGGTTGGATTAACCCTTTAAAGGTGTTATCGGCCGCTGAAACAATAACAACGTTTTTTTTTTTTATAGATGATCATGCATTAAAAGTGCGATGAACGCGATGACTAATGATATAAAATGATAATTGTAACTAGGCAGTATGTTTTTCATTTACATTGGAGTAAAACTAAATTGTAACAGGGTTTATTTTGGGTAGTGGAGTATGACACAAGTGATATTGTTCAAGTATCAGCTAGCACGTTATCATTCATGTACAATTTCTATGTCACCACTGCAGATTGTCCAATCAAAAGATTTTTTCCATTGTGTGTGAACCGAGGACAGATAGTAGAGTGTTTTAGGCTGCTGGAATGCCAGATTGAAAATATCCTAGACTGGGATTGCACGAACACTTTTGTTTCACAGGTCAGTTGCTCTTCTTGAATGTTAACGTTAATTTGACTCCAAACTCTTAAAATGGGTTTTAGAGGATTTTGTTCAAGATCATGTCTCCCTCAGGAGAGTTAATCTTGTACTAAACAGAGACAGGAAACTTTCATATTTCTCCTAACTAGGACTACTCAATATTTGAACACTTTGCATAGTTTATCCTACAGCATTTGTCACCACAAAACTGTAGGGACCTGCTGCAATTTATTTTTGGGAAAGTCGGCTGATCCCTGGGAGTGGATTAGAAAATATACCCAACTGAAGATATAAACACACACACACAGGTGGGCCTGATCTCACTAACACACACACACTCAGGTGGGCCTGATCTCACTAACACACACACACTCTCACTCTCTCTCTCTCTCTCGGTTTTCATCCAATTTAAGCTTGCTTGACCTTTTACATGTTCCTCCATTTTAGGGGTAGGTCATTCCAGGGATTCTCCTCAAATGTAGACTTTTGCATGCTTTATTTGAAATGTCCAGAAATAAGAAGTATTGTTTGGAGATTATCACTTGGAATAATTGTTTTGCACAGAGATAGAGCTTTTTTTCAAGTTTTTTTTTCCATCCCAGTTCTTTTTGTGTACATGGCAAAATGCAGTGCCCTGTATTATGTATTCCCAGTCCCCCCTGGATTATGCAGTTCAGTCACTTTGCTAGGGCTCGCATATTTCACCAGTCCATGCAGAATTTCCTAATAAATCAATCAAATCATTGCATCATTACTGCACAAAACTGACTCATTGTCGCAATACAAAAGGAGGACTTGCAATTTCTAGAATTTTCGTGACAAATGTTGACATGCAAAATGTCATTATTGCAGCGTCAAAATCAAGCCTTTTAGCCAGCAGGGATAGAATAATGTCTGCAAAATCCTGCAGGGACTATATACCGTGACCTTGCTCTCCCCTTCTCTGTGGCTTCTCTGAGTATCTAGCATTTGGATGTGTGAGGTATCACAACTGTAAACAGACAAAGCCCAAGGCTGTGTATTAATGAATTATGTGCTTACTGCAGCTTCTGCAAGTCAAACAGTCAGACTGACAACTGATAAAGCTAATGTGTGTGTGTGTGTGTGTATGCTTGTGGCTGACCGTGTGTGTATTTTATGAGATGTGAATGTTTGCCAATGCAGTAAAATACAATATCTCCTGGTCATCGCATGCTGACCATTTTCCACTTTGCTGAATTCATTATATGCTCCCATCTACACCAGCTACTTTCAACATCATTACTACCATTTACATTATGATTTTTTTTTCCATATTTGTTTTGTTGTATTGGTTAGTATACTAGTCAGTTTGTAAACTAAATATGTTCTCAGTTGTAAGGAATGTACTCTTGGCTGCAAACAATCTAACCGCTAACAGTAAAGTACCTCACCTAAGTTGTAATTCACACAGCCCAGTTAACTGTAATGATGAAAACTGTCAGCCTCATTATCGAAAGGTCTTTGTCAGAGATTGTTGAGCCATTGTGGAACGAATTGCACAGAACAGAATTGCTTCGCTGAATATAACACATTTGGTCGATATCACTCGGGGCTGTGTCACACGACAGCATTTGTCCTGATATATATTATATATAACACTTATGCCAATATATTATTTTATAGCACAGCTATCTAGCTGCTGTGTTCTGCTGTCTTCAGGGAGCCAACCTCTTTCACACCTCTTTCACAGTATGAAGAGAAAAGTATTGACTAGGCTGCTTGTTGAGTGTGAAAAAGGTGACCGGATTCTTGAAGTGAAAACTGAGGAAGTCTTTTTAAACATGTGTAATATCTTTGGTTTAACCAAATATGGAGTTGTTGTTGCTGTAGCAGTAATTTTATGCAATGTAAACTCATTCTGGCCATGGGCACTGGTTGTTTATTCAGTGGCATGTATCGCTGATACTTGCTAATACAAATAATGCGAAGCAGGCAAGTTTGATTGTGTTTTTATTTTGCTGGCAATTCTGATTAGACTTAAGCGCCAGAGTTACTTTCTTGCTTAGGGCTAACCAAGGACATTTTTGGAGCAGCGGGGATAGGCCACAAAACACGGAATGTTGGGACATCGGTATAGTCAAAACGGGTCAAATTTTTATTTCCTGCAGTCCATATAAAAAAGGAAAATATATTTAAAGTAGGAAGAAGTATGAAGATGCATAGTGTGCTTATTGCCAGACCAATGACAAGAATTGACTGAGGCTGAAGGACCTGCTCATTCTACCGGGTCCTTAATGAGTTTCTCGGCATATGACACACCTCTGTGCTTTTGCATGTTAGCGTCCAGAGTGATTGAGGAAAATGCAATTAACTTACTGCTTTTATTCATTTTTATTTGGATTATTTGTATATACTTTCTATGAGCTACCATGTGTTACCAATTTAAAGGTGTGTGGACACTGAAAAGGATGCATGCTTGCTGTGCTTGCTGTGGACACTGATAAGGTGCTTGCTGTGGACACCGATGAGGTGCTTGCTGTGGACACCGATGAGGTGCTTGCTGTGGGCACTGATGAGGTGCTTGCTGTGGGCACTGATGAGGTGCTTGCTGTGGGCACTGATGAGGTGCTTGCTGTGGGCACTGATGAGGTGCTTGCTGTGGGCACTGATGAGGTGCTTGCTGTGGACACTGATAAGGTTGCTGTGGACACTGATAAGGTGCTTGCTGTGGGCACTGATAAGGTGCTTGCTGTGGGCACTGATGAGGTGCTTGCTGTGGACACTGATGAGGTGCTTGCTGTGGACACTGATAAGGTGCTTTCTGAGTGCATGTATCCCTCAATTGAAACTTGCAACTTTATTTCTGCTTACCTGACACTGCTTTTAAACTGAAACTCTAAAAGTTTATATACAATAAGGTACATTTTATCTCTTTATACTCTCTCAGGTACTCTAAAAATGCTCTGTGTGGATGTAGAGAGGCTCAGATCAATAGTTTTCTTGGATGTGAAATAACTGGGAGACATTTGTTTCTGTGAGTTGGCTCTGATTTCTGGACCATAAGTCAGTGGAGTAATGGAGTTGGTTCTTTTAGAGAGAAGTATAATAGTTACAAGTAACCTTATATTTTAAGAGATATTTTGAAGCCATCGTTATACAGTAGTTGTCATATACTTAAACAATACTTAATGTGAACTTGATTGTTGTCCTACAGGGTACCAATGTTAGTTTGATAATGTTATGGAAATTGTGAACTAAGGTACATTTGAGAAATGTCTGTCTCTCTATTGGCTGGTATGTAAATCTTTACTTTGATTGTGACACACGTCTGTATAATATCAGAGGATTATTAGGTATTTGGGCCATGTCCTCCTGCCTAGAAGAAGGGTGTCAGTCTTTTGATCCTCAGGAATGTGATCCTTGGGGGGAAGTAAGATCAGTTGGATCTTTAGGAAAACACTACAGTAAACATTATGGCAGGAAGGATAAAGTGGGGGGACAGCCCGCCCATTGGGTAAAACCTATGTGACACAAGACAGATGGCTAACAACTTACCACACCCCTTTTTGCATGTGATATATACTGTTGAATGAGCTATATTGAGTTAGAGACTCCTCGGATGATTATGTTTGTAAGCATTTGACACGTCTCTCATATTTGCAAATATTAATAAAACTGTCAGAATGTGCCAAGAAAACTTTGTCTCTGTACTTCCTTATTTAAGAGTGTCGATCGATAGAATTACCATCACAATAACCAAATAACCTTTCTGAATTGTCCTAATTTTCCGCATTCTCAAATTCAGACTGTGATTTAGGTAGCTAATGAAGCATCATCATGAAAAAGTGATTTAGTCTGACATATTATCCATGGGCTTCCTATGAATGTGTTATCAGAATCACCAGCTTGGCCTAATAGTTCTTTCATGCCACCCACATATTTACATCTTGGGACCTCTGAATTCTGAGTGGCAATTTTCTCACATAGTAAAAGACACATTTTCTGGCCACCGCCTCAATCACCCCTGTCACATGCAGAGATGCGTGTTTTGTGTTGAGAATCTCCTCCAGATCCTGATAAATGAAGAGGTCTCCTTGTCACTGCCACTCAAGCCTTTTCTTGTCACAGGTCTGAGGATATAATATCATGTTTTCCCCTTGACAACCACAGAAATTATCGACCTGTGCCATGTTCATTTTTCAAGATGACCAGACACTCCTTGTTGAGTTGCAGCTTACATTTCAATAATCAAATGCTTTAGTCTGAGCAGAATTGCCTGTAAAATCTTGTTTTTATATTTTTTTCAAACAGGAGTTTTTATGAGCGGATTCGATGAGCCATGCATTATAACCACTATCTGAATATTCATGTGCAAAGGGAGATTTTGCGTTGCATAATTTACTGGTATAGCAACAACATCAGCTTCCAAAGATGAATTTGAAATGAGTAGACACACGCATATTAGAGAGGATAAGTACTGTATTCTGCACGATGCGTTGCTCTCCACACTGCAATGCTTCGAGGGGGCTCCCTTGAGAAAGAAGCGTGCACTAGCTCGGAAGGTAATATCTTGAGTGTGAGATTCCTCACCAAGTTTATAATAGGAAATAATCATCTTGAGTATTCTTGTTCTTCAGGGAATACATTGTAGTGTGGAAAAAAAACCCTCTAAGAGCAGTGTAAACACGGGAAAAACACCTTTCTCTGGTGTCTGGCCATCATTATCACCTTGTCGTCAATGGGCTTGGTTTGAAACATTAGTTTTGCCAGGCTTGGACATGTTCACCCTTTTAATCGTTCCCTCTCCCTGACAACTCCCTGGAGTTAATAATTCCGATTTATTGGTTCATAATTTTGTCGTCTTCTGATTGTATCTGCATATGGCTGCATATGGCTTTAAATGGCCATATCATAGTATCAGAAACTCATTGAATAACTGCAGCTGTGCTGTGGCCTCCACTCAAACAGGTGAGAATCCTGTACTCTCAGCATCACGTGCGTGGTTACAGTAAAAGTGGTGCTTTTCCCTGCTCAACCAATCACATAGCCTCTGGGCAGCTCTTGCCTGTTGCCATGGTGACCGCCTGTTAATATTCTGAGAGAGTTTCTCTCTGACAAGAGACCGCTACTTGCTAAAGAAGAGAAATCGATTGGACATTTCCACCAGTGAATAAGGAGCTCTGCAGCAAAGCAGAAGTTAGAGTGGACCTTGCAGTCACAATGTGGCTTTCCACAACATTGGGAATTGTTACCTTGACAGGAAATGACCTTGACATCTTGATGGAGTAGTTTGTTTGGTAAAGACATTGGTGCAATATGTCACCCTGATACACTGCCATCGATCCATTAAGCACCTGTAAAAGGGTCGCATAGTCAGGTCTGAAATTATTGGCAGACATGATAACGATTTGTAAAATAACCATATAAAATAAAACATTCTGTATATAAAGCTATATTTTATGCTAAGGAATAATGTGAAATCGTATTCTTTAATGCAAGTATGATTACCCAACAGGAGTCAAAATGATGGCAAACATGTCTTTTTTGCTCCAGCACACTCCCTGTGGAGGATAAAAACACTTAGCCATGAGGATGCATGAGGATACAGATCCCATGCCATGCATTGTTAGCTGACCGTCATTAAACCTTGCCTTGTCGTTTAAATGACTCCATGTGGTACCGTGTCTTAGCTGTCAGTCAAACTCTGCAACAGTTAAGCCGAAACTGTACATTTAGTCATTCATTCTGAGTTGTTTAACTCATTTAAAACCTATTCACTGTAGAGGAACTATTGTGTGTACCAATGCATTTTGAAATACCGTTGGTTAAGTATTAGTATGTGCAGTATTTTTTAGATACTTTAAATCCTTAGAAGTATTATTTAGTTGTCAAATGTGTGTCACAATGTATTGGTACTTTTAATCAAATAAAAAAAAAATCGTATTTGATCTGTCACAACAAGTGTACGCTAACAGACACATGAGGTTACAAGCCTTTTCCCAGAGCAGATTTAAAAAGTAAGAGAAAGGATATACCATAAAGAAATGAATGACAATAGCTTGACAATAGACATTGAGTTGCTGTCCCAGTCAATATGCTGTGGGGCAAGGTAGTGGACATTCAGGTACATGGGGTACAAACAGTAACAGCGCCATATGTGGTTTTGAGTGTATAAGAGTGTGTGTGACATCAGCATGCATGTGTGTATTTGTTATGTATTAAGGAGTGTGTGTGTGGGTCCAGTCTGTAGACATTAAGTCAATACCAGTCCTGGTCCAATTATTTTCCAGTCATGTTAACGAGCGTATGGCTTCAGGGTAGAAGCTGTACAGGGTCCTGTTGGTTCTGGCCATGAAGTGTTGGTACCACTCGCTGTGCCTGCAATGCGGTGGTATTGAGCACACTATGACTTGGTTGACTGATGTATTTTTGCTGGCACTGAATGGTGTAGAGGTGGTGATTGCGGGGAGCTCTGACCCAGTAATGAACTCCGCTGTTTGCACGTCCCTCTCAGGCGCTGTGCATGTGACGCACCAAGCCGCCATGCGGTTGGATAAGACGTTTTCAACTATGCTTCATTAAAGTGGTGTAGAGGCCATTTTATATTTCATGATGCTTGGGTGCCTGCACCTCTCGCACACCCATTAGCTATGCCAGTGCTTGTGCCCTTGGCCGTCTGTATGCTTAAATGTGGTGAGAGCCCTTTTTCTCTGCAGTTTCTCAAAGTAGTAGCTTTGGCTCTCCAAATTCACTTGGAATAATTAGAGGAATATTGACAGTTATTCTTGTAATTCTATACAAATTATTTAAAGGACACTGTGTATTAGAAACCCTGATGTCACGGCATTCCTTCAGAGCCCTTTGTGCGTCCGACGGCCCTGCAGATTTGCTCAGTGCGGTCTGGAGTTTAGATTATCATTGAACACAAGCTCTTTGCAGTAGACCCAGTCTCTGCAGTCATGGTTGCTGATCAGAGAATGCACTTTCCTCTGGGCCCACGGGTATCTGCTAATATGTCCCGGTTGTGTCTGCAATGTGTTAACAAGAAGAATGGATTGGAGTCAGGCGCTGGAGGACTTTTCTTTTTTACAACTACCTATTCAAGTACTGAAATTATAAATTCATTGTTTTTGACTGTGCATTTCAAACTACGAAAAATATCCAGAACATGATTTATTTTAAATAGTGAAATATACATACTTGTGCCCAGGTCTGAAGATGTAAGACCCCTGAAATCCCTTTAGTTTTTCATGTGATTAGTATTTTTATGTTGATGCCGACCCTGCCTCCAGTGAAGGAAGGCTGTGTCATTAAATGCACTGTAAACTGTGTGAGTTATCACATGAGATTTATATAGCAGGAGTCTGGTTTGGTTCTAGAGCTATTTTAGGAGGTCAGTCCCTCCACCATAAAGAATGTCCCCAAACAAATGATCTGTGCTGATGATCCTCTGAGTAGAGGGACATTTCCCACTTTTTATCCCATGATCTATTCCTCTCGGGTGGCTATTTGAAGATATGGGATGGGTGTTCAATAGAATATGCATTATTTATCCCCACCTGTTTAAACAGTGTCTGCTGCCAGTTGTGATTCAGTAGTGGGTCTTAGCTATCTTGTCCCGTTGACCCTGTCATCGTTTACAACCATTCAGATGATGACAGTGAAGATGGAGAGGCCCTGGAAAAGCAATGCAGGTCATGTTTGCTCTGAAGCGCTGCGATAGGCTGATCTGCAGGCTTAAAGATGGAGCTAAGCTAATCCACATGCTTTTCAGGGCACTGGATCTGAAGGAATTTGCTGATCAAACACCTGGTGACAACAGTGTGTGTACAGATTAAAATCCTTATTCCTTTTGGGTCCTTTCCCCCTTCCTTGTCTGTTCCTGTGCTACTACCCATGGGGCCCCATGTGCCTGCTTTCTTTTCCCTGTGATGTCTAATGCAACTATATCAAAGGATCAAAAGTGTACTTTTCTGTTTGGGGAAATCAAGTGTTGGGGAAGGATTCAATTGGAAGGAACAGAGGATGAAGTTAAACAAATTGGTTTTCATGTGTTTGATTCAATGTAATAAATGATGCACTAACAAGCTTTGAGGAACTTAGGATCAATTTCAAATGATATTTTGGGCACTGAGAGATGAGATGAAACAGCGTGTGTTGATTTAAAGGGAAAGCAGCCCCCAGAAACATAAATCGTTAAACTCTTATTTATCATTTGGTGAAAGCTTTTAGTTGAGCTAGCTAGGTTCCTATGATAAATGGCTGTTTGGCTGGCCCACATCCATCACTTAATGTCCATGATATTCACAACCCGATTTGTGACATTCAGTATATGCAGAGGCCGCACCTTAATACTGGCAATCCTGATGGCACTTTTGTTACTTTCTGTAAAATATGTAATACAGTTTCCTATTCTCAAACCCCCTGTAATGCAGTCATTGACCTTTAGTTGGGAGAGACAGCATTAGTTCTAAACAAGCCCTAGAAATGCCTGAATGATTTCATATTGGACTTGATGGAAACAATTTAGATGCCCTTCTCAGTCTGTGAAGTGCAATTATTACTCAATTCAAGTCAGTTCTTGTCTTGAATGAATAAAATAACAGAAGCCTTGCATAGTGTACCAGACCCTTTTTAACGTGGCCAGAACCCTGATTTGAAATGGACTGAGGATGTACCACACCCATGGAATTTCAGACACACCCTTAAATAAAGCGTATCTATTGTCCATGCTGGTCAGACAACATGGAAGAATATATTTTATAACTGCTCATGGTCTCAAAATAACCCCCCTTTTTTGGGGGGGGGTTGTGGGAAGGAACTAATGCATCATGGTTAGGGAAGAGTGGTGTGGGTGTGTGTCCTTGCATGCTGTTTTATGTTTTTATGTGCTCGCATGCCTTTTTCGGTGTGAGGGGAAAGCAAGAGACAATATTGACAAGTCTCTGTTGTTTCGAGAGATAATAGGGCTGTGTTGTTAGAACCCTAAGTTGGCTGAGTGTCAGTTTTCATTCATCTGTAGCAGAACACAATATCCTATCTGTCCTAACAGATTCACCTCAGCCTTACAGAACTTGGTTTGGAATATAGGGCTAATTCGATTAGTGCCGTATCATCGTACAGAAAAGGGGGGGGGGGGGGGTTGTGAAAACATTGAGTTCTGATAGCAGTAGACATATCCGCTGACTTTGGTGGTCATTTTTCGGGCTGCGGCTGCGAAAACTGTTCACTTCGTCACTTCTCCCCTCTCAGCCTCGACCTCTGACCTCTGCCCTGTCCTTTCACTAGGTGTGCTGAGCCTGCCGGACAGCCTGAACCTGCACAGAGACCAGCAGCGCTCAGGGAAGGGCGGTGAGGGCGTGGTCTACAGTCAGGCTGACCTCCGCACCTTGGAACAGTCTCTACTGGCCACACGTGTGGGAAGCATTGCAGAGCTCAGTAAGTGGGATTTTATTTAACTTTTTTGACCTGCACTGCAGTAAAAAACAGTTTTACCTAAGTGCCAGGAACATCTATAGTTGCTCTGTGAGCTATATTTCTTTTAAATCCTTTTTGATTCGACTCGAACTGTAATTTCCATATTTCCGTTTTTCAGTGTGTATTGGTGGTTCAACTCTAAGCTCCGATCTCAGTTTATATGCATAAGGTGCTAGGTATTTAAGGACAAATGAATATGCATGGTAAGTAATCGTGTTTGCACTGATATTTTAGTGTTGAGTACTCGTCGTGAAATGCACCCTCCCCATTCCAGTGGGTGGTTGTGGTGGTCTGTGGTCAGACCTATGTTATTCCACTCCTCCACTCCCCAGATTTCTCAAGAAGGGGAGGGATACATTATTCCCTGACACACCCTGTCCAGGAACTATTCTGTTACAGCTGCTCCAACAGCTGTTTAGTAATCCTATGATGGGCTTTTTTCCCCCCTTGACTGTAGTTACTATTTAAATGGATTTTAAATTGTAGCACATTTTATTCAAAGCACATTCAATGCTAAAATATGAATGTTTAAAAAATTCTTTGGTCAGTATTTTATATATTTTTTAACTGGACAAAAACATTAACATGATACTGTGCATCTTGGATTTAATTTCAAACTGTGATAGTGTAGCATTTTCCAATTAACTAATCAATCACCCCCGCCAGGAATTCCCCGAACATTTCCCCAAAATGCCAGCTCCCTTCACCTCACACAATGTGCCCAATACACATTGATCTGATTTTACCATAACAGCAGTTCAGTTTAGTAAATGCAGCAGCGATTTTTTTTTTCTTCTTCCAACGACAAGCAAGATATCCAAGTAGAACCAGAAATAGAGTTCTCAGGGAAATCTCTCCCACATTTCCTTTCATGGCCAGTTAGTCCTTCTGAGGGTAATCCCTAAGGAGTAAAAGTCTGGTGCGCACATCTTCGGCACTGCAACAGATAACAAAGTAAGTGTGGAAACAAACTCCACCCACAGCAGAAACAATGCAAATGATGGGAAGATGCCAGCTCTTCTGTATTCATACGGATGATGCTGCAAACAGAAAAACATTCCCATCCCCCACCTGGTTAGACCAAGTAAAAACAACACCTCCTGGCCAGTGTTGTTAATTTCCCATCCCGTTCTTCATCTCATGTCCTGTTTCACCAGGTTTGTGTTCCAGCTGGGCCTTGATGTCTGTTTCAGGAGATGAACATGTTTATTTCAGTAGATGAACATGGTGTGGGAAATGTTTCCTCAAATCAGTTTTAAATTATACAACCCCGTTTCCAGAAAAGTTTGGCACTGTGCAAAATGTGAAGAAAAACAGAATGCAATGATATGCAAATAGTTTAAACCCTATATCCAATAGAAAATATTGCAGAGACAACATATCAGATGTTGAAACTGAGATGTTATGGTTTCTTGAAAAATATATGCCCACTTTGAATTTGATGGCAGCAACATATTTAAAAAAAGCTGGGACAGGGTCAACAAAAGAATGGTAAAGTCGTGTAATGCTAAAAAGAAACCTGGCGGAACATCTCACAACTAATTTGGTTAATTGGGAACAGGTCAGTAACATGAGAATAACATTTATTCAACTTAAGAATAACGTTTTTCAACATAGAATTGCAAAGAGTTTGGGGATTTCATCTATGGTACATAATATCATTAAATGATTCAGAGAATCTGGAGAAATCTCTGTATGCAAGGGACAAGGCTGAAAACCAATACTGGATGGCTGTGATAAGGCAACATTGCATTAATATCAGCAAAACTGACATGATTCTGTAGTGAACATCACTGCATGGGCTCAGGAACAATTCAGAGAAATATTGTCTGTGAACACAGTACGTTGCTGCATCCACAAATGCAAGTTAAAACTCCACCATGCAAAGGAGAAACCGTATACATAAACAAGATCCATAAACACAGCCGCCTTCTCTGGGCCTGAGCTCATTTAAGATGGACTGAGGTGATGTGGAAAACAGTTCTGTTGTCTGACGAATCAACATTTGAGATTATTTTTGGGAATCATGGAATCATGGCTCAAGAGTCCAGGTGCTAAACTGGCCTGCATGCAGTCCAGACCTGTCATCTATTGAAAACATGTGGCGCATTATGAAATGAAAAATACAACAATGGAGACCCTGAACTGTTGAGCAGCTGAAATCCTATATCAAGCAAGAATGTGAAAACACTTCACTTTCAAAACTCCAACAATTGGTCTCCTCAGTTTCCAAATGCTTACAGAGTATTGTTGAAAGAAGGTTATGCAACACAGTGGTAAAACATTTTTGAAACATGTTGCTGGCATCAAATTGTAAATGAGCATTCATTTTTACAAAAGCATTTCTCAGTTTCAACATTTGATGTTGTCTTTGTACTATTTTCAAATAAATATAGGTATAAATGATAGGTATAAATCATTGCTTTGTGTTTCTTTTTTTGCGTTTTAAATAGCGTCCAAACATTTTTGGAAATTTGGTTCTGATACATTATTTTCATTTTCTTTTTACTCCTTGCAGCTTTAATATTCCATACTCAACCATTTATGAATACAAGCTTTGGGATAATGGTAATATCCAATATGTGTGAATCCTGTGTGGACAATAGTAAGGTACAGTGTTGGTGAAACCCAAATTTGCATTATTTAATTCACCCAAAAGAAAATGATGGTAGACCATAACACAACAGAAGATCGAATTTTCTAAGGAGTATCTGAAAGAAATGTAGTAAAAGCTGTTGATAGAACACAGATGTGATGCTGGTTAGCTCTAGTACAACCCAAAGCCTCCTGGTAGAGCCCTTAACAAACAGCTGTTGAAATATTTACGTAATTGGAACCAAGGTCAATTAAGTTATTGTACAATAAACCAAAGTTGCCATGCAAACATTTTGTCAGTCTATTTTCATTCTGGATTGCATCAGCTATTAGGGACTAATGCAATAAGCAGTTACAGAATCAAATTCAAAGAAAAAATTTCCACAATCTTGTATAAGCATGTTTTGAACTGAGGTGATACAGGATGTGTAGTAGAAAAATAATGTTCAAATACCCAAATACATATGCACTTTCTTGACTTTACTATGAATACAAGTTACATCAATGACAGTGAATTCAGCATGTTAATACATTGTTTTCAGGAGAACTGAATAGGTTGCAAATGGGTTAGCTGTTTCTGTCATACAGTACATTCATTTACATGGAAGTTGTTTAGCAGATGCTCTTATCCAGGGCGATGCAGGAGTAATTATAATTTGTACATTGCTACCGGGCATAAATCACCTTTGGAATTTGATCTAACAACCTTTTGGGTGTTAACCCAAAGCTGTATCACAAAATGAACCACTATGCTTGTAGCTGAAACATCAGAGGTGCTGGAGACATTTCCATTACTTACTATTTTCCAAAAGCATTTACTCTGAGAGAACATTGCATTCTACAAGCCCTACGCAATGCAATACATTAATGCATTATACCGTTGGATTCGTATAAGTAAGACGGTCGCAGTAAAAAACAAGGGAAGTCTTTACCTCAAGTATCCACGGAGTTATTTTTAACAGAACTGATATTGTCATGTTTTCTCGAGGGCAAGACTCAACTTATTGAAATATGCATGACCAAACTTTTGGAGAAAAAAAAATCTAAAGGCGAGGATTGAAATGTGGATCCTCTCTGAAAGTTGCCTATTCGGATGGGAACTTAACTATTACGGTAACCTGCTAATAAATTGACCGTCCCCGAACCATTTGATCACCTCTTATTCGTTTCTTTGTCACAGAAGAGATGATCTAGGAAGAACTGTTCTGGAATGAGTAAATCCAATGACTTGGTTTTACATTTTCTTTCCCTTTAGTTATTCTTATATCCTATTTCCAGCGCCAGTGATTTTGCTCTGAAAGCAACAATGATTGTGTAGATTCAGGGTGGTCGACACATTGTGCCCATTGGGTACAGTATAAGAAGGCCGTTCATCTGTACGCACAATAAATACCTTGCCGTGGTCGAAAGCAGCCGCTAGAAAAATAGACTGAGTGTTGTAATACAGTACAGGCATTTACCAATGAGGCCCTCATTCCAAAGTCTGGGTGTGTCAGCCTGCCACAGATGTATGGCTTCCTCTCAGAAATACACCGAACAGACTATAATGGTCTTTCTGTAAAATGAATTGTCTTCAAATTGATGTCATATGCTGACAAATCACTTTTTTGTATCTAACAGATGTCATGAGCGTTGTTAAACTATGTAGAACTTCAAGAAATCAGCATTAAAAAAAATCATAGGCTCACATTCAACCAGAAAATGCTCTTTTATAAGGTGGTACAATATAAGATCCTAGTTTTGTGTTGGTATCACTACTTTCTTGGCTAGGGCTCGCTTAAGAAGGATGTGAGTACTCTGGTTATGTAAAGAATAGGTGGAAGGGAAAAGGAATGCTGGTTGTGTATTTATTTCAAATGAAAAAGGTGAAAATAGAGGCCTGGAAGAAAAGAGATTGGGAGCACCTGGTTTAGCCCAAATGGTTTTCTCTGTCCAGTTGCATGGGTATTTTGGTTGTAATTTATGCTGTTACGCATGTTTTTAAGTATACTAGGAAAGCTTTGTTTGAAAGCTTGGTTGTTGCTTTTGTTGAAAAAAAACGTTCATTTGTCCAGTAAGTAAAAGCTGCAGTAAGTAAAAGAAGTACAGGATACAACATTTGAAATAATTTTCTCTTCCAGGCGGTGATTCAACAAGTTATCTTCAATGTTTTTTCTCCTTTTTCAAAGAGGGTTAGTTTTTAGTTTCGAGTAAGATGATGTTCATGTATCTGTGTCTATTTAGGAAGCTAGAGGTATGCTTGTTAGCGAATGCTAACTAGCTTGTTGAAAGAAGTGTACATGTTTGCGGAAATGTCTATAGCAATTTCTTTCAAACTGCATTCAGAGGCATCAATAATATATACAGGACTAAATACAAAATAATCATTGGCAAGTGAGGCTTGAGCAGCATATTGGTTCAAAACAAATTAATTTTTACTTTCAGTATAATTGCTACATTCTGTTCTCAATTTTTCATGCACCATGTGACTCCACAATTACTCATAGGTGAGATGACCCACTTTGATCATGGAAACAAATCAATTATATTTTGCCCTTATCTTGAAAATAACCCACTAAATGGTCGGGGCTCCAAGAATAGCTGAGGATATGTTGTACTGAGCAAATATTAGTGCCAATTATAGGCCCAGTGTTCAGTTGCATATAGTTCCCGGGTTAAGAGTTTGCTTGAGCAAGAAATGCTTCGTTAAGGGTTTTCACTCCCTCCCATTGTTCTCTGGCCTTACTAACAGGGCTTGGTGCCCTTGTCTGTCGTTTATTTCATCTTACAGACATGGTAAAAAAACAACACAGATGCAATCCTTTTAGAATGTCATACGGCACATTCAGCCACAGGAGGAGACAGCGATGTTCCTTATCTCTCCCTTGGCACATTTAGGAGGATGGCGAGAATGATCTGTCTCCGATGACAGTGCTCCGCCCCCCCCCTTTCATCTCACTCAAAAGACACTCTTTAATAAAGTCTCAAAGGCTGTTTATACTGCGTTAATTACCTGAAGCTGGATGGATACATTTTCTGGAGTTCGGTAGGCTTTGGTAGAGCGTGGAAAGCAGCATGTCCCTCATACACTGATACCAGATCAGTTTTCTCCCCTAGGCATTGTGGTGGCGAGGGGAGATCATTTTGTGAAGGACTGTAATTGGATCAATAATCAAGTGGTGGACCCAGAGCTCTTCCACCCTAAGTCTTATAACCTCATTTCCTTGGCTTAGTTTTCCAAACACAAGCTCTGATTGGGGATCACTTTGCCTTTTGTCCATGACTGCTCTTTGACCCGTGCTTAAGCCTCCAGTCAGTGAAGATTTTATTACTGACGTTACCATACAGCCAGGTCTCAAGCGATTGATTTTAATCAAGGTGGTGTGTTAAGCATGTTTTGAATTTCCCTGGTAGAAGACGTGTGCGCACGTGTGTGTGTTTTTTGTGCGTACGTGATATTTTGCGAGTGTGCATTTGGGTGTGAACATGTGTGGCTATTAGTTCATTCATTTCATGAGAGGTTCAACACCCGCAGGCCGATGATCCTCGTGAATTTTTATCATCCATCAGCATAGCCCCGGAGAGCTAATGTTAACCCCTCTGCCTCTGTTCGACCCTCTGGCTACAGATGTGTTTAATAATATTCTAGTATCAGCTACATCACCATTCACTGCTTCAGTAGATTTCAGATTCTAGATGGATAATGCCCTTTTTAATATGCCTTCTCTCAGCTTAATGACAATGCAGGCTTAAGCGGTGCACATTATGAAAACAGAGCGTAGCCTGTACTGTAATTGAGGTGGCCTGGCATAATTAGGCGGCGAGTGGGACTTGATGCTCCGAATTCTCGCTCTGCTGTTTTCAAAGCACTGAAAGGCATGGTCGTTTTTCAAGCGGAAGTGCCAGGATCCATCTAAAGTGATACTTGGATGAAAGAGACTCTTGAGGTTTTTCAGAGACACTAGGGCTGATTCAGATGTGAACACCTTTCCTACGCATCACGGTACATGGTATTCAGTAACAACCTAATATAATAACCTTAGATAAGAATAGGGAAACCAGAAGTGGGAGGAGAGAGGGGAGCAATACATACTGTACTTTCCAGTTCTACTTTTCTCCAAAGTGTTTTTCCATAATTTGCTAATTCAGCAAAGGATGGTTTGTATCTTAGTTACTTCGTAATTACAATATGAACTGTTTTGTTTACTGAAGTTACATTTAATTTGTCCTATACCCAATAGGATAAAGAAGAAAAGACAAGTTTCCAGTTTCTTTACTAGAATGTAGTTTCCTTTAATTTGCTAATTTTAAGATAAGATGAAACTGCTTTACATTTATGATGAAATGGATCATTTAAACTTCCCAGACTTTCAATGCATTTTTCCATGAAGGTGGGTACATTAATATGGAAAAAGGTAATAAAAGGCTTTCTATCCCATCAAGATGAACCTCTGACCAAAACCATGTTTTGGAAATTGTCTCGTCTAAAGATAGTTATAGTTTTTAGTAGGCTCCGTCTGTCTTACAGTGACACCTGTGACAGGGCTTCAAAATGGCACTGTATTTTTACACTTTTCCTGAATTTGTCATTTTTCACGCATACCCTCCTTGCAAAAGAAACATTACCATAAATGACAACCACTGTAGCAATACTTTGTTTATAAAAGGTCGATTGACTTCTACTTGGTTTTATCGCTGCCTCTCAGATCTTCAGGCCAGAAGGTTCAGGGTTTGCCGACCACTCTGAATGAGCACACTCTCCTTCCTGAATCATTACTCCAACATCACAGCTGGCTTTAGACAATGATCAAGCAGGATCAAATCCAATTTCCTCAGTTGACATACAGATGATTATTAACTATATAAAATATACAACGCATTTTCAGGTTTCTGTGCCAATCCATTCACAGTGCGCAACCTATGTGGTGGCAGGGTAGCCTTCCGATCGAGAATGTTGGGCTGATAAATTAAAGGTCGCAGGTTCAAATCCACAAGCTGATGAAAAACCTTGTTATTTTGCCCCTGAGCAAGACAATTAACCCTAAATGTTCACAGGTTGTCGCTATAAATAAGAATGTGTTCTTAACATACCTGTTAAAAAAACTATACGTAACTGCATACTGATGATTGACTTCAAGTGCTTTAACATTGCGGTTTGCGTTTTCAGGACCACAGTTAAATTAGAATATGACAGTCTTGACCGAAGATACACCTCCTGGGATGACAGTAACCTTTTTGTAATCACATCCCAGAAGTTACAGACATTACAATTTCACCTTGCTATTCTATGCCAGTGATTCCCATTAACCAATATGCCCCAGCTCCACCCCTCCTTTTTTCTACCAGTCACTGATACAGTAGCTGCCATGGCTAATGTTATCATTTATTATTAAATTGATGATATATCACTTCCTCATGGCAATGAACCAGCATTATTTTCTCTCGTGTTCTGTTTTATAGTTCAGGAACACACAATAGAGGGACACAGTCCTAGTGATATTAGCAACCCATTATAGTTGCCTCTCTAGATTAGTGGTTCCCAACCAAGGGTACTTGGCCTCTCCACAGGGGGTACTTGAAAACACTGACTTCGTGCAGAGCAAAATTCAGTCGGTGGTGCTGTAACTGAAAAAGGTTGGGAACCACTGCATGCCTCTATCCAAGTTGCATGTGCTGGAACATTTGAGCATAGCTGAAATGGATGGCCGTGGACCGAATAGACTGACTCATCGGGGCCAGATCTGGCCCGCAGGCCGTATTTTTCCCTGGTGTAATTTAGAGGAGTGCTTTAGACCAATTTACCTCTAGAAAATTCAATGAGGAGCCAGTTTTAGGACCAAGAAGAGGCTGCTAGATTTTAGTCTGTAGTCTCCTGATACTATACAAAATCCATGGTGCCATGTATCCCAACTCGGTTTAGTTAGGATTGGAAGCAAACAGCACAACAAAATAATTGTATACTACATGAACATTGCTCTTTGTAAGCCAAAAAGCTCTATTTTTATCTGTCAATGGAAACGGATTCCAATAAAAAAAAGTTTTTGGCAAGACTTCTGAATATCTTGCTGGCATGTAGGTGGCATCGTATTGCAGTTTTGAAGACTTGGTGACCCCAAGATTCAACCCATTGGCAATTTTCCAAATGTGATCCATAGAGAGTTTTTTACATTTCAAATAATTTGTCTAATTGTGTGAGGGCAAAACACACTGGCATACTCTTCCAGGCAGGTTCATCACAGCTCCAGACTTTGTAATGGAGATTTGGAGGTACATTCAAGCATGTAGCTATTGCTTTTACAGACATTTTCTAATTGTCTCATTTTGTCATCCTTTTGTCTCATTTTATTTGTGTGTTGTATGACCTTCCCTGGCTACAGAATATAAGGATTATTACTCCACAGATTTTTTGCCCATTGCAATGTATCGATATATTTGCCTGGACTTGCAAAATCCATAAAGGCGTAACAACTCTTATTTAACTGTTGAAAGGGGGGAAATAAATGCCATGGAACTCACACAAACATCTGACAGGCTTTTGTTTTTGATTTTGCTATAACCAAGCATTTCGATGTGCCATTTCTGATAGTCTGTGCAAACAACTAATACAATTTGATTTAATGTATTTGTGTAAATAGTTGTAAGTTGCAGAGCTATGAAAGAAACCAACAAAAGAAACAAAAAATATAAGAATGACTGTCCCAAAACAACCTGAATGTCAAACCATTCAGTGTACTATAAACAAGGAGTAATTTCTGATAGATTTTGAACTTATTTGGAGTAAGTATCACTAATTTGAATTTCACAGGATGTGTCACAATTAGATGTAGTAAATGGTGCCAATGTAGGGCCTTCCTCAGGGAGTTGTGTGACAGCTATTAGGAGAAAATGATGATGATGAGGGGAGAATGAGGAGGGGCCTCCTATCCATCTGCTTGACTTTCCCATTATATTTCTGTGGCCTGGAAAAATCTGGAATAATAGAAGCATGACGCAAGGCACAGAAAACAGCAGAGAGCAAGGGCATTCCAACCCATTTCCATGATCTAAGGAAAACCTCTAACTATCAAACAGAACATTTAAATGTTCTACTGTTTTCAAATGATAGTTACTACAGAAGGTAAAATTAAGAAAACAGATTTGGAGAAAATGTGAGATCCTTAGCTGTTTACATACTTGAGATTTCACTTCTGTGTCACAGCGTTACTGTACAAGTTTAATTCTGATCCAGATTTAGTCTAGTGGGAGATAGTTCTTACTAACATTAATACAATCTAAAGGGGCCTGTGGCACAAATATCCCTCTCTGTCAGTTCGGGTGTAGATGAGCCGATCTCACACTCTGCTATGGGAACTGTGTCCTTGACCTTTACTCTTTCTTTGTGTTATTGTTGGCCACACTATGTGCGGTCTGTTTTAACAAATGTTTTATTCGCTGTGACAAAACCAAAAACCTGCTGGAGCAATATAATGCATCAGCCAGTGTAGATTGAGGTCCCTCATAGTGTTGTATCACTTGGTTTGCTTACATTCAATAGGTCTATCAGTGAGTAATTCATGGTGGTTTTTTTAATATACCTGCTCGTTCTTGGTGGATAATGAACCCCCTGGTAATTAACTGGGGCTAATGCACCCTCAGACAAAGTTCTGCTGGTCATGTTACCATTTTCTGATTAGATGTCATCAATTCAACCCCTGGGATAATGTAGTGAATGACATGTATTGGGGGTATATTGTGTCTAGAGCTCCAAGAGTCTGGCCTTGTGAAACCGAACAGATTACTGTATTCCCATTGAAGTCTGCCAAGACTCGTCCTCACACAAACCTTAATGTATATTAGCCAATTCACCTTCTCTGTGACCATCACCACTGCTACTTTGTGTTCAGAAATGTAACATTGGTCCCTTAACTGTATACTGTGTACAGTGTACATAATGTATATAGTACTGTCCATAGTTTCATTCTTTCTAGCACACATACCATGGGTCTCATTTGGAGGTTTGACTTGTCATTTCTTTACTTGAATCATGTCTGTATTAGATGAACATTGAACTGCATTGTTGGAGCTCAAAAACTAAGCATTTTGCTGCACCCACCACAACACTGGATATTTTGCTGATCATCATGTGTATGTACTGGTATTGACTTACTTTTTGAAATTAAATAATGTAAGTGTGCAGGATACCATGTACTCAGATACCATGTGACTTCAGAATAGAGACGGCATTATCAGCCAACAACCTTTACCTCAAAAGATAGCTTCAAAAGTCAACACCACTGAATCTCTGAACTCAGTCTTACCATAGCTTTGGAAAGGGCAGCCTGCATGAATAATCTATTCTCTTTGAATCTATGAGTCCGTATCCTGAGATTTGGAAGCCTGAAGCATTTTGCTTACTTCAGTCCTTGTACAGCAAGTTACCCACTACTCAGGAGTTTTGCATGCTCTATCCATACTCAATGTACACGGTCTGTGACTTTGGTTAGTTATTACTTATTTTTAAGTTTTTTTCCATGCTTTTCTGACGCATGGTATTTAAGAATTTGTCTTGAAATCCAATTACAACAACCCTCCCCATTCTCTCAGGAAACAGTGTCCCCCCTAATTATTTTCAACTGTCATCAATGAAAGGAAGGTCTGGGTTGTGAGGGAAATACTCTGCCTTGTTCTCCATGATTAATTCAGGTGAGCCAGTGTGTAGCGTTTGTGGGATAATTACATAAAGGAGATGAGTGCATGTCTTCCTGCCAACTACGCCAATTGCTGGAACAATTAATAGAGAAAAAGATGCACTGATGATCCATCATTGAGCCCTTTAACTATTTCCCATAGGGGTTGTATTACTGGGGGAGATTTGCCTTTCGCCAGGCTATAATTGGAGCAATTTGGACAGTCAAATCCCTGCTATATAAAGTAAAAGACAGATTTGAGATTTGCCATTTTAAGAAACCAGATAGTGCCCTGACTTTCAGTAGCTGAAAGTTTGATTTCCGTTATATTGTCCCAACAAAATCTGTCAAACAAGTGTAATATTTATGGTTGGTGTAATCTTTGGAGCTATCTGTCTGTCCAGGTGGGTGGTGATGCAAGGGGGAGATAAGATCTCTAAGTTGTTGCTATGGAAATATCAGGTAAATTAGTTTGGTTTCTTTTTGTCCTGCTGAGCAGGGACATTCCATTTGTTTGTTTATTTTGAAGCTATGAAGCTTTTAAAACCATTCCAGTGATTTTCTGAAGCTGTACTTGCGCAACTCATTAAATGGAACGGGGAACAGTGTGGTGGTGTAACTAATGTGAAAACGTGTCAGGTTACATGCCAGGCTCACGTCCTTTTCAGCTTTTCTGTCACAATTAGTTTGGTTTGGGTTCATCACCATTTAGAGCTCCGGGTCGTGTTTGGTCATCCAGCCAAAGCTGAATGTTTGGATAGACTGCAGAGCTGTAGCTCAAATTGGGACTAATCTCGTGTGACTGCAAAGCTAGGGGCTAATGAACAGACAGACGATCCCCACCCCTCTCAAATATAGAACAGACAACCTTACACAGTGTTGTTCTTTTTCAAAATGATTTTCTTCCCGACCCAATTAGCTGTTTCTGAGAATGTGTGCTTGCTCAGTTTGCTGTGTATGTTTATGTCTTATGAAGTGTTTCCGTAGGCTATGTGGGTGTAATATCACCTGGTCCCACTGCCCGTGGAATGAGAGGCTTTTAAAATGTGGACCTAGTTGTAGTGAACATTTTGGCTTTGAAGAGCAAATGAGTCGGATGAGGAGGTGCCTTCAATACAAAGACAATAAAAATGGAACTGCAACGCTTGTGTTGTTGTCATTCATGACAGCTATGAAGCATTACACAAGCTTTTTCTTTGAGAAGGCTGTGTTTGTATGTATATGTGTGTTGGTTTGTGTGCATGCGTGTTTGTACGTCTTTGCCACAGATTTGATTTTCATTACTTTTTGTCTTAAATTAAGTGTCCTGGTTAATTGTATTGATTAAGGTACACATTTATGTGAGCCGTGAAATGGCCCATTGAGGCCAGACTTCAGGTAGCCTATGCTGTTACCTGGAGGTCAGAGCATTTAACCAGTACCAGAAGGGTTGCTAGATTGAATCACAATCCGGGAGGGGATGCAGTCCGAGCTCACTGCAGTGTTTGAGTATACCGTAAGCAACAAGAATAACTAGCGCTGTTTTGATCAAACAATTTGCCAGAAAGCAGGCTGTGGGTGTGTGAGTGAGTAATTGTATAGTGAGTTGGTGTGTGGCTGGGAAACCGCTTGAATGAGGGCGTGTGAGAGCTTTACCAAGGGAATCTATCACAATTTACAGAGGGGAGAACAAGTATTTGATACACTGCCGATTTAGCAGGTTTTCCTACTTACAAAGCATGTAGAGGTCTGTAATTTGTACCATAGGTACAGTTCAACTGTGACAAGTACACATTGACAAGTACACCTCCAGGAAATCACATTGTATGATTTTTAAGTAATTAATTTGCATTTTATTGCATGACATAAGTATTTGATACATCAGAAAAGCAGAACTTCATATTTGGTACAGAAACCTTTGTTTGCAATTACAGAGATCATAAGTTTCCTGTAGTTCTTGACCAGGTTTGCACACACTGCAGCAGGGATTTTGGCCCACTCCTCCATACAGACCTTCTCCAGATCCTTCAGGTTTCGGGGCTGTCGCTGGGCAATACAGACTTTCAGCTCCCTCCAACGATTTTCTATTGGGTTCAGAGATTGGGGTGTGGCACACATCCACTGTACAATTTATGTGTGAAACACTACACAAAGTGGAAAGACTATAATTCAAGTAGTTAGTCATCAAGGTAAATACATGTACATCACAATTTTCTGGTTTTGTCCCTTCGTAGCTGATTTGGTGTCACGGGCCATGCACCATCTCCAGCCACTGCACATCAAGAACCCCAGCAATGGCACACCGGTCCACCAGAAGAGCAGCTCAGTGCACTGGGAGCCTGAGGCCCTCTACACCCTCTGCTACTTCATGCACTGTCCCCAGATAGAGTGGGAGAACCCCAACGTGGAGCCCTCCAAAGTCACCCTGCAGACTGAGAGGTGAGCCCAAACCTTAACATACACGTTCTTGTTAAAATGCACCAATAGCGTGGAACAATAGCGCTAGCAATCGACAACAATGTAAATGTAGTTAGGTGAAATATGTAATTTGTACCAGAATAGCTGTAAAACAGCTGGCTGGATGGGCCAAGAAATAAATAAATTAATTAAACACATGCTAATAAGAGATTTTGGCCTGCGGCCAGGATGGGTCCAGTGGTCATAAATGCTGCCTGTGGTGCAGATGTACTGCTAAAGCACTGGTTTGAGTTTGGTCCAGTGCTCTTTCAGTAAAAACTCTTCTTGCATGGGTTTAAATTTGTCCCATTGTTCTTTCAGCAAACACTCTCCTTGATTTCCCCATCGCAGTAGAGCATAATGAGTTTTGCACAGTCAATATTCCCAAAAAGTTTGGCACATAACAGTAAGAAACCTTCTCCGAAATTTCACAATTGAATGACCAATTGAGTGACCCATCATTCAATTCAGTTTTTGTTATATTATTATTTAGCAAGCTGGGATTGATGGTTTGGTTAGCTGAGCTGGCAAGTCTGTTTCGTTACAAGGGCAGCTACTGTCATGATCCAGATAACTTGCTAGCCTTTTCTGTGCTTGTTAAACAGACTTCTAATGGACTGCTGTGACTTACCTATTTCTTCTATAATGCCAACATTTACACTTGTATTTCTGAATTCTGTGCAGTCAATTAAGTCATTTTCATTTTCCTATTCATAAAGCATTCATAAAACTTCATGAACATGCCTCGTGTCTTTCTTGAATAGCCTTAACAGAGATTCATGCATTCAACAGCTTGTAGGTAGTTCATGTTGCAGACCACGGGATAGCCTACAGCTGCACATTAACTTTCAATTAATAACTTCAAATAGTCCACAAATGTTACAAATATTGCATTACAATATTTTGGTCATATCGCTGAGCCGTAATTCAACTTAAAACACTTCACCCTTACCATTGTGTCAACCAATATTATACATTTTTCCTTTGGGCAGCTCTGCCTTCAGAAAAAAAATCAATTTCAAAATATGAACCTACAAGGGGCAGAGGTAATTGTATAGCCATGGACAAAAAGTACTTTTTTGTAAGTTAAAACCCTCCCACTATCCATCAATCGTTACCCTGCAAACCAAGAGTTAGGCCCATAAGATGTAGCTTGGTGTGGGTAGATTGGCCTTGATATCTCCCCAGGCTGTTGGGTAGATTAATGGAACCAGTGGGACTTTGCTGGGATGGACGGATGTCTTGGCTTCCCTCAGCAAAGTAGGGATAAAATGTATTTTTGAAGACCCTGGAGAGGGAGGTGAACGTTGGACAGCATGATGATTCAGCAGGCTCACAGCTCCCTACAGATTCAATGCTCTGTTTAGTATTCTGCTTAAAGGCCGGAGCTAACCACTGATAGGCAAGAAGAAAGACTGTAAGAGGGCAATAAACCGAGAGGATTGATAGAGATGAGCTATTTTGCTGTGCGTAAGTCTTTTTAGTCATTTAGAATGACTTAATTTTGCAAATACATGTCAGCCATATGTATACATAAATAATACATATTAACTAAAAATACAGACACATAATTACTACAAAACCAATTAACACTCTGCTGTATAAACGGATTTAAAGTTAGGCTATTACTGAAGGGATATACTACCTATATGAGTAAAAAGATGGAGCAATCTTTTGCCAGTTTATTGGGCACACCATTGCATTTATGAAAAGGCATAACTCCTACAGACAGACATGTTTCTGTGGCATGCTTCATAAAGCAGGCAGACGGGAAGCCTGTCACTGTTTGATTAACTGTAAAAATAGGCAAAACAAGTGACCTGTGCAACTTTGAGTGTGGTATGATTGTCGATGTTAGGCTTGGCAGTTCTAGTGAGTCTTTAATCGAATGCTCCCCCAGGCTTCTCGAACGGGTTTACAGGGATTGGCCTGTGGGTGAAAACAGCTTGTTGTTGAGAAAGGTCAAAGGGGAATGGCAAGAGTTATGCAAGCTAACAGGCAGGCCACATACAAGCAAATATAAATGCACTACAACAATTGTGGGCGGATCTTGGAACGCACAACTCGGCGGTCTTGTCATTAGCATTGACTAACATCAATCTGAAACATATCTGACAACTTATAGAGTGCATGCCTCAAAGAATTCAAGTCATTGAGGTACGCGATTAGGTACGACCCAATACTAGATGTACTTAAACTGATAGTACCGATGTGTAGACTCTGAAAATGCAGTGTAGTGGAACTATTAGTGTTCCAGGTAATCAAAGGCAAGGCGCAGTGTTTGGCTCAAAGTTTAGTCTGTTAATCTCTGCAGGCCCATTGGCAGGTTTGTGAGGGCAACTGCAGCCATGATTGACCTGAATCATTTGCTGAAAAGGAGTCTTTGAAAGATGGATGTCTGAGGTAGGCAGGGTTGACGATGCTAGGGCTGTTTGCTTTGTTCCCTGGAGGGAGTGCAACTGACAGACTATGGCTCTTAACACATCATACTATGCACTGCAGTTTGTCTTTGGAGAGAGTAAATCCACACGTAATCCGGGTAGTAATGAAGCCTACCTAAACCCACTGCAAAATTAAACCTAAATTACATTGTTTGCAGATTATTGGTTCACCTGAACATTTAAGTTATGAGTTTCGTTACTGGATGTAGTACCTAGAATGTAGGCTAATGGGCCAAAATAATGTGTCAATATGTTCAACATAGCTCTGTGCTGGCAGATTTGTTTTAGCTGTTACCAAACAATTGTATCTGCCAAGGGATGACATTCTTGGGGAAAGGCGTTGTTGATTGTGGTGCCAAGCTCTGAACTATGTAGATGTATAGCAATTGCATCCTTGTAGCTGTCCCATTTTCTCAAAGGGCAGAACTATGCAGGCCAATTCCATTTAAAGTAGTCAATTTTGTCTGGTGTTATGCACTGCAACTTACGCTGTGATGTAGCTCAAGTTTATCACCCGTGTTTATAGACTTACAAATCATAGGGTTATTTCTTCTGAAGACCTGGATTTACTTATGTATGCTTAATTATTAATATTGATTGTGTCCTCAAAGCAACTGCACATGATAAAACATTTTGGAAAGTAGTAATCGATACAGCTCTAAAGATGTAACATACTGGTAATTGAGTATTTTGAGGCGTATAACCTACACTCTTTTGGTACTGTATAACGTTGACAAGTACAATATAGATTTTTCTTTAATTGAAGTAGACCAGCACCTATGGCTTTTGAATACACATCACCCACAATACTTAATAAATAATGAGAGGTTTTTATCTTCAGCATACAAAGCATCCATAATGAGTGGACCTATGACATTCAAAAGGAATCTGTCATCTCCCAACGTGGGTAATTAAAATGTTGCTTAGTCCCTGTGGCGATGAGTATGTGATTTCTGCTTTTCCTCTCAGATTGCCAATTGGAAGGTTTCATAAGCATCCTTTTCTGCATGGCCATAGAGGACAATAGTAAAAAAGGGTTACAATAAAATACAACAGATTTTTGTATTTGGCTTTTTTCCCCCTCTATAATGTGTAATTAAAGGAAATAGTGGCTGAGAATGTTGTTGATATGCACATCTCAAACGGGAGAATCATTAGCAGATTTTGACTGAAGTAACCCTAGTAACAGCATCAATGGCTCATGAAGTTTCTCTACCAACCTATCTCTGGACAAGAAAACTAACATTTAGTTGACTATTGAATATTTCAGTAAAAGTATTTAAACTATGGAACTACTTAACTGAACACATTTTCAAGCATTCATCATGATCTCAACAGAATGCACCATGGTTAAAAGTTTCAAGAACAAAGACAGTTGGTATTTTCTGTCAGCATGGTTTGGAAATGCTAATGAAGGGTCCACAGAGGCACAAGCCAAAGTACATATCAGTTGTCCTTGAGGAATACTAACACTGCTGTTGTACACCTGTGAACATCTTAATTTGTCTTGGAATCCCCACACCTAAGCCAAACGAACTAGGTTTTGGAAAATTCTAAAGGGTTGAAGAAACGTATCCGAGGAAGGTAATCTTCAGAGAGAATTTTATCAACAAAATCACGAGTTTGACTTGGGCAGCCTTAAATTAAGGAAAAATAAACTGATTCCGACACGGCACATCACCAGTTCTAAACGCCACAAAATCAGAAAGCCTGCCGAACCAAAATAATCTGAGTTGTGTGTGATGTCAGAAGGCCCACCTACTTAACCGATGAAATGAACGTTTTCCAAAGATCTTGTTCTATGAGGAATTAGAGCTGAATTCCTTGTGCATATTTGAACCCACTATGCAGCATGTGCTCCAGGGGCCAAAGCTTAAACAGCGGAAGATGCCTGCTGAAATCTCACATTTCGAATTGCTGAAAACATTTTCTCAATTGAATAGGTTGGATAAGTTAGGTTCCCCCGTCGATGCTGATGTGAGTGTGCTCGCCCCTCGCCTTTCATGCAGTTGGCGATCGGCGAGTTTTTGTTGCTGACGATGAGGGAGAGAATGTTTCCTGGCACCACACTGCGAAGTCTCTGACCTCCCTGTAGGCGGCCCCGTCGTCGTCATGATCATGCCCACTGCTGTTGTGTCATCAGCAAGTTGATGACGGTGGTGGAGTCATGCATATCCACACGGCCATGAGTAAACATCGAGTACAGGAGGTGACCGAGCATGCAAGCCCTGGGGGCTCCCTGGGTTGAGGGTCAGCGTGGAGGATGTGTTGTTGTCTACATTTACAGCCTGTCACAATGCCCTGGGCCCATTTGTAGAGGGAGGCGTTCAGTCTCTTGGTCTTTAGCTTAGCAATGAGCTTGGAGGGAAAAATGCTTTTGAACACTGAGCTGTGGTCGATTAACCAGGTGGGTGAAGGCAATGTGGCGTTTAATCTGTGGATCTGTTGGGATGGTATGCAAATCCAGCATGTCTGAGTACACTCCCTGGTAGTTAGTATGGCCCTCTGGCCTAGGGAATGTTAACAACTTTACTCATATTGGCTCTGAAAAAGCTAAAGCATGTAGTCATCTTAAACATCTGATGCTCTCATTCATGGTTCACATGGTTTTACTAGCCTCAAAGTGAGCATATGAAGGCATGCAGCTTGACTGGTAGGCTTGCATCAGGGTTGTGGCTAGGATTCCCTTCATAGTGTTTGCATTATTTTGCAGGCCCTGTCACATTATGACATAGTAGGATAACATCTTAGTCCTGTATTGACAGTTCGTTTAATGGCTTGTTTGAGGGTGAGCTGGGTGAGTCGCTTCTGGTTCTGGTATGTACTAGTTGTATAGTCACCGTGGAGATGTCATCCATGGTCTCATTAATGAAGCCAGTGACTGTAAATTCCTAAATGTAGTCGGATGGATCCCAAAACATCATTCATTGTACGTTTGAAAACCTGTTGTGTATCTTAACATTTGATACAACCAACCCCTTCTGTATTAAGACGGTCCCTGGTATTTCCTGTTTGAGTTTTTGCCTGTAGGCAGGAAGCAGAGCAAGGAAGTTATGGTCTGAAATAACTATCAACTCCAGCAGCAGTGTAAGCAAACTGCTAGCTAGTCGGCAATGTAATGATTAAAATAGATCATAAATAAAACATTTAATCAACAAAGGAGTTTTGACAGTCTGTGCTTCAAAATGTTTTACATTTTACAATTAGTTATGCAGTCTGTAGGGAACCTGAGCTTAGCTTTTATGGCGAGTATTTGGAAAATATTCCCGCGCAAAATACGTTATTTGTTCTCTTTTACACCATGGTACAAACCGATAAGGCCCCTGATGGATTTCCTGCAGCATCATTCCCATCATTTTTCCGACTGTAGCAACGGGATGTTTGTATCTGTGCAGACAGTGTATTAAGGGAATGCGGCAACTAGGAGATTACCTCACGAGAACTAATGCTGTGTCTCCTCGCAGGCCCTTCCTTGTACTGCCCCCGCTGATGGAGTGGATTCGGGTGGCGGTGGCGCACACAGAACACAGACGAAGCTTCTCTGTGGACAGCGACGATGTGAGACAGGCTGCCAGGCTTCTACTGCCAGGAGTGGACTGTGAACCGCGACAGCTAAAGTAAGACATGGAATGGATGAACATCCAGAAATCTGCAGTACTTTTATCACTCAAACCCACCTGAGGTAATTAAGGTCACCCAGGGGTACAGAAATCACCTTGTCCACTACACAGTCAGACTGCACACAATGCAAATGGGTTTAATGTTAACTTTATTAGTGTTTTATTTACATTCAGGTAGGGGAAATATATTTTATTGTGTATATATCTATATTTTTGTAGTTTCTAAATGTAGATCATTTTCAGTGTTTTTAATAAACTACACACACACATTTATTGAGCACAGGATCATGACACACACTCAGTCAATGTCATTGTGTTTTACACCCACACTCATGCATAATCAAGGCAGCTGGAGAAACATAATCACTTTCAAATTCCTAGACACGATTCCTGGTGTAAGAATTAAGCTCATGAGTCAAATCCTTTCTATGGTCTATTTTATGGTCATTAAAATTACATGAATCCTCAAATTAGGTAAAGATAGAGACAAATGCTGTAAAGTACGTCAGACTTTAAGACATTGTGGAGGACCTTGAACTTTGCAATGAAAAAATTTGCAATGAACATGTACTGTGCTGAAACCTGTTGCATGAACTCTCTCACCATCTTCTTTTAAGGCAAAGTCAATGTAATTCTCCTTGCAAAGGACAGAAGTGAAAACCGGGATGCCAATAACATTCACCCCTATCTTTTTGAGCAGAAAAAAGTACAATTGTTAAACAAAATCTATATTTTTCTCTAAGTTACTGTTTTAGGATCATAGAACGCAATATAGCTCAGTATTTGAAGCGTTTATTACACTGTCTATTTTGCTAATTCTTTCAAGGGTGACTGATCATCATATACAGTCCTTATAAACGATCCTAATTTGGGTCAGATTCCCTCTTTTAAAGGGGTAATATTCAGTATTGTTGATGTCTATGTACTTCAGTATCCGTCCAGTTTGTTCTCCTATCTAAATATATCCATTTATCATTATTCTCCCTCCCTCAGGGCAGACGATTGTTTCTGTGCCACCCGGAAGCTGGATGCGGCTTCCACAGAGGCTAAGTTTCTGCAAGACCTGGGTTTCCGCATGCTTAACTGTGGACGAACGGACCTTGTCAAACAGGCAGTCAATCTCCTGGGGCCTGATGGGATAAACAGCATGAGCGAGCAGGTTGGAGATGTACACACCTACACTCAGTAGACACCCAGGCCGTCTGGTATGCGCTTACACACATTTCTAAAATGAATTAAAATAGGAAACAAGACATATTTAGGTTATATCTACAATGCCTGTTCCCTGAGGGATGAACCCAAGTACAAGACTGTGGGTTTTTACACTCGAACACCTTAATTCACTGAAAACTTTCTACAGTCATGCCTTGAACGAGGCCAGTTGCAAGAACAAGGCGCCCTTCATCTCTTATCCGGAACCACTCTTCATGGCACTCAGACCGCACAGTGCCACGGAGGTGTCGCACCTTTTTCCCTCCCCCTGGGAACAAGGGTTTGAGTTCGTAAAAAAAAAGTTAGCTTACGACACTATAAGGGATTAAGTCGTTCTCGGGGGAGACCCAGAAGACACTACGGTGACTCTTTGAATATTGTCCTAGGCTGCAGCCATCCTGCCCGTGGGCTGAGGTGAGACCCCGCTGGGCAACGCTTGCTGTTTTCGCCGTGGAGTACTTACCTGGAACGGGATTGGCAACCAGCTAGAGGTCACCAGCTCTAAAGTTAGATAGTTGTGTAACATTTAGTACCTCACCCTAGGGCATGTAACTTTGTAAATACTGGCAGCTAGTATTGCGCATGAATATTTAACGCAAAGCAGTGGCACTCTCCGGTAAGCACACATACCTCTGGCCGATGTATTATAATTCATAGGGACTATAGAGTTTTCGGAAGCGTTTGTATGTTGGCAAGAGTGCAACCAGACATCAGAATAGAATGTTGATTCCTGACTGATTTATAAATCCCTTGTCAAACCCTTTCCTCGGAGTGCCGAGTGCCTGCAAGTTTGGCTCCCCTCTGCTTGATTGACGAATTAGGTCACTAATCAGTTGGCATGGCACCTCACTTTGTTGTATTGACTGTTAAGAATCTACCAATTTTAGGAGAGCACACCTATATTGATTACAGTATGTTCATAGTTTGTATTACATTTGCTCAAGATTGATCAATTTGGTTTGGAAACTTTATAAAGTATTAGGTATTCCTAAAGCTGTTTTTTTCTGTCAAAGTCAGTTCTTGTTGCGAAAATGAGTACACATTAAAAGAAGGATTCAGGAGTAATTTGTTTTTGCAAAAATTGAATTTGTCATGCTGTCTTGCAGTGTTACGACCTTGTTGCAAACTGGATGGATTATTCAGAATGGATTTTTTTGGGCACATTCGTCCTTCTTTTCACTTGAATGTCATCTAGGCCAGTAATATTGAATGAATGCATTGTTTGATGCATGCACAGTTTTCCCCCAGCTCAGCCAATAACACTTAGGCTGATTTAAAGTCGTCATAGCAATATCCCTGAGCGGTTTGCGTTCTCTCACAACTCATTTAGGAATAATGGCCAGTTCTTTATAGTGTCTGGTTGATCTGATTGATTCCCAAACTTGACCATACTCAGAGTGATATTCACTCACTTCTTTATTACAAAGTTTATGGGAAATTAAACGTGACAACTTTGCACGCTTGTGTACATTTCTTCTAGGCGGCGTGTCTAAGTTCACACACATTACATATATTCTTGCAAAAAGGTTCTCTAAGACACGTTTATTGCGGTTGACTAGGCAGCTGACAGTGCAGTATTTGTGCTACATGGTTTATTATAGTTAATAGTCCAATTTCACCACAGTTTTACGTAAAATTTCAGTTGATCCATATTTTGGTGTGCATAGGGTTCTGTTGTTTCAGTGTTTAGCATGTAGTCCAATGGTATTGTTATGGAAATGTTGAACTAAGGTGGTTTTGAGAAATGTCTGTCTTTCCATTGGCTGGTATGTAGATCATTACTTTGATTGTGACACACATGTCTGTATAATATCAGAGGATTAACAGGGATTTGAGCCATGTCCTCCTGCCTAGAAGAAGGGTGTCAGTCTTTTGTTCCTCAGGAATGTGGTCCTTGGGGTGAGTAAGGTCAGTTGGCCTCTTTGGGTAAACACTACAGTAAACATTATGGCAGGAAGGATAAGGTGGGGGAAGATAGCATTTGACTTGTGTGATGGAACAAAGGGAATGTGTTTGATTGACATGAGACAGATGGCAGCATCTTACCACACCCCTTTTTCCTATGTGATATATACGGTTGAATGAGCTATATTGAGTTAGAGACTCCTCAGACGATTGTGTGTGTAAGCGGTTGACGCGTCTCTCATACGTGCATGATAGTTAATAAAACAGTTATAATGTACAAAGAGAACTTTGTCTCTGTGTCCCTTACTCCGAGTGTCGATACATGGAATTACCATCACAGTATCCACACACATTCAACATACTGTTGTCACTCTGTTAGGTGAGCAGAGAGTCTAATGTCTCGTTGGCACAACCACCATTTCAAGTGTTTATGTAATTTGGGATTTAATGCTGACCGCCCCAGTAGATAGAAATTGGCTATTGCTGTGTGAAGTGGCATATGTGCAATTTGATTTTCAGTTGTCAACAAGCAGAGTTTGCATCAGGAGGACATAGATGCTCCTGGCATTTACTTTACAAAACATGCCCTAAATCTGTATGATCTCACTAGGCCTCTGTTTGTACAAATCATCTTCCACCTCATGTGCCTAACCAAAATGTGCATTTCATGTGGAATTTATGACATCAAACTTTACTGGCAGGCTATTCATTCCCTCCTGTCACTGCCTGGCTCTGAGTTAGAGTGCTCTAAATAGAACAGAACGAGTGTCTATTCTATAGTTTAGCGTGATCCCTCCTGAATATGACAAATAATATTGTGCACCACCCGGAATCAATTGTATTTACGTTCCATATGTTTCACAAAGAATCTTTGCCGATCTGTGCAAAGAATCTCTACATCATATTCACTTGTAAACCGTGATAAGCAATGCTAAGAAACTGACAGCTGTATGGGAGCAGTCTATAGCATGGATTGATGCTTTATTGGTGTTGTTTTAGCCAAGGGTTTTAGTATGGTATATTGTTTTTTTTCTTCATTGTGCCCTCGTCATCAAGAAGATACTCTCCAACCGTATATTTGCAAGCTCCTCAATAGTGCTCTGTGAGTCCATGTTTTTTTCTTATTGGCTTCTGGGGCTGTCATTGACTGTTGAAATCCTTGTGTGAGCCAATAGAATCCAGGGCACGGTGAAAAAGAAAGAGAGAACACAACGTGAATCATTAGTATGGGCATACACAACACTCCAGGCCAATATTGAACAACCAAACCTAGACAGAAAGTATGTAGAAATTATAATGGGCTTACGGATATTTTTTAATAACTACCCTTTTGCAAGCCTGCAAAAATTGATTTTGACAAAACAAAATCTGACAGAAAAGCAAATAGGACTGAATTTCTAAATCCTGATGTGGCCCTCATGCCAAATATATTGCCACCTATGGTCCATACAGTGGTATATCATAGTCTAAGAGACAGAGACAAGCTGTTTGTCATAACAGTGGGGTCCTCGACATGAGGTACTTAGAGTAATTTCAGTTGCTGATAATAAACTTATCACGCTATTGACGTTTATTGTATCTTTCATATGCCCAATAAAGATCCCATTCTGACAGATTATTATAAATCCTATTTCATGGTACTTCGTCCTGAAGTAAACGTGTGCTGCTGTAATAATGAGATGGCTTCAAAACCATCTCCTATAACAGTGTGGTGCCTTGCATGTACATCTGTTTTCTAGTTTTTCTCACCAGTATGTCCTGCCACAGTATTATGACTAATTCTGACTGGGAATACCCAGCTTGTGGAGTGGCACATGGGACCACACTTGGGGCCTATAGGCTTCCAAGCCCTCACTGACAGCGCCCTCCCAGATACAGCAAATCACTGGAAGTACGTGGATGACATGAATCTGTCCCAGTAATGGACACCTCAACCTCCATATACCCTCCAACAGACACTGAGTGGTCTTGTCAACTGTGTAGAAGAGCATAGAATGAATCTAAATTCAAAGAAATATGAAGTCCCCTCCGACTCTCTCTATTACCCCTCTTAACACTCTTGAGATTGCGGACACAGTCTATGTTTTAGGGGTCATCATCCTAAACGACCTATGATGGGACTGTCAAGTGGGCTTGAGGCGTCTATAGAAATTTGGCACCTAGAATTAATGTCCGTCCATGTGTGCCCCATTCACCCCATTCACTACACTGTGCCTCGACTTTGCCAGAAGGCTGTTAAAATGTGAGTTCAGAGCCAGGTTACCCCACCTCCAGGAGGAGCTCACAGGTCATCATACAAGGACCTCACATTAACTGTCAATCCCAAAATGTGGAACAGAGAGATTAAGTATCTCCACTACCATAACTGAGCAGGCTCATTAATGAAAATGGATTTGAAACTATATACAACAGAAGCGCTCGATTTGCAGTGTTCTCTAAATTTTAACCCTTCTGTTCCTCACTCAAAACCTTCCTTTTCGACTTTTTTGGAAAGGAAAGAAAAAGGTGCAGTGGTCTCTTCATTTTTTCCAGAGCTGTATATGATATTTCCTATATTTTAGATGTGTTGTATCTTGTATTTTAGTTGTATTTTTTAAATTATATTTTATTTAAATGGTCCTTTTATTGTAACAGGAGTAATTATAAGCTTTTTTGACATTGTTTTTCAGAATCTGTCATAATGCTGAAAGACCAATAAACGAATCTACGTGAATCTGCAAAAGGATCCATGATTAGTCATTTGGTATTAGATGTTTGGATTTAAGAAATTGAGAGATTTACTCTGAGATTTACTATGAATTAGATGTGATGAATATAAAAGGTCAAGGAATATGAAAGGGCCTTTTTACAAAGGCACGGACAACCTTCGCAAACAGTCCGTGACCAGCCGTGCCAATAGCCAACAGCACCGGGTGGCTGACAATCTGTCTTCACGGCCCTTGGTCGTACTGATCAGGAATTTAAATGCAGATGCCCATTGGGTGACTGCACGACTTACAACCTAGTAACTAAGAGGGACCAGCCGTTTGCCTTGTTCCCCGGGGAGGAATGAGTTAGTGTTTTGTTTAAAAGTCAAATGTTGATTCATTTCTATAATTAGAAAAGTGAGGAAAGATTTATATATAGTTTATATATAGTTTTATATATCCAGAATGCACTTTCAAATAGGATCGAAACATGTCGAGCAACAAAAGTGTTCGATTATATGTTGTAACACTGATAAATTACAGCTTTTGGAAGGAGGGAGAGTAAACATGTTCATGGGGCCCGTAAGTTCCAAACCCACGTTGAAACCCGGGACTACTGTTGTCATTCCAGGAAAACGTATCTCTGAAGGAACTATTTCCTTATTCCTGGCATCCTCCCATCGTCCTGTTCGGGTCAACGCTGCATGTGACTGACGGTGACTCTGTCACTCCTCTCCACTCTCCTCTCTCCTCTAGGGGATGACTCCACTCATGTATGCCTGTGTGCGGGGAGACGAGGCCATGGTTCAGATGCTCCTGGATGCTGGGGCTGACATCAACAGCGAGGTCAGTGTACCCAGACCCCTGGGAAGCAAGTGTCTGCCATTTATGTTCAGCCTGTATGTGTATTATTGGGATAGTGTGGAGAGAATAAAAGCATTGTGTTGTGTTCTGTTGTGTTGTAATGTAACATTGTTCATTGTTCCCCTTTCACTCCCATCTTACCTGCTTCTGGCATGCTTTTCATGGGGTTGGTAGCATGTTACATAAGCGTCTGGCAAAGAAATGAACCATTTGGGGTTTTTCTGCTTTGTGTTTTTACAAATAAGAACAATTCAGTCTGCTTGTGCAATCATGCCATTGGCAACTCTTTGTAACAGTGACAACAACATAAGCAGTAAGTGACAGCACATACATCTGGTATCAAACTCGTTCTAGAATTCAACTTTCTTCAGATTGTTAAAGAACGTGATTGCATTTTCTTCACCAAATTTCTTTGTAGTGTGAAATGGAAAATAAAACACCAATATACTTTGATTAGATAGGTATTCTCTCCCTCGAATCAATATTATGTTACACCTGGCAGCTACAGTTTTACATATTAGTCTCTGAAAGGTTTTTGCAACTCGATTGTGCAATTTCTTTTTCCGTTAATCATTCAAAAACATTTCAGTCTCTTTCAACGTGTTGGAAATTATAGCTGAACAGACAATTTTAAGTCTTGCGGTATACTTCAAAAAGATTTAGGTTAAAAGTGTTTTCCTCTAGGATTTTACCTGTGCCTAACTATATCCTGTTTCTTTTAGTCTAAACTCCCAAGTTTTTGCTGATTTCAGCCATACCCATTCCATGATGAAGCCACCACCTTGAAAATATGGAAGCAGTTACTCAGTGATGTATTTTTTTCTATTTGTCCCTAACATACAGTGGGGAGAACAAGTATTTGATACACTGCCGATTTTGCAGGTTTTCCCACTTACAAAGCATGTAGAAGTCTTTAACTGTGAGTGACGGAATCTAAAACATAAAATCCAGAAAATCACATTGTATGATTTTTAAGTAATTAATTTGCATTTTATTGCATAAGTATTTGATACATCAGAATGCAGAACTTCTTATTTGGTACAGAAACCTTTGTTTGCAATTACAGAGATCATACGTAGTTCTTGACCAGGTTTGCACACACTGCAGCAGGGATTTTGGCCCACTCCTCCATACAGACCTTCTCCAGATCCCACATGTTTCGGTGCTGTCACTGGGCAATATGGACTTGCAGCTCCCTCCAAAGATTTTCTATTGGGTTCAGGTCTGGAGACTGGCTAGGCCACTCCAGGTCCTTGAGATGCTTCTTACAGAGCCACTCCTTAGTTGCCCTGGCTGTGTGTTTCGGGTCGTTGTCATGCTGGAAGACCCAGCCACGACCCATCTTCAGTGCTCTTACTGAGGGAAGGAGGTTGTTGGCCAAGATCTCACGATACATGACCCCATCCATCCTCCCCTCAATACGGTGCAGTCGTCCTGTCCCCTTTACAGAAAAGCATCCCCAAAGAATGATGTTTCCACCTCCATGCTTCACAGTTGGGATGGTGTTCTTGGGGTTGTACTCATCCTTCTTCTTCCTCCAAACACGGCGAGTGGAGTTTAGACCAAAAAGCTCTATTTTTGTCTCATCAGACCACATGACCTTCTCCCATTCCTCCTCTGGATCATCCAGATGGTCATTGGCAAACTTTAGACGGGCCTGGACATGCGCTGGCTTGAGCAGGGTGACCTTGCGTGCGCTGCAGGATTTTAATCCATGACGGCATAGTGTGTTACTAATGGTTTTCTTTGAGACTGTGGTCCCAGCTCTCTTCAGGTCATTGACCAGGTCCTGCCGTGTAGTTCATGGCTGATCCCTCACCTTCCTCATGATCATTGATGCCCCACGAGGTGAGATCTTGCATGGAGCCCCAGACCGAGGGAGATTGACCGTCATCTTGAACTTCTTCCATTTTCTAAAAATTGTTGCCTTCTCACCAATGTAATTGCCCAGCCTTGTGCAGGTCTACAATTTCTTCCCTGATGTCCTTACACAACTCTCTGGTCTTGGCCATTGTGGAGAGGTTGGAGTCTGTTTGGTTTAGTGTGTGGACAGGTGTCTTTTATACAGGTAACAAAACAGGTGCAGTTAATACAGGTAATGAGTGCTTCTTAAACAAAAACGAACAGGTCTGTGAGAGCCGGAATTCTTACTGGTTGGTAGGTGATCAAATACTTATGTCATGCAATAAAATGCAAATTAATTATTTAAAAATCATACAATGTGATTTTCTGGATTTTTGGCAGTGTATCAAATACTTGTTTTCCACAACATGTTACTTCTGAACACATTTAGGTTGCCTAGTTATAGTGCAAGTTTTTTATTTTTTATTTATTCTAATAATGTGTATACCTTTATCTTCACTTTGACATTATAGATTATTACAGTCATAAAAAGCAGAATGAAATCCATTTTAGCAACAAAACAACAAAACCAATTATAATACATGCAATATACATTTTATGTAATAAATGTCAGTCATGTTCTAAAGTTGACTTTTTCTAACATCTCTTTCATAGACGTCTCAAGGGCTTTCTGCTCATGCCAATTCCAAAGCTGTGAAACATTTTCTTAAATACAACCCGTCAACGTAGTCACTATTCTTGGTGTTTAATATGAGGGTTTTACTATCGAACACTTAAATTAATTGGCTGTGAGTGATGAGTCATTGATTTCCTACTTGAAGTATTTACACACTTAGATTTATTTATGTCTATTTTAATTGTTTTAGTTGTTAATGTTTTGTGGTTGGATTAGTGGCAGAAAAATATACCTCAATACTTGGTAGTTCTAGACCAATTTAACTTGAATAAAAGGACCTATCCACTAAAAACGAATAGATAATATGGACACTGATATAAGAATTAAATAAATGCTCATAAAATCAATGATAGAATGACTCCATTTAAAATGTCAAAAGATTACCAAAATAACTGCAATCTCCAGTTTTAGTATTTAGGTGCAAAGTACCATGTGTGCATTCAGTACCATTAGTATGATTTCTAAGCTATGTAGAATTGTTAAAGGACTATGGAAAATTATTAATTGCATGTGAAAATTGCTGCGCCTTCATTGCATTGCTTATCATGAGTCACCACTCTGTCTGATAGTGTTTGTAGTCATTTCCAATTATCCACCCCCCCCTCCCCCCGCGTCTGTCTTGCTTTAAACGGGTCAGCGTTTAGAGCTGAAGCGAGAGAGGGAGCAACGTAGCAAGGTTACTGCTGACTGGTTAGGTTTCTGAACGAGGCAGATGTGTCTAGGAGGAGTCCGACCGCCAGTGTGGGTGTGTCTAATCAGCGACGAGGCCCCATCATTGGCTGGAGGGAGGAGGACAGGGATCACAACAGCAGCCAGGCTACCCGCGTTTCTCTGAAGCGCATGGCGACACATGAGGTCATCCCTCATCTGGCCACTTTCTGCTCACACCTTCCCTTTTCCTCCATGTTGCTTTTCTCTCCCCCCCCACACACTTCCGCTGCGAATGTTATAATGGCTGTGTATCTCTCTCCACTGAACCTCACCTATGACTTCCCAGGTGCCAAGCACAGTAAACAAGCACCCCTCAGTTTATCCCGAAACACGCCAGGGGACGCCACTCACTTTCGCCGTGTTACACGGACACGTACCTGTTGTGCAGGTAGTGATGATTTTGACCTGTGTGTACTTTGACCCCGTGGCCCTTAGGGTACATGTACATTATCCCAGACGATTAGGTCTTATTGTTGTAACTGTGGCGGAGCGTTATGACAAAGGCTACAGGATCCTTAGTTTCCTCCCAGTTTAGCCTTCATGTAAACGTTGAAAGCTTACTACTGTGTACGTTGAGAACAATAGAATGAGAGTGGCACGAACAGCATTTTCAGTCGAGCCACGTTTTCCGCCTAAAGTTTGTTATGGAGTTTAACAAGGGCGGGAAGTACCTTCAGGCAAACACTAACAGACAAATGCTCACACAGACTGAAACACAGCCCCAGAGATGCAGTGCTTCTCAACAATGTCCTCTGCAGTTTTGATGTATTATATAGTTTGGGGGCTTCTGGCTGAAAGCCAGAGCAACTTTCCCCTCAATATCTACTTAATGATTTATCTCCTACACTCAGCCAAGGAATGATTCAGAGGGCATCAGGGACTTCAAATTGATTGATTGCCCGTGTTTGTAGCCCAACAAAGGAAATGTTCCCAAAAATCTGGCATATTGACGACAACAAACCATAGCTCAGCTGAATAGTCATTGCTTGATAGAAGTATGTCTAAAAATCCTTGGGAACTGTGGTGAATATCGGCGTGAGGGTTTTATCCCAGGAAGGCTATGGTCATTTTAGAGTAACACATGTTCCTCTAACCTCTTTCCTTCCTCTCGCAGTTGCTCTTGGATAACCGAGCCAGCGTGGAGGGAGCCCTACAGGACGGAGCGGAGAACTACACCGAGACGCCACTGCAGTTGGCCTCTGCTGCAGGTTGTGTTTGATTGCAGTTTTCCATCCACAGGTGGTGGAGACAAAGGCTAAGGCTGTTCTCTGAACTCACTCATGTTCTGTACCGAGGAAAATGTCCAATGCGTAATTTCAACTGCCTTGACTGCGCCACTTTGTTTGGCAAGCTGTGGTATTGGCCGTGGGTAAATGTCATACGGAAGAATGGATGTATGCAAAGCTGAGTGTTTGATCGACATTGTAGGTGTGAACACATCTTGCCGGAACGCGTTTACAACTTATTTTCATTTTCTTAAAAAAACAATAGAAAAAAAAACACATACGGTTGCTTCTTAACCTGAGCATTTGGCTCTACCAGACCCTTGCAAAATATAGGCCTACGCCATGTGTTGCCATGGTTACCGTTGGTGTAAGCTCATTGTGAGCGCAGATCCAAAGAAAAAGTTCCGATTTCCTAATGACAGAACATGAGCATAATATTGCATTACAGAAGACATTTCTGAAAGATTTTTTAGTTTTCATGCCATGTATTTTTTATTTTAGAGAGTACCTCACAGATGCTAATGACTCATTCCACTTCACTGTAATTTCTTAATGCGCTTATTCTATTTCAGCCATTTGTGCTACACTTTAAACACAGAAACTAAATCTCTCTGTGGTGGTAGCTAAAATGGGTTAAGCCCTTCTGTGAATCAAACGGGTAATGTAAAGCTTTACAAAATAAAAGTTTGGTTTCATTAAGCTCATTTAATATCCTGTCTTGGAGAACCAGCATAAAAAATAACTAACTATTCCAATCAAACTGGGAAATTTGGAAAATATATAAATTCTTGAAAATGACACAAACAGTATAGTGGTTGGACCTGTGGCTCTGAACCGTACAAAGAATACGGTTTATATGGTACTGCAACGACACTCGGCACCGTATCAAGTTCGTTCGTAAAAAAAAAACTGGATCCATCTAACCAGTGTAAATTCAACTTGTTTATGGTTAAAACATGTTGCCAAGCTTATGGAAACTGGTCAAGCTGAGTTTATAACATTGCATGTTGTTCACCTCAGGGAACTTTGAGCTGGTCAGCCTGTTGTTGGAGAGAGGGGCCGATCCCATGATCGGCACCATGTACAGAAACGGCATCTCGTCTGCCCCACTCGGGGACATGAACTCATACAGCCTAGCAGCGTCACATGGACACAGGTAACACACACACACACACCCGCAAGGACATGAAAACGCACGTGCACAGAGGCATCTAAAAGCCTTACGTACATTTAGAATTTCACGGACAAACAGCAATGCTGTAGGTCCATTGACCTGTCTGTTGTCTGAAAATGCATAATCAAATCACTGAACTACTCACTCTCACAAGCCTTCACTGCAGTGTCTCCCTTTCCTACAGCATAAGCTCAGAAGTCCATTCAGTGGCACTTAGTCATTCGGTTTCACCGTAATTTCCCGCAGCAGAGCAGGAGAAAGCCCATTAACATTCAGAGCACATAGATCTGTCAGAAAATTGAGTAGAGTGGAAAGCCGATGCCAAAGCTGCAATATTAAGACAATCAATTACACGAAGAGCACACTGCAGCATTTGGGGAATGTTTTACAGTATCGCTACACTTGAAAAGATGCCTCCAGCTACCAACATTGTAAAGCACATTTTATAATATTGAATTAATATTATGGATGGACATAATTTCACAAACAACTAGTCTAATATTATTATTTTTTTGCCTTTTCATAATTTCTGTATTTTCACTGGTTAAGTCTTCTGTGGATGATAGTGGCTGATACATCCATGCCTACCTCCTGCAGAGTGTTCCTGATCTGTCAGACTGTTGTGTGGGATTTTTTGCAATATGTTGATCGTTCATTTGTTATAAACCGTAGAGGTCTTCTTTAGTTTTCCAGGTCGGTTGCCATTGCTGAGCTCACCAGTGCTATCTTTGTTCTCTTGGTATCAAACAGTTAATACTGTTTTGGCTGTGCAGCTGTGAGTCCTTTTGGGCACTACATAAATCTCCTAGAATCTAACCTCAGACTCACGTTTAGATTTACTGTATTGTCCCAGGATGTGATCAGAACAGTACAGCTGGAAGGTTTACTGGGGGTTACAACAGCTTTGAGAATATAGTCATTGAGCAACGATTCCATTTCAGATGGGGAGCGCCACGTCTTGGTTTAACTATTGATTAGAGAAAACAATGCTAAACATGTTGATTGCCGTAAGGTTCTGTTCTTTTGGAGTCACTCACTGCCATCCCATTATAGTGTATACAATAACATTAACACTGTAATATTATAATAGCAATACCTATGGCAATGAGCAAGGGACAGCACACAGTACCTATCCCCCCCGCAGAAAGAAACAGAACCAACAGGTAGAGGCTGGGATGGTGGGTGGGTTTAGCAACCGCCTGTTAAGACGACCAGCAGAGTAGCAGACTGAGTGAGTACCCTGTCCAACTTAAATAGACCACCATATTAGATTAGGAAATCTTAAGACTGTGATACGAGTGATCTCTGATGCATCGCAGAGCGTATACGCCCACTTGGGTTCCGTGGCTGAACTAGTTGTGAGACGGTGTAGCTCATTGATTTTGTTTGTGAGTGATCACATTTTGGAAAGAAAAAGACCTGGAAGAGTGGAAGGAACTCATCACATTCTGAAGTGCACCAGAGTCCCAGCTCTCATCACCCTCCACTTATACAATGGTAGAATGATTCTACATCAGTAAGTGAAGGACAAAAATATGCCGGAAATATTAAATTCATGAAGAATATTTGTCAAACCATTGCTATATATTATCACAGTATGTGATTGGATCACAGTTTGCCATGCTTTTCTCAGCAATAATATAACTTTTTTACAGTTTCAGTTATTGGAGGACAGTGGGGGATATTCTTTAAGTAGATTCACAATGGTCTGCCTTGACATTGGGATGGTGGCAGTATTAGTGTCTTCCTCTAAAGGAACACCATGACCAGTTGTTTGTGCCGGCTGTGTCCTAAATGCTGCTGACTCAGTCTGAGTCTAATGACTCACAGTTTCAACAAGCAGGTCTAGACCAGACCAAAACAGTCGTAGATGTTTTTATATACTGTACTCTACTGCATTAACTGTCTTCCCTCTTCTATATTTATCCACTTTGTTGTGCTGCACTGCAAAAGATTCAAGCACAGAAATAATTGTTCTGGGCTTCTTTTTAGCACTCTGTATACATGGCTACATTAATTGACCACGTCTGTATAGGTTGCAACCGAATATGAAACAGAGTCCATTTCTAGAATGTTGAAAGTCACGCTCCAGGTAGCTAGGTTTATATTGTATGTGGTGGTGCAGCTCTAGGGGAGATGCGTCCTGCAGGAGGAGGGACGTGAGTGGAATGTGCCGTTCAATCTGGTCACGCTGCCTTGGCTTAGAAAATAAACGAGGACACTGGAGTGGACCTATGGAAATTCTATTGAGATGGAAGAATGTGTAAAAACATATTGAATCTGTGAAGTGTGAAGATCATCGTTGTGCTGGGGGTTTCTTGACTGTTTAGCTCATTGTTACATTAGGTGATTAGGTTTTCTGTTGTACTAAATCCGACATTAAAAAAACCTTTCCATTTAGGAATGTGTTCCGGAAGCTTCTGTCCCAGTCCGAGAAAGAAAAGGGAGACGTCCTTTCTCTGGAGGAAATCCTGGCCGAGAGCTCGGGGCCTGTGGAGAAGAGACCACCCCAAGCTGACGGGACCCTCCTCCGAACAGGAAAGGCCAAACTGAGGGCCCTGAGAGAGGCCATGTACCATAGTGCTGAGCACGGCCATGTGGACATCACCATAGACATCCGCAGCTTAGGTCAGAATTAACATGCACCCCAGCCCTGGGTCAAACGTACTGAAATACTTTCAAAAACATCAAGCATGCTTGACTCGGTTAGGCCCTCTGGAGAAATGGAACAGACCCAAAAGTGGAAACGGCCGACCCGCCCTGTACCATCAGGCAAACCTCAACTATTCGAAAGTATTGGACGTATTGGTTTGACCCGGGTCTGACTTAAACACGCCTCACTGTAGATGCTTGTCGCTGGGAGCTACAAACATTACCCACCAAATCATCTTACGCGGAATAATCCTCACATCAGTGACCATGGCAAACATGCACTGTAGATAGCAACACTAATGCTAGTGCATGGTCATTGTGCAGTACCGTATGCTGGACTTTCACTCAGAATCGGAATTTCCACATACTCCATATACTGTCCAAAACAACCAAAGGCATTGCCATGAATGCACGTCCTACAACCTCAGCACCACCCCATCGGCACCACATAGAACAACAGCAGCGCTCTTTAGCTCATCCGCTGACATCATCGCGCGCGGCGGACGTGGTGCTTCAGCCGTTCTGCAGACCGTTGCTTTTCCTGCTGTTTGCACTAGCTAGCGGCGTTTTTGTGTTCTTGTTATTTACTGACTACCTTTGGTCTGCCCAGGTGTCCCCTGGACTCTGCACACCTGGCTTGAGTCTCTGCGTACCTGTTTCCTTCAGCACCGACGCCCCCTTATCCAGGGTCTACTGAAGGACTTCAGCTGTATCCAGGAGGAGGAGTACACAGAGGAGCTCATCACCCACGGCCTGCCCCTTATGTTCCAGATCCTCCGCGCCAGCAAGGTAATGGGATTCTGCCTTTCATCAGGGCTGAAATTTCCCTAACTTAACGTGGTGGTGTTCATTAAAATATGCTGGATGGAACACAGCGGACCCTGCGATTGTCTAATGAGAATCATTTGCAGGTAGCCTTGGTTTCAGCATCTGACCAGTAACTGAAAGGCTGTCGCTGTGAGTTGAATGAGATGACGAGCTGAAACATTGGCCGTTCTGACCGTGAGCAAGGCAGTTAGCCCTTATTGCTTCTAGGTCAATGCTGTAAATAAGAATGTCTTCTCAGTCAACTTACCTGGTACATTTTTTTTTAAAACACATTAGTTCCAGAATGTTTTGAAGACTTCTTCCTTGGAACGTGGTCCTGATGTATTATATGTTCACCGACTGATTCTGTGCGGTCTGAGTTACATGGCTGAGAAAAACTTTGGTCTTTCAACCCCTTTCATCACATGTTTCTATTAATATTTCTTGTTTTTCTTGTTCATCACTTGCTGTTGACTGTGATGTCAAGTTTTAGTTCCTGCTTAATTTCTGCGGTTCTGTATAATTTTGATCTGGTCCTGAAGTCTGAGTCAAACATGTACTTTGTGTAATAGTGTCTGCTGTGCGTATTGAATGTGAAGCTTTGTATTTGTAAAGATAAAATATTTTAAAAACTGTAATTTCAAACAGAATGACATTTCTGGTGATTGGATGAAGCAAATACCCATCCTCTAGGTATACATGTTGAAAATATATTTTTTACGCATTAAATGGACACAAAATGCACCTTGGTGTCCTTTCTCTGTAAGAAGTCCATCCTATTCTAGTAATCGTACAAACATGCAGCATTTTCAAGTCATCTGTATGGGTCTGTGTTCAGCCTCAGAATATATTTCAGATACTTTTGGACAGTTTGGATATGATGCACGACAAATGGTTACATGGGTCTCTAGACTTGGATGAGATTTGGGACACAAAATAAAATGCTAGCATGCGGAAACATTGCCTGGAAACTAAACCAAAGCATGGGTTCATTTCAAACCTGGCATAAACTGCTTACAGCTGTGTTTCCCAATCCTGGTCCTGGGGACCCCAAAAGGTGCACTCACACACCTGATTCAAATGTTGCCCTACCACTTACACACTTGATTGATGTAATCAACCTATCATCAAGTCTTTCATTTGAATCAGGTGTGTGAGTGCTAGGGGCAAAACTAAAATATGCACCCCCTGGGGTCCTCAGGACCAGGATTGGGAAACACTGGCTCCCAGGATAAGGACACTCATGATCCATTTTGTTATTAGGGTGAACTATCCCTTTAATGCCATAGATAAGCTTTTTAAGGACCTTTTATCCCCTTTTACCAAATATTTATGTAGTTGTACCACACTGCCATATAGCTGCTAGAGATAATGAGGCAGAAAAGTGGCAAATCATTAAAAATAATTATATATCATTGTATCAATCACTAAAATGTATTAATAAAGCCCTTTGTACATCGGAAGTTGTCACAAAGTGCTTTTACAGAGTGTTGATCCATGAATTGCAGTGTTCGCCTCCATGGACTGAGTGATTCCTCCTCTTTCAGCAGGTGGTAGCTGTTTCGTTTCCATTTACACTGATGTCCTTTCCTCTCCCTGTGTTTCTGGCCTTCAGAATGAGGTGATCAGCCAGCAACTGTCTGTGATCTTCACCCAGTGTTATGGTCCCTTCCCCATCCCTAAGCTAACGGAGATCAAGAGGAAGCAGACCTCACGCCTTGGTGAGTGGAAGAAGGTGCTGGTCCAGTTTCATGTAATTGTATCCATTCCGTACATTTCCAGAGAGCCGGCTGTTACTCGGGTCTTTGTCCGTGTTGCATCTAAAAGGGATGAAGTTCAGGGGAATTTCGGCAAAAAAAAAAGGTGAATGTGTCTAAATCTCTCGAACTCGTAGTTGGAGTGTCTGTCAAAGTGCACAGCTCTCTCACTAATGGAGAGCGTTGTTGAGCCACCACACCATCACTGAAGAGCGAGATAGAACTTTGTGGAATAACGGAAACAGACTAAAAAAAGGCTGTACGCCATACGGCCTAGTGGCGTAGGTCTCCCTCGACCTCTCTCTGCCTGAGAGTAAGATCTGTTCACTTTAATAAACTGCCCAATAAGGAGTTAAGCGATTTTCTTTAATGCTAGCAGAGTAATAGCCCTATGTAAATTAGAATTATTACTGATCATCATCCAAAGGTGACTGCGTAATGGGAGCTTAAACAAAAGCTTGAAAAGTGAAGGAATGTTCTGCTACACAGTGTGTTGGCAGTTCTGGTTGTGTCAGTGAACTGACATTGAAAAAGCCTTTAGCGCCATCTAGAGTGCAAATGAGAAAACAGGATTGTACGTGGACTGTTAGTATGTTCTAACTCCTTGCCCTTAGTGTAATATCTTCAGCAGTGTTAGATCGTTTAAAAAATGTATGATTTCATAAATTAGGAGTTGCTCTTATGAACGTCCTGAGGGTGTCATTAATAACGGAAACTTGCTTTTCAGATTGAAAATCAAAATGCCATATGCAGTAGAAAAGTAATGAGCTGAGTAGAATTATTGTGTTTGATAACAGTTTGCTAAATTGCTGCAATGTCATCAGCGTGGGGAAATATATACATTTTCATTGCCTTCTTTCAGACCCTCACTTCCTCAACAACAAGGAGATGTCTGACGTAACATTCCTGGTGGAAGGAAAACCCTTCTATGCACATAAAGTCCTGTTATTTACGGCTTCAGCCAGGTGAGTCCCTGAATGATAAGTCAGTCGGTCAGTTATGGGAAGGGGGGTATAAAGATAAATAATGATTGAATGTATAGGATGCCACACACTTTGTCAAACTTGTCCGAATGTTTTATCGACCCCCTGTCTACAGATTTAAGTCTCTGCTCCAAAACCGACCAGCAGCAGAGAACACCTGCATTGAAATCAGTCATGTCAAGTACAACATATTCCAGGTAACCTTTTTTATGAACAACTCTGACTAAATTACAGGAAATACTGTGGTTGAATAGTTCAACTTGGACTTGCTCTACAGTAGTGTCATACCGTAAACCTCCAAAGGGGGGCAGCCATGCTATACACATCAGGCAAAGCAGAATGTTCAAGCGCTAGAAGAGAAGATATCTGCACTCAATCTGCCTAGAAAGTTGGCAAAACTCTGGAGCATTGACAGGTGTGGCTGGAACGCATCCTTTCCTCCACCAGCATGGGCCAACGCCCCAGGGAGAACCACCAGGTCCGGGGCTGCAAAATGGGGCCCATGAACGCACCACAAGCTGACAGCCTTGAATGCAGCTAGGCTGACATCCCTTGACGAGGCACTCTTGCCCCCAATCAGATCTCTTCCGGGTGGTGTCCCATCCCTGTGTCTTTCCCGGTTACACACATGCTATACTATTGCATGAAATAGTGCTTATACAGTACCAACTTGTAATGGTAGAATGAGTAGTGTTGCAGTATTGGTAGATCTGGTTTTGGCTACACCTGTCACTGTTCTGTTACAGCTGGTAATGCAGTATCTGTATTGTGGCGGCACTGAATCACTGCACATCAGGAATACTGAGATTATGGAGGTAAGAATTAAAACATGTTCATTATAAACTGGATCATTTTGGTCCTGGATGCAGTGTTCACAAAATTTCACTTTCCTATTCATGTTGGAAATTTGTTTGTAATACTAAGAACACATATATTGGTTTGTGGTAAATGAACAAAAGTGTTGCTGTTATTAGGAGCCATGCAGTCCATGTTGCGCTGTGCTTAGGGACAGCCCTTAGCTGTGCTATATTGGCCATATACCACACCCCCTCCTTTGGCTTAAGGCCAGGCACCACAGTTAAAAATAGGTATTTTGCGTCTATCCATTTTCCATACTTTCATAAAATGGACAAATCACTTATATAAATTCTTGATTCATATAATTTTATCTCAAATCCATCAACTGCATCTAGCATAAATGGTGTTATTGTTAGCATGTTTTATGTAGACATTCACCCACTATTTTTTTAACTTTCTAAGTTGAATCATATTTCATTCAAAAGCTTGTTTTCCGGAGCATATCTTTAGCTAGTCCAGACTGTGTATATACTTAGTAGACATGATGTTTTGTGCTGAGTCATTCTTATTTCTGGAAAGTACATTCTAATTATATCTTTATCTCACCATTTCCTCAAAAGGACAAGTTTTCATGTGCTAGTAAATATTTTTCAGTCTCTAAAGGAGAGTCATTCACAATAAACAACAGAAAAACAAAAAACATTCTGCCTTGAAGTAATGTGTTGAAAAACATGGTCTCATAATATGCATGTAAGTGGATATTTAAGGACGTTGAGCCTCATTTGCATATTATAATAGTTAAATAAAAAACATACAAAGACAAAAATATCTTGAATTTCTGAATACTTTCAACTGATAAAGGGGGAAAAACCTATTAGAAGGTGGTGCCTGGCCTTAATTATGCTTAATTATGTTTTATGTTAATCACATGGCAGCCATAATAGTCACACAGTCTTTAGCTTAGCAGGTGTTTTAATATTATACCTGTTCCATATTCTTAATATGGAATCATTAAGGTTTAAAGAAATAGCTGAAGCAGGATAGGCAGTAGAGTCTTGACCCTACTTTATCCTGGGCGAGTTTAAGCTCTCTTTTTCAACAGCTTCTGTCTGCAGCAAAATTCTTTCAACTAGAGGCCCTTCAGCGACACTGTGAGATCATCTGCTCCAAGAACATCACCACCGAAACCTGTGTGGACATTTACAAACATGCCAAGGTGAGAGGCAATGACAATAAGGCATGTAGCATAACACATGAAGCTGTACTCTAAAAGAGGATCACACTCAACTGCACTAAGATACAGGACAGAAATGATGCAAACGTATGTATCAGACTAGAAAATAGAACACCAGCAGGATAGTGAGTTTGGGTTCTAACTAGAGAACCACTATATTGGACTGCCAATATGGTGTTTAGTATTCAGTCGGCCGTCGGCCTTGTCTGTCTCTGATAGTTCCTCTATTACTAGTCCAGGTGCACCATCAGTGTTCAGTCTTAGGATGCTGTCCCACCACCACTAACACCAGTCAGAATGTGTCTACTCTAGCTGTGAACATCCTCAGCAAGCAGACAGCAACCTTGATGCTAGCTCATTGTCTACACTTGTGCAGTCATTTAACAATATCTTATTGAAAAATGGAGGAGTTGCCACATTAACCAAAGTTGAAGTCCTGTTCTAAATATCTGTTTTAGTTGGATTCACAAAAAAGGACATGCAAAAAATAAGTTAGCTAGTAACTCCACGCCTTATTGAAATCTTGTGGGTGAAAGTGCTGTTGCTGTGTGTGGTGTACTAACTGCCACAATCGCCATATCAGGAGGCAATCTAATTTGGACCCGCTTTGTAACAAATTCTTCAGGCTAGCAATTCTAGGTGACTTCATTCGCTTGGTGTCAATGAAATCTGCCTTGGCGACAAACTCTGGTCAAGAACAACCCCAGAGGTGAAGCCATCCTTGACATGATTACTCACTAACATTAAAATATTGTACCTAAAGCCTGACATCCTCCCTGCCAATGATGATAACTGTATATTCTGGAGTAAAAAAAATGCAAAACTAGGTTCTTTAAGTACATTAAAAGATGTGGCAAGATATGACACCCTTAGCTTGTGCACCCAATCTGAAAGATGTCCTAAACTGTACAACTGTTTAAAAACTGAGTTCAGAATTTGGTTTCCCCACCTCCAGGAGGAGCTCATAGTTGGCCAAAATCTCTTCAAGTGAAGAGATATGGGCAATCACCACTACCTTAGCTTGTTATTCTGAATATTAATAATTCTTAGTATTTTCTTGACACTTTATTTTACTAAATGTATTCACTAAATGTATTGACTTTATTAGTGAAGGACCAGTAAATTGTAATTTACTAATTACACTTTATGGAATATCAGTATTAAATATTAGCCAATAACCGCTACGATCTAAAAAAGAATTGGCCTAAAAAAAAGTATTTATTATTAAAATAAATAGAATTTATTTATTATTAAAATAAATGCATTATTCTCTAGTTCTGACTGTATCCGTATGCTCTGTTTAGTTCCTCGGTGCCAGTGAGCTAGCAGCCTTCATCGAGGGCTACTTCCTGAAGAACATGGTGCTGCTGATTGAGGTGGAGGCTTTCAAACAGCTGCTGTATGAGACGCCGGCTGTGGAGAGCCCTGCATCCTGCCCCTGCCCCATCTCCGATGTCCTCCATGATCTGGAGAAAACTCTGGCCACCCGCATTCACTCCATCCACCTCTCATCGTCCAAGGGCTCCGTTGTGTGACCATTCTGGGTCATCCAAACAGGCAATCACCCAGAACTGACTCTGCAAATCAATCGACCACCCTAGTTCACCCACCCGTCCACTGCAAAAGGGCCTGTTGGGTGTCAGGGTTGTAAACGTGTTCATGACGTCCTTGTAATGTTCCCTCTACATCCAATCCAGGTCATATACCTGTTCAACAGAGCTGGGTTGTGTGACAGGTCTGAGTGTTAAAGCTTTCCGAAACTTGCCGGCAACAAGGTCTTGCAGGTTCATGTCGAAATGTGACATTTCATGGACGAACGTCTATTTCTGACGTATTTTGGACTTCATTAATTCTATGTGATTACAGATTTAATGATAGGATTAGTATTGGAACAACTCAATGGTTAACAGATCTGGAATGTATTCTGATTGGCTGAGGTTAGGGCTAGGTCTGGGATAGTGTTAAAACAAGACATTTTAACATTATTTAACAGCAAGAGGGCTAGCTTCAAATGCTCTGGTGTTGATGCGGTGATGTTTTTTTGTGTGGACACAATAGGACATTATTCAATGTTTGGGGGACCAGTAAATTGAATGAACTCCAAGTTTCAGCTTTACACTGTATCCAGCTCTCTACCCTCCCTTTGCTAGAGGTTTCAGCATTTTTAATACCCCTAATCACTGCAGCATCTATTACATCATGGAAAAATGTCAACTGTAAGCGATTATAGCTAATTATGATTATAAAATGTACACATGTACAGCATTTCATATGAGATACATTTGTGGAACAGGGTCCCTTTTGCTCAAAGTGAAAAATAACCAGAATCAATTCAATGGTTAGTTTGTGGTTGCGTTGTTTTTCTTTTGTAGAATTGGGATGTAAATATGAGTCGTTGACTCAAGTATTAGAATTCAAACATGAATTTAACTAACCGCAATCATTATTATTGATAATGAATGAAACTTTGGAAGTGCATTGTAGCAATGATTTGAGTGATTTGAGAATGAAAAAGACAAACATTTGCCAAGTCATTCTGTTTGTGTTGGATGACATTTCATTCAAGCATTGACAAAGTATGTGCTGATGCCAAACTTATCAGAGGAACTTCCACAACTGACTAATAGTTCTGTGCTTTTTGAACTGTAGGCTGACTACAACAATAACAATCCATTCATGTTCTAGCATAGATGTTCAAATCAAAATATCAATAATTTGCATGACACCTCTCAACTGTAAAGCCCTACTATTGCTTTTTGGGCAAGCCAACTTCGTAGACTTCTTTCAAGGGAATCAGAGTTCTCTGGTGAGTCAAAGTCCTGTTGACATTCTCGAGATTTAACTTAACTGTGAAGGATCCGGCTTCGTAGTTACTTGGAGAAAAATGTAAATAGGAGAAAAAGTTAAATGTCTTTAGTCATTCTTTGTAAACTAATTCACCCCCACTTGCTTGGTTAACAGCACTGCTCTCATTCAACATGTTACCTGCACTAATGTTGTTCTAAATGTGCAGTTCTGTTAATGCAAAGTTGCATGTTAAATGTATCAATTGATTGACTGTATGCCACATTTTTGGGGATCTGTGTGTCATGCAGATTGTCATAAGTGAGTCTGTAATAGTCCCTGATACTTAGAGAATTTCAAGCATGGGACATTTTCTGTCTAAGCTGTGCAACTGTAGTTGCATTCCAGATAATTAAGGTAGCCGATCCCCTCATACCTTTAATCCAAAAGAAAATGGAAATAGCCGCCATAATCAGAAGTAGATATTGCAATATCTGTATAATGCAAAAAGTATATGTCTCATGGTGCATTCATCGATTAGAAATCAGCTTTCAGTATAATTTCAGAGACCGAGAGGAGTAAAATAATTAGTGTGAAAGAAACATCATAGAACAGTATTTTTAAAGTAAACATTGTTTTTGGACAGAGTACAGTAGCCTACTGTATGTCAGCATTTGAAATACCTTTTCCCCTTTCTCCAATTACAAGCGGTGCATGACCTTTCCTGTAGCTTATTCACACTTTTACTGGAGCCTGAGGGTTCAATAATGATTAAGTATGAATATATGAGCAAATTTAAAATGTGTAAATAAGTAAACAAATTTTAATTATATTATTACTTTATTTTCTTACCATATACAGCACTATGTATTATTTTACAATTGTTATTTTGTTTTACAAATGTGAAAACGGTTGTGAAAAAGGGCTGTTTTTTTAAACAGCTCACTGTGTGTGATACATTCTGGAAGTGTAAAGACACAGAAGCCCCAATAATGATTCTTTTTTGTGAACAACCAAACCCCTTCTCCTGGGCTGTAAAGCTTGAAGTAACACTACGAGAGGGGTATGCGACCTTTATTTTGTGCTTAGGACCTCTGACATTCGGTTTGAAAACACTGAAAGGTTTTCCACATTCCCTAACACTGGAAAGTTCTAGCTGACACAATGTGTTATGGCACTTCTGAAGCAAAAAAAAAAAAAACAAGCTAATGAAAAGGCATCTCCATGGAAACTAAGATTTACGTGTGTCAGGCTCTGTTTGTGCTATTGTTACGTAGTTACAGGTCCCTCACAGATGACTAACTTACGCTTGACTCTGAGATGGTATGCGAACGAAAGTAAAGACACTTGGGAATGACTCTCATTGTTTTGTGTCTTCTGGGGTAAATATTCAAGGGTTTGTCAGATATAAATGACTCTGGCCCGTTTACTTTGCCTACACATTTTATCCGATTCAGATGACCCACGGCATGCACGAGGTATTGACTAGATCTGGAATGTAAGGGGACATTTTGCTATTATTTTCATGTACCCATTATAGCAGTGTTTCCCAATCCTGGTCCTGGGGACCCCAAGGGGTGCATGGTTTTGCCCAAGCACTCCCACACCTGGTTCAAATGACAGACTTGATAGGTTGACTACGTCGATCAAGTAAGGACAACGTTTTGAATCAGATGTGCGAGTGCCAGGGCTTAACGTGCAAACCTTGGGGTCTCCAGCATCCGGGTTAGTTGGGAAACACTGCATTGCAGGGATGTGGTTGAGTATAACAACTAAAGGTTACACTCACAGTCAATTGTTCCATGACATGCATTTGTGTACAGCCAATAAAATCATCACAACTTAACCTTTTTGGATGTTCGTGTTTTATTATGTTAAACTTGCTACAGTGACGGAAAATACACTTTTATCGATGTTTCGACAGTTTATTAGTGAATGACTGCCACTGGTAGTTAACCATAAATAATGTCTTCTTTTTCTGTGGATTTGAACTTGCAAACGTTGGAGTTGAGAACAGTGGTTCCTAAGTTGGCACTAATGTTATGAATGAAACTCTATTTGACCTCTATATTACCATTTAGGTATAAGCTTGGGATTCAAGTTGATCCAGTGGTTTAAGCTGCTGACGAGGGCAGCTACAGTCTGGATTAAAATCCCACCAGCCGTGCTCTATTGTGATATTAAAAACTTTTTGAAGGTTAAGGTTGGAAAAGGGAAAAAAAGGGGGGTGTTTCAAATTGTGTGGTGAGATGGTAAAGATGCAGCATGTGTTCAAATCCCAATTACTGCCCTCTGTAATGTTGCGTCAGTGTGTGTTTTTATAAAGTCACATAGACTTTGGATTAGAACCCTCAGTCACCAGCTTGGGAGGTAGCAGTATTTCCACTCAGCCATGGGGAACATATAGAAAGTGTGTGAATGAAATTAAAACATAATGAGCGTTTTCAAATTTACATGAAGTACATAATGTTACAAATGAGGTGTATTTTAGAGGCTGTGTTAGTCTAGTGGTCTAAGCTGCTGGCTGTGAAGTACCTGCAATGTGGGTTCAAATCCTTGGTGATGTTTATTTTTGTCAATGTCTTAAAAAAAAAAAGTCAAGACAGTTATAAAGGTTTGGTCTGGATTCGAACTTGGGTCCAATGTTCGAAAGTCGTTGTGTTTTACGCCCAGCCACCAACCCCGTCCTCTACACCCTTACTAACATTTACGTTATTTATTTTTAACATTGCTCACCACTGCCTCCAGTGGTCAACCTACACATATTATTCACTGTCAGAAATCGGTCCTATCCAGAAACAGCTGACCTGACACTGCTCTACTGTCAACAGTGCTCTCCTAGTTTCCATCCATTCAGATTTTTATGAGAAATACCAGGCTACAAATTGAAGATTTATAAAGATTACTTCATAGTTGTGTTTGGAGATAACTGGGTATATTTCCTCTAAACAAGTTTTTCTAGGGTATATATAAACTAATTTGCAGGTGCGTTAAAGCAAATCTGACTTCATTTGGATCATTATTCATAACCCTTTGAAATGTTTCTGAAATACTGCCAGAATTCATTCAATCCTGCCATAGCATTGTATATTCTCTGTCTTTATTTACAATATTATGCTGTATCCTCACACCTCAAATTCTGAAACGTGAAAGCAAAGCTGTGAGTGGTCATTGTGATAGTACTTGCAATGTTTTGTTTTGTAATATTTCACCTAATACTAGTCTGTGAGTTTCAAGTAATTATACAAGCAGAGACATTCCCCGCCGTTGAGGGACATTCACACGCTCCCTCACAGCTTGCATGACAAACTCCCTGCCAGATCATTACCACTGAGCAAATGGCTACGGTCAAACCAGAAGAACATGGCTGGTCATCCACAAGGCCAAATCAGCGAATGAGCAGGGTACAGAAACAATGATCTTTAAGGGTTATAAAGGGCCCAAGGGAAACAGTAGGGCCATTTTCCAGTTCAGATATTTTTTTCTCTGTTTCTCTTTATTGCTCTTTTCTATTAAAATGCCAGTCTTCAGAGAAGTGCAGAATAACACTTCACCTCGCAACCCTAAACATTAGCTTTTTTTTCCTAACAGAGAACACAAGTTTTAAATGCATATACACTTTTGAAAGCTTGTTCAATGACTTCTCTCACAAATTGCTCCCTACATTTTGTCAAACTCCAGTACATTAGTATCACAAAATCATTTCATTAGACTTAATGAACCTAACGAGTTGTGCATCATTCTTGCAATTTTACATATACATTTTAATCAATACAGTATGTCCTTTATTCCACAAAACTTCTATTGCTATGCATTGTACACACTACAGCTGACTAGAAATTTGGCTTGTCCGCATCTCCAGGGGGATTTAGAGATATCTATGATTTGTTTTGATAATAGTGTCCCCTACAGTAAATAACATGAATGACAACCTCGGATATGAGCATATGGCCATTCCAGAAAATCATTTCCCTAACCTACAGGTGGCTCAATGTCCCCTAATGGGAAAACAGAAAAAAATCCTTAGCTCTACCATATTTGTTTAAGAATTATTTAAAAAGTGAAAACTCCTTAGATAGAACCATTACATGAAGGGGAGGTAACGAAGAGAGTTTTCTGAGGCCGATAGATTCCGACAAGCCACAAAGCTGGGCATGCGGTAAACGCCGGCCTCCCTCCTGCCACTCTCAGACGGTGGGCGACAGTACATCGTCCACAGACTTGGTGTGAAGCGGCGGGTCACGGTGTCTGCCAGGCGCAGGCGTAGGTTACAGGTGGAGCACACAATGTGGTTGGGACAGCAAGGTTTGGGAGGCAGCGGCCCACAGGTGTGAAGGAGCCTCCGTTGGGCCGGGGCGGTGGCGACGTGGACAGCTGTGGGCCTCCCGTCATGGCCGGTCCCTTCAAAATGGCCACCCAGTCGGTCCAGGCCTCTCCTGACCTTCAGCTGGGCTTCACAAACTCTGCCCAACTCCCTCTGGTACTGCAGTCCCAACAAGCGCAGGGTACACTCCAACTGCAAACTCTCCCTGCGCATGGTGTTGGCCAGAGAGCGCTCTGTCAAAGACAAGGTTAACAGAACTGACCAAAATATTGAACCCAATAGAGAATGTACTCCATTTCTATTTAACTGTTATTTAACCAGGTAAGTCAACTGAAAACTTAATTTCAACAACAAAGGCCACAAGCAACATGACACTCAGTTACCACATAGAATTACAGACAAACACTGTACACAAGGGATGTAAATAAAATCAGCAGATTACACTATACAGTGGGACACATACACAAATGTATTATTTGACAGGCACTTTTAGTCTGAGTGGGCATTTAAATGACGAATGTGTGATAAGAGACTTGTAAGATGGCATGAAACCAATTCTGTATTTAACTCTAGACTAAATTGGTTATATGGGTATTGAATGAGTAAGCTGTCCAGCCATATACCAAGGCATTTGTAGTTGCTGACATAATCTGACCCAAATATAGAGGATAGAATTAACTATCAACTGTATGTCAAAGTACTGTACCCAATGTGTGTTTGCTGTAGAGGAGGAATTATGGAGTAAATTGATGGAAAAACAAATCCTGTTTACCATTTATGTACAACACCTGTTGCAAATAACCCTTGAAATGAAGCAGAAACATACCAGATCATGTTCTCCATTTGATGATCACTTACCTCTTTCATTGTGTTGCTTGCTCCCCCTTGCTAAAGTTGAGAAACTAGTGGTCATCCTGCTTAACTATGGCTATCTGGATGAACCTTATGCTACTTGCATCTGTAGAACAAAACATCAAATTAAATAATATCTGAAACTTTTGAAGGATCAGTAACATGGGGAAATGGATAAATAAAACTCTACACATTCAACACCTTGGATTAAACTGAACAGGGCCTTCTATAATAACACACAATGGATACTGAGGACCTAAAAAGATTCTACATGAAGCAACGGTAACGATCAACTGGTAGCTAGCAGACCATGAGCAGCTCACAAAACAAGTCTGATGGCATAGGCGTTCCACCCGAAACGATCACCGTAATCAGGTCACCACAGGCCCCCAGTAACTATCAGCGTACCACTGGCGTTGTCCGTACCAATCAGGTCATTACAGGCTGATGAAGTCAAAACACTCATTTCATAATGTTGGAAACAATGCATTGCGTGTGGGTGGAAATGTAGCCTGTTCGTTAAGATCTAATTTCAGTAGGCAAAAGTGGAGAGCAAATCAAAAGGGACAATTTGAACACATTTAATAAGGCATGACCCTTAAAAACTATACAGAAACAACATAAAGAAACAAACAGCACAGGAAGCAATGCAATCCAGGAGGCAGGCATCTCTCATTATTTCTCATTTCCTACTGTATGTTTGAAGTCAATGCGCTCTCACCAAAAAAGCCACCGCATAGCAATCCCAGGATCTTCCATTCCTCCAGACTGCATCACTTCCTGTGGGCAGGGCCCCTAGGACAGAAAAATGTAACTTTCAAACAGGTGCACCGTTCTTATTCATTCTTGTGAATTACCCAATCACATTCCGGTACGCTACTCAGGCAATTAGTCACACCTGAGGCTGTGACCCACTTTGAAGATATTCTAACACATCAGTCACGACAAAGCACAACATTAATTCTATTATTTGTTGTTAATGAAATAGCAAGAGCAGTAGACTACAGATTCATCAAACACCAGCATTTACTTCTTTTGCAAGATATGTAATATAAGTGGATTTATAGTAAAATAAAAATGCACAAATCCAGAAAACAATCCCATACCAAATACAACAAACATTTATCCGTGTGTTAGAGTGTGAACTCTCTTTTAGGGCACCCACATAGAGTTGTTTATTTTGAAAAAATTACAGGTCTAAACTAATGTGTCTGACACAATGAAATATTAACTTTAATGTTGGAAAAGGTTGGAGACACCTGAAGGAATAGTTTAATATCCACACCAACATTCTCAAGTTTCATAAAACACCTACATTGTGCTATCTTTACAAGGGGAGAGTGCTAGATAACTGAAAATGGGGGTTTTCAGATGTGTCAAAGAAAATTAGAAATAGTGTGCTCTCACTAAAGACATCAATCTTGGTAAGAGGCTGGAGGGGCCTTCTGCCATGTAAGGTTCCCAGTCTGGACTTCCTGGTTAGGTGAGTAGCGAAAGGGGCCAAAACGTTAAGATCTTTGCCTTGTTTTCTATCAGTGTTACTCAAAATCTGAAAGAGTTTTATTGCCAAGTAAGTTTCACAACAAACAAGCATTTGTTCTGGCCGTTGGTGCAGCAATTCATACAAAATGAATAAGGGAAGTACAAACAAATAAGAACAGTGGACTGAGCATAATAATAGAAGACTGTGCATTAATAAATGACAAACAATTATACATAAAGTGCAAGATTTTGTCCTGTTGAAGGTTGTGTGTGTATGTGGGGAGGGTTTATAGATTTGTCCAGTTGAAGGTTGTGTGTGTATATGGGGAGGGGTTATAGATTTGTCCAGTTGAGGGTTGTGTGTGTATGTGGGGAGGGGTTATAGATTTGTCCAGTTGAAGGTTGTGTGTGTATGTGGGGAGGGGTTATAGATTTGTCCAGTTGAAGGTTGTGTGTGTATATGGGGAGGGGTTATAGATTTGTCCAGTTGAAGGTTGTGTGTGTGTATGGGGAGGTGTTATAGATTTGTCCAGTTGAGGGCTGTGTGTGCATGTGGGGAGGTGTTATATATTTGTCCAGTTGAGGGCTGTGTGTGTATGTGGGGAGGTGTTATATATTTGTCCAGTTGAGGGCTGTGTGTGTATGTGGGGAGGTGTTATATATTTGTCCAGTTGAAGGTTGTGTGTGTGTATGGGGAGGGGTTATAGATTTGTCCAGTTGAAGGTTGTGTGTGTGTATGGGGAGGTGTTATAGATTTGTCCAGTTGAGGGCTGTGTGTGCATGTGGGGAGGTGTTATATATTTGTCCAGTTGAGGGCTGTGTGTGTATGTGGGGAGGGGTTATAGATTTGTCCAGTTGAAGGTTGTGTGTGTGTATGGGGAGGTGTTATAGATTTGTCCAGTTGAGGGCTGTGTGTGCATGTGGGGAGGTGTTATATATTTGTTCAGTTGAGGGCTGTGTGTGTATGTGGGGAGGGGTTATAGATTTGTCCAGTTGAAGGTTGTGTGTGTGTATGTGGGGAGGTGTTATATATTTGTCCAGTTGAGGGCTGTGTGTGTATGTGGGGAGGGGTTATAGATTTGTCCAGTTGCAACCTTTTTGCAGATTGGATGTATGATTTACAATGGATACAGTGCAGTAAAGTAGTGCAAATGCGATGTTATTGATCCATACAAAGTATTCACTCAGCTCAACCAATGAACAATGTGGCTGTTTTAATCCCCTTTAGCCTTATAGCAATGTACCTAAGCAGTTTCCACAACATTCCCCGGTTCGTATAGGATGGACGGACAGATATTTGCATTACCTGGGGGATATAATAAAATGTAAATATGCATGACTATCCTTGATCATACTCAAATGGATGTTCAACAGATGGAAGTGATTTTTGTCAATCCATGCAGGTTGACAAATATATTGCAGCAGAGCTTTTCTGAGGTTGAATCATTGTTTGACATTTGCTACGCACTCTTCTTTGTCAGAGACAGAAGTTCCAGAGACAGAAGTTCCAGAGACAGAAGTTCCAGAGACAGAAGTTCCAGAGACAGAAGTTACAGAGACAGAAGTTACAAAGACAGAAGTTACAGAGACAGAAGTTACAGAGACAGAAGTTACAGTACTTAAGATACAAAACAATGGACCCCATTTAGGATATTGTGTGACGTTTTACAAAAACATTTGCTCCTAAACAATTTCACTGTAAAACCAAGTACAATATGCAGTAAACATGTATTTTATTGTAATACATTTACTACAGAAAATACAATTCCTTATCAGTTCATATGAGCTAGTAATCCTTAAAGATGACAGTAATAAATCTAAATGAATAAAAACAACTTACCATTAAAGCTCAGTGTCACATATCCTTGCACATTTTAGACTTTTGTACTTAAGAAATATTTACAAACTGTCAAATTACAGTCTTATGAGAGAAAAATACAAAAATGTACAGAACCATCCGGACCAAAATGTTGAATACACTGAACAATCCACTCACAATGACTGGAATGTGCCTCGCAGACCACATCACACCAACTGCAATCTTAAATCCCATGTGACCGCAGTAAGTCAGAAAGGCATCGCTTAATTTTGCCTCAGGGTGGTGCTATTGTGTCAGAATCAGTCCTCATTGTGCACGAAAATGTTATAAAATTGGATGAACAATGTTAGGTTAATTCTTTCCATTTACAGTACTTTTAATATATATATACACATACACACACATGCATGCATTTTGCAATTAAGCAATTAACTAAGGATCTTAATTAAGGATCTAAGTGACTTTGAAAGGTTCATGGTTGGATCTCTTTCAGGATAACAATGCCCACGTCAGGGTGCAAGGGGTCACTGAATGGTTTGATGAGAATGAAAATAATTTGAATCATATCCTATGGCCTTCACAGTCACCAGATCTCAAACCTACTGAACACCTGTGTGAATCATATCCTATGGCCTTCACAGTCACCAGATCTCAAACCTACTGAACACCTGTGTGAATCATATCCTATGGCCTTCACAGTCACCAGATCTCAAACCTACTGAACACCTGTGTGAATCATATCCTATGGCCTTCACAGTCACCAGATCTCAAACCTACTGAACACCTGTGTGAATCATATCCTATGGCCTTCACAGTCACCAGATCTCAAACCTACTGAACACCTGTGTGAATCATATCCTATGGCCTGGAATAATGGTGTTCCAACCCTCCAGTAGAGATCCAGAGACTCGTAGAATCCATCAAAGCCCACAGAAGCTGTTCTGGTGGCCCAACACCTTACTGAGACACTTTATGTTGGTTTCTCCTTTAATTTGTCACCTGTCTATAAATATATGTACACAGTGTACTCATGATTGGGATCATGCCCGGCAGTGTCTCAGTACTAAATAATTCCTTTGACTTTTCAAAGCTAACCAGAACACTAAAACACAAAGAGGAAGTAAGAAATCCAGGATTAGATGTCTCCAAAAGATGAAACTTTTTGGACAAACAAATTCATGCAGCCTTTATAAGGAAGGTGGAAGTAAACTAATCTAAGAAGTAATCTTACTTGGGAGTCTATTGTGGCGAACTGGTGGAGTGAATGTGTGTCTTTGTGAAGGTAATCCTAAATGTCTCTTCTGTTGAAAACACATGGGAGGAAAATCACAGTGTTCACTCATTCATTTGTGTGTGTCTTCTTCCAGTCAGACAGGAACACGACATCATGTTCACAGCTGTTTCACTAGTGGCGTCTCTAATGAAATCCTACAGCACCAGTGACACAGGGTCCATTTCCAAGTCTTCATCTAAAAAAAAACAGCCGCCATGAAACAAATACAATTGAATACAGTTGAACATCAACACATTGGCTAATTTTGTTTCCGACATGTTTCCGGTTGTTGAACATGGGGGCTGCCCTTTTGCGCCTCTCTTCATTCTTCCCGCTCTCTCTCTTTCATCCAGATTGTCTTAACAGACGTGAGGTGTGTCATGGTGCCTCTCTGCCCTTTCCAGGTATAGCAGACCAGGCACGCTGGTGCTGACCTGCTGGGCTCAGCAATAAAAACTGGTTCTGAGCGTACGAATGATGCCAGGCCAGTAGCAAGAGTGGTAGAAGAATTATTCACTAGCGTGTTCATAATGAGAAAATGAGTCCCTCCTCAGAGCATTAGAGTACACAATAAATCAGGGAAACCTCAGTTGAAAGCAAATTAACCTCATGACCCTCAACCTCAGTAGCAGGTCAGACCGTATTGTCGTAAGTCAGATGCTTATGGCTGGCGTCCTGGAAACTGCCTCCGTGTACATCATGAGACCGTCTGACATGAGGCAATCTGACAGTCGACACAACTGTGTACACTGCAACATTAAACTTGTTTTATTTTTCAGAGCATCAAAACAAAACCTCCGTAAGTAATGCAATAAAGGATAACAGTGGCATCTCAAAATGCACTGAAAGTGAAACTGACTCAACTGAATTTAAACACAGCGACAATCTAGCTGATTGTTTGTTTTAATATTCCTCTCACTACTCACAGCTAGCATAATCTCCATGAAACAGTTTCCTCATTGATCTCTTTTTATTCTATTTGCCGCAGATACCATACTTTTAATTACTTATGGTAACTATGTCCTTGAATACTCACAGATACTATTTATACTGTCTGTGTACCAGTTCCAATCTTTTAGCTGCTGACATTGTGCTTTCGCTATTGTATTGAGCTAAAAACCCCTGATGGGACTAACACTCTTAGGACTCCCTGGACACCACAACCTTCTATATCAATAAGGACCCTCCATCCATCATATACAGTTGGTCTAAAGTTGAAAAACTTTCACCCCACCCCCCAAGCCTGTTTCCCTTTGGGGTTATCAACCTCTCTTATTCCAGCCTCCTTTGATACCTTCTGCCTCAGCCAACAGCCTGTGTATGTCTTTCTGCCTCAGCCAACAGCCTGTGTATGTCTTTCTGCCTCAGCCAACAGCCTGTGTATGTCTTTCTGCCTCAGCCAACAGCCTGTGTATGTCTTTCTGCCTCAGCATGTGTCTTTCTGCCTTATACAGAGTTACTCATCCCTGGTTCACTGCAGTATGAAATATGACTTTCATGTGAAAGAAACCCCTTTAAATAGCTTTATATCACAATGATGTCAAAACGTGCAACAAGGGAATGGTTATGTGTGTCTTTGTGAGTGTGCTTTTGTGCATCATGCATGTTGAAGGGCTGTTGCTGTACTTTTTGAAAGAGGAAATTTAATTACACAGCAAATCAATCCAAATTTCAAAGACAAGATTAATTGGTTCTTGTGTTCCATATGTTAAAAGAGCACTTTCTCCCTTTGTCGCCCTCAGAAAAATGCCCTCATTTTCAGTTTATTATGAATACCCTACCACAACTGTGAGAGACATTCAGGAAAATAACCTTCCTACAGTCCCTTTGTGCTAAGCTGAGAGTTCTGCTGTAGGCATTGAAATACAGATACTGGATGGCTAAGATACTTTATGAAATCATAAAATGATCAAAATGCACTTTCATATCAGTCATCCACTACTGTTGTTATTCACATGGGTCTGTAACCGATGTTTTATGGTTTAAGTAATAGTTGCCACTGATGAGGATTCTCTCTGGTCTTGCAATGGAACAACTGTGCATATATCTTATTTAAAAGTTCACCTCAGATTTACCTTTCCTCAGAGTATTGAAAAGGACTTCTGATACGCAAGTGAGGACACTAGTACTTTCAGCTGCTACACGGCAGACAGCTTCACTGTGTAAACCCCAGGATAACTCTTAAATTAGTCTATTAATTCATTTTTTTTTCACAGCTGGAGTTTCTGTGAAAGAGAAAGCAGCGGTGAATGGTGGTTTAATTAGGACAGAGAGGAGGTCTGAGAGAATAAGCAGAGAATTCAAGCAAGCGTGAGTGGGAAGAGGGTTTGAGAGTGGGACGGGTCTAACATGGAGAGAGGTGGCTATGAGATTAATACGGTACCTGCTATCAATAAAGGATATGGAGGGAAGGTGAACACTGAAACAAAACCCAACACTACAAATAAAGGCCTGATGTTTAATATAAACTAGGGCCTTGGTGGGCAGGAGCAAATAAAATGACTCAGCCCATTTCAATATCTTTCCTGTCCTGGAGTATATTCGGAATGCCACACTGAACATACCCTGCACACGCGTGGTTTCCTTGTAGACATACAGTGGGGAGAACAAGTATTTGATAAACTGCCGACTTTGCAGGTTTTCCCCCACTTACAAAGCATGTAGAAGTCTGTGATTTTAATCATAGGTACTCTTCAATTGTCCCACTTGTCAATTTTGTCCCACTCCTCCATACAGACCTTCTCCAGATCCTTCAGGTTTCGGGGCTGTCGCTGGGCAATACGGACTTTCAGCTCCCTCCAAAGATTTTCTATTGGGTTCAGGTCTGGAGACTGGCAAGGCCACTGCAGGCCCTTGAGATGCTTCTTACGGAGCCACTCCTTAGTTGCCCTGGCTGTGCGTTTTGGGTCGTTGTCATGCTGGAAGACCCAGCCACGACCCATCTTCAATGCTCTTACTGAGGGAAGGAGGTTGTTGGCCAAGATCTCGTGATACATGGCCCCATCCATCCTTCCCTCAATACGGTGCAGTCGTCTTGTCCACTTTGCAGAAAAGCATCCCCAAAGAATTTTTCAACCTCCATGCTTCATGGTTGGGATGGTGTTCTTGGGGTTGTATTCATCCTTCTTCTTCCTCCAAACACGGCAAGTGGAGTTTAGACCAAAAAGCTCTATTTTTGTCTCATCAGACCACATTACCTTCTCCCATTCCTCCTTTGGATCATCCAGATGGTCATTGGCAAACTTCAGACAGGCCTGGATATGCGTTGGCTTGAGCAGGGGGACCTTGCGTGCGCTGCAGGATATTAATCCATGACGGCGTAGTGTGTTACTAATGGTTTTCTTTGAGACTGTGGTCCCAGCTCTCTTCAGGTTATTGACCAGGTCCTGCCGTGTAGTTCGGTGCTGATCCCTAACCTTCCTCATGATCATTGATGCCCCACAAGGTGAGATCTTGCATGGAGCCCCAGACTGAGGGAGATTGACCGTCATTTTGAACTTTTTCCATTTTCTAACAATTGCGCCAACAGTTGTTGCCTTCTCACCAAGCTGCTTGCCTATTGTCCTGTAGCCCATCCCAGCCTTGTGCAGGTCTAGAATTTTATCCTTGATGTCCTTACACAGCTCTCCGGTCTTGGCCATTGTGGAGAGATGGAGTCCGTTTGATTGAGTGTGTGGACAGGTGTCTTTTATACAGGTAACGAGTTCAAACAGGTGCAGTTAATACAGTTAATGAGTGGAGAACAGGTGGGCTACTTAAAGAAAAACTAACAGGTCTGTGAGAGCCGGAATTCTTACTGGTTGGTAGGTGATCAAATACTTATGTCATGCAATAAAATGCAAATTATTATTTTAAAAATCATACAAAGTGATTTTCTATGATATTTGTTTTAGATTCTGTCTCTCACAATTGAAGCCCTCTACATGCTTTGTAAGTAGGAAAACCTGCAAAATTGGCACATGCACATGCAATAAATTGCTTTTCATAGGTGGATGGATGTTTTGTTGATGGTTTGTTTCTGTCAACCTGATGCTTTCAGCCCACTGGCTGCGGTGGAAAGATCTATGGGAAAGCATTGGTAATGACAGATCATGCCAATCCAATAATTTTTTTTGCACCTAAGAAAGCATAATTAACTTTTCCATTACTGTTTATACTGGACACATTTCTGCACATAATTAGAATAACCTTTTTTGCTACTGTAAGTACATTAGCAACATCCAGAATTGTACTGGTGTGGCTAATGGCAGAAAACATATAGGAACAGGCTACATTAAATGTAATGAAAGTTATAAGAAACTGGGATTTGAGAGCTGAATATATCTTCCTACACATTAATTCATACCCTGGGTGCAAGGGACAAATAACATCATATTTTTCATTTGAAGGCCAAACATTTATCGAATAGAAAGGTGTTAGTACCTTCCATCCTTTTCAAACACACTGCTGCCCCTGTCGTTCAACAGATATGAGCCAGGTGTTCAAACAGGCGCCCTGACCTGGTGATTCTATCTGTAGCTGTGACATGAAAGGAAGAAGGCAGTAGGACAGCATGAAAGACAGGCCCATCGTTCCAAGCGCACCGAATAACATGCGTCATTCTGAACAATGAAAGTCTTGTGACACAGCACACGACAACTACGTAGTAATTAAGAAATATATAAAGCAAAAATAATAACAGATAATGCAAAATATACATTATCAATAGTGACTGGAAGCAATTTCAAATAATGTAGAAATGGGAATATGGACTATTTGAACAGAAATCTTAAATATTATAAATAAAAGAGTTGTAGTGCCTATACACTCACCTAAAGGATTATTAGGAACACCTGTTCAATTTCTCATGAATGCACTTATCTAATCAACCAATCACATGGCAGTTGCTTCAATGCATTTAGGGGTGTTCTGTTGAGACATTCAGATGGTAGAGTCAGAATTTGGCATAAACAGAATGAGAACATGGATCCATCATGCCTTGTTACCACTGTGCAGGCTGGTGGTGGTGGTGTAATGGTGCGGGGGATGTTTTCTTGGTACACTTTAGGCCCCTTAGTGCCAATTGGGCATCGTTTAAATGCTATGGCCTACCTGAATATTGTTTCTGACCATGTCCATCCCTTTATGACCTCCATGTACCCATCCTCTGATGGCTACTTCCAGCAGGATAATGGACCATGTCACAAAGCTCGAATCATTTCAAATTGGTTTCTTGAACATGACAATGAGTTCACTGTACTGAAATGGCCCCCACAGTCACCAGATCTCAACCCAATAGAGCATCTTTGGGATGTGGTGGAACGGGAGCTTCGTGCCCTGGATGTGAAATCCCACAAATCTCCATCAACTGCAAGATGCTATCCTATCAATATGGGCCAACATTTCTAAAGAATGCTTTCAGCACCTTGTTGAATCAATGCCACGTAGAATTAAGGCAGTTCTGAAGGCAAAAGGGGGTCAAACACAGTATTATTATGGTGTTCCTAATAATCCTTTAGGTGAGTGTAGATGGATATAATAAAGATGAGCTAATGTACATGAATGTATATAGGATGTGACCAGAGCATATGAAGTGTACATGTGATCAGTAGTAGTGGTTGAGGAACCTCGTGATCTGGGGGTAAAAACCATAGACTGTATATAAAATGGACGACGCCCTTTCGCTCTTTTCCATTGGTGAAAAATGAAGCCGCCAGTGTCCCGATACGACGCTGACATCTTGGACTTGCGTCTGCGCAGATAGCGATCTTGGGATGCGCAGTAGTTATGCGCAGTAGCGAGCAGGAAGTAAAGCCGTAAAGCCGCGAAATCAACGGCCCCTCCCCTGTGCCCCGCCCTCACTCTCCCTCGCAGAATGCGCATACCGTAATCAATCGCAAGTCCAAGTACAGTACAACCTTTGCTTGTTAAACCTAGACGATATGTTATAGCCTAACTTACATCATGTTTAACCTTAATTTAGAATAGGCCTAATACAAAAATAATTGGTAACTTCTAGCTAACGATCACCTGCTAGCTATTAACGAGGCTTGTTGTCTTTTAGCTAACGTTAGCTAGCCCATTACATTTATTTACTAATTAAATAGCTTATAAATTTAACTTACCGAAAACAATTCAAAGATCGATTGGAAATGCCAGATCGGTTAGCACAATGTACTGCAGAACAACCCATTATGTCCGTGTGAAATTATATCAATTATAGAAATTTAGAGATTAAATGTAAAGCTCCAATCTCCTCAGTCCTCCGAAGGAGGATGGCGCTTCAGTGGCTCCTTGGCTCAGATAGCTGTCAATCAAAGCTGTGAATCACGACGTCACACCACCGTTTTTAGAGCATTAAATAACTAACTAAAAACCAACTTATTTTAAAAACAAACTCTTGAATTTACATTAGCGTGATACAAACTACAGTAAATGACAGAAACCAGCTTCGGAAAAAAGATAATTGAAGGGTAATTTAATTGTTTAGTTGGTCTCGCGTCCCATTGAATAACATGGGGAGGGCGGGGTTTATGACCTATACTGGGACCACTCACCAGGGGGCGATCGAGACGTTTTGGCTTCACTTTTCAGGGCTTGTGCGGCACGCTTGGTAAAAACTGTGAGTCTGGAAGTGTGTGTCCTGATGCTCCAGTAAAGTCTACCAGATGTCTAGGAGAAGAGAGTGCATTGGGCTTGGTAAAACTAATGACTACAGTATAGAATTGATAATTGTGCCGTTTGGGATACCGACTAGCAGGATTTGCCGAGAACGCCAAAATAAACCAGACCCCTTAGACAGTAAGCATCAGACCTTGGTTGTCACCAGAGATTCATGATATTCAGGCTTAAGACATGGGGCATACAACTCTATTTCCCTTTACTGGACTGGAGCCATCCAAAATAAGCTTTAATAGAACATAAAAGCCCCAAATGACTGATTTAGTCTGGACAAATAAGATCAATAAAACCAATAGGCCATTGAAAAGAGTGGAGACACAGATTGTAGCCTAGGAGGAAAGTATAGCTCACAAATATTACAGTGACGCCCACTCATCCGAACGGATTTCACAAAATTGTATTTTGAAAAATTGTGAAATGCCTAAGGCCTTTTAACGGCTGCCTGTGGTTCAGTGCCTTACTGACAGCCACAACTCAACGATCAGCTCTGTAAAACTTCCTGCCTCTGGGGCAATGCACTGTTCCTGTCTGTTTCAAATCTTCCCTCATTGTTCAATTCCTGGAAAAACAGGTGTCCTGTCTGAACAACTATAGATCTGTAGAATTCACCTCTCCACCATCAAAAAGTCTGAATGTGTAGATGTTTCCTTCCTAAGAACCGTCCCTGACCCTAAGTTTGCCTTCAGAGCCCACAGGCCTGCAGATAACTGGCCTCCACTAGATCCTCCAACAACTCGACAACCCAGAGATGCATGCAAGGGAACAGTTAGTGAACTCTGCGTTCACCACCATTGTCACCGAATTATTACAAGACAAGCTCTCAGCTGAACTGGCCAGCTCCATTTTATTGGTGGATCACCAACTTCAACAAAAACACACACAGATGGGTAGGAACGCTCATAGAGAGAGACAACAACAAGCCAGTGATTCTTCCCCCGAAAGGCATTGCAGGGAGGGCATCCAAGTGGCGACGAGAGCCCATCTGGCAAGACAGCAAGGGTGAACAGTATCAAGCCTTCTGGTCACCTTCACGCCCTTGGGCCAGGCTACACCTAATTATAAAACGTGGTGTAGAGATGTGTTTTTAGTAGACACTTGAAAGTTTGCACTGAGTTTGCATTTCTAACCTTAATTGGCAGATCAGTCCAGATCATTTATAGGTTAAGAGTAAAACCTTAAAATCAGCCCTAACCCTAACAGGCAGCCAGTGTAAGGACGCTAGGACAGGAGTAATGTGTTAAAAAAAATGTGTTCTAGTTAGGATTCTAGCAGCCGTGTGCAGCACTAATTGAAGTTTATTTATTAATTTGTCTGGATAACCAGAGAGAAGAGCATTGCAGTAGTCTAGTCTAGAAGTAACGAAAGCATGGATAAATTTTTCTGCATCAGTTTTTGATAGAAAGTTTCTAATTTTAGCAATGTTTCGAAGATGAAAATAAGCAACTCTTGAGACATATTTTATATGTTCTTCAAAGGAGAGGTCAGGGTCAAGGGTAACGCCAAGGTTTTTTGGGATACGACCATGCAGCCGTCGAGGTTCACAGTGAGATCTGCTAACAACGCTATTTGTTTCTTGGGTCCTAAAACAAGCATTTCTGTTTTCCTTGAGTTTAAGAGCAAGAAATTATCTGTCATCCACTTCCTAATATCTGAAACGCATGGTTCCAAAGTAGCTAATTTAGGGCCTTCTCCATGCTTCATTGAAATATATAACTGTGTGTCATCAGCGTAACAGTGAAAGTTTACATTGTGATTTCGGATTACATCACCCAGAGGGAGCATATATAGTGAGAACAATAATGGACCCAGAACCGAGCCTTGAGGAACACCAAAGCATACCTTTGACTTGTCAGAGGATATGCCATCCACACTAACAAACTGATATCTTTCAGATAAATAAGATTTAAACCAGGCTAGAACATGTCCACGTAGCCCAATATGGGTTTCCAGTCTCTCTAAGAGAAGGGAGTGATCAATAGTGTCAAAAGCTGCACTAAGATCAAGAAGCAACAGGACGGATGCGGAACCTTTGTCCAAGGCCATTAGAAGGTCATTTGTTACCTTCACGAGTGCAGTCTCAGTACTATGATGGGATCTGAAACCAGACTGGAGTATTTCATAAATGTTATTTGTCTTTAGGAAGGCATTCAGTTGTTGGGAAACACATTTTTCTAAGATTTTTGAGAGGAACTGGAGGTTTGATATTGGCCAATTTTTTTTTAATATGTCAGGATCCAGATTAGATTTTTTTTAGAAGAGGCTTAATTTCAGCTATTTTTAGTGAGTTTGGTACACATCCGGAGGAAAGGGAGCAATTTATTATGTTCAGCATTGGCTGACCTAGCACAGGAAATAGTTCCTTAAGTAATTTTGTTGGAATGGGGTCTAGCTGAGAGTTTGTGGGTTTAGAACTCATTACAAATTTAGTAAATGTGTAGAGCGATACGGTATCAAAAAATTCAAGTGTTCCCATTGACACCTGGTCAGGTAGGTTCAGGACATTTTTAAGACAACTCAGATTTTGAGGACCATAACTATTTAAGGAGGAGTCAGTTATTTGTTTTCTAATGGTGATGATCATTTCATCAAAGTAGTTCATGTATTCATTACAACCCACTTCACTTGCTAAGCTTTGCTTTTTTGTTAACTTTGCAACTGTATCAAAGAGAAATTTTGGATTGTTTTTGTTCAACTCAATCATGTTGAAGAAATAAGCTGATCGAGCAGACGTGAGTGATTTTCAGTATTGTAGTGTACTGTCTATCCAGGCTAGTCTAAATACTTCCAACTTGGTGGAGCGCCACTTTCGCTCCAATTTTCTGGAGGCTTGCTTAAGTGCTCTAGTATTGTCTGTGTACCAGGGAGCAAGTTTCTTGTTCCGTATTTCTTTAGTTTTTAGTGGTGCAACTGTGTCTAATGTATTTCGCAGTGTTGAGTTTATTTATTTACTCTGTCGTTAATGAGCGAACTTGTAAGAATATCAAGGAATCTATTTGTAGTCCGAGAATTTTTAGTACGGCTTTTGAAACTTATTGTTTGTGGAGCAAGTGGATTTCCTTGTTTTAGCGGTAAATGTAATAAGACAGTGATCCGATAATCCAGGATTTTGGGGGGAAATTATTAGATCTACAATATCTATTTCTCGTGACAGGACTAAATCTAAGGTGTGATTGTGGCAATGTGTTGGACCTGAGACATGTTGGATAAAACCCATTGAGTCAATCATGGCTTCAAAGGCTTTTTGAAGAGGATCATTGGACTTTTCCATATGAATATTGAAATCGCCAAAAATTAGAATACTATCTGCCATGAATACAAGGTTAGACAAGAATTCTGGAAACTCAGTGAGGAACATTGTGTATGGCCCGGGGCCTATAATATGTAAAACGATTTATCGGCCTGGTTAACTTTCATTAGTAAAACTTCAAAAGAATGAAACTCAGTGATATGTTTGAGAGTAAATGTATATTTACTGTCATAAATATTAGCGACACCCCTCCTTTTCGGGATGCACGAGGGATATGATCACTAGTATAACCAGGAGAAGAGGCAGTGAATTCATTAGGCTTTAGCCACGTTTCACATAAACCAATAACATCTAGTTTATGGTCAGAGATTAATTCATTGACGGCAACTGTCTTTGGAGCAAGGGATCTAACATTTAGGAGTCCCATTTTGAGATGCGAGGTGATACTGTCATTTTTATTTTTATTTGTGACCGAGGCGGAGGAAGGATTTATCTTAATAAGGTGGTTTTTGTTAGCACTACCTTGTTTAACTTTTCTCAGCCTGGAACGAGTCACAGTGGCAATAGGTAAAGCTGTACTAACTACTCTGGCTATGCTATCAACAGACTCCACTATGCTAGCAGGCTGGCTAACAGCCCGCGGCCTGACCTGCACCCTGTCTCATGTTAAGGCTATAGGAGTGAGACTCCTGTCAATGTTCCTAGATAAAAGAAGAGAATCACTCCAGCTAGGATGGAGTCCGTCGCTCCTCAGCAGATCAGGCCTGGCCCTATTTCTGGGAGAGTCCCAAAAAGAAAGCCAGTTATCTACAAACTCTACCTCCTGTGACAGGAAGAACTCAGTTTTCAGCCAGCAATTGAGTTGCGCAAGTCTGCTGTAGAGCTCGTCACCACCCCTAGCTGGGAGGGGGCCAGAGACAATTACTCGATGCCGACACATCTTTCTAGCTAGTTTACACGCTGATGCTATGTTCTGCTTCGTAACCTCTGACTGTTAATCCTAACGTCGTTGGTGCCAACGTGAATAACAATATCTCTGTACTCTCTATACTTGCCAGTTTTAGACTTCGCTAGCACCAACTCCAGATTTGCGGCTACGTCGATGGCTCTGCCCCCCGGTAAACAGTGTACGATCGCCGGCTGATTCTTTAGTCTAATACTGCGGGTAATGGAATCGCCAATGACTAAAGTTTTCAGTTTTTCAAGGCCACCGGTAGAAAATGCCTGCCGATCATTCCCCTCCGAAGACGGCTCGGGCCTCCAGTGGGGAAAACCTGTTGAAAGTCTTCAGGTTTAACTGGTCAACGGTATTTCTTCCCAGTGACCAAGAGAAAGTTCTTGCCCGGCTGCAGGAGCTGTGCCGGGGGGCTAACAAAACTATTGTTTCTTCCTGGTGGCACTGACGTAGTTTTTTCTATTTCTACACTAGCATTATCCTTGCCTGACATTTGCGTCAGAAGCCGAGCCTCTAACTCTGCTATCTTTAAGACAATAGTTCTCCTCCGTGTTGTTGCTACAACAATTACAGTGAAAAGGCATTTTAATGATACTTAACGTTGGGTGTTCAGGGGTGAGTAGTTCCGTTAATTATGTCCAAAAAAGGGTCCCGGTGTAGTAAAGTTAGGTAAGAGGTCAACAGATAAAAATATTGCATTGGTAAAACTCTTAAAATAGAATTTTAACCAATTAGTTTATATAGATTAAATTCGAAAAGAGTTTGGCAGGTAGCCAGGCAGGTAACAGCAGGCAGAGTACAGCACGTCAACAATCCGCAATCTCAACAATCCCACAATGCAGTTCGTGAAAATGACTCAAATCAATGCGATTGATCAATCAGTACAAGACTAGCAGATCATCCTAAGAAGATACCAAGTGTTTGGTGGTGTGAAAAGGTTTGAAACCTCGGGCAGTTATTGCATGCAAAGAAAATAAATCGTAAACATAATTATTTAACTTGGACATTGTCTTAATCTGTTCCAACACCTTTTCCAGAGCTGTATGATAATAGTGGCAGCTAAAATCAGACGTTGATAGATCAATCAAGTCCTACATGCAATTACCTGTCATATTTTATAATGTTAGATGACTAGGAGCATATAAACACAGCTCTATGAACTAAACAACAAGACTACTATTACATTGCACTATCACAGCAGCACAAAAGAGTCAGGGTTGATCTGAAATCATCATGGTTTAAAGACACGAAATCCTGTCCTGGTGTTGTCCCTGCATCAGACAGACACATGCATAGTATTATGTCTTTATACCAGGAGTGCCATTAAATACTCTACATGTTTGTTTTACCTAATCAGAGGAGGAGAAGAGATGTTCCCTTAGAAGCCTGGATGAAGCACCGTGGAGAACCCTGCAGGAGAGGCCCTCCAATAGTGGCATCCTCATAGATCGATAAAAGAAAGGAGAACAAAGAGAAAGCTGTGATACAAGGACATGAACAGACGGGTCCAAAAAGGTGTGCTTTTAACACCCAGCACGGTGCCACTAGAAGTGAAGTCCTGTGTTTCAAATTGCCTTGTGATACCCTAGTCAAAATTATACACTATTTAGGGAATAGGGTGGTATTTGGGACGCAGGCCAGATTGGTTGTTTGGTAATCGGACAAAGCCTTTCAGAGTCAGGCATGCCTTAGCTCAGTCTTCGGAGAGTGTGCTCTGGATCGAACAGCGCCCAGCTGGCAAAGAAACCTAAGGCAAATGCAATTTCGGATTTTGATTGAAAAAGGGATGGAAATAATATTTAATCATTTGAAATTCAGAAATAGATTGTGTACCCAAAACAGCAGTGAAGAAATGACGTGATAAAAGGAATGAAATCCTGAGGAAGTTGATAACTCTGGGTAGAAGCAGCAGGTACAATAGAATATAATCCCGGTTCTTTATCATCTTCCCTCTGGTAATTATAATGCGTACATCCTAAATTGCGCCCTATTCCTTATGTAGTGCAGAAAGTTAAACTGAGGTCCACAGGAAACAGGAATAGAGTGCCATTTAAGACACAACCAATGCAATCCTTCTCTGATTTTAGAACTAGCTGCAAACACTTAAATCCTTCCTCTTTTTCACTTTATATTACCTCTACATGGTTTTATGATTCATCATAGTAGAATATGAAATACTTATTTCCACCGTTACAATCCCATTAAATATCTAATATAATTTTACCCTCCTATTCCAAAGGCTTTTGATGACCTTGCCACCCATTTGGAGTGATATCCTTTTGAAAGGAAATACTTCTGGAAGGATGCATCATGAAACTGTTTCAAATCGCTCTTTTGTTTCGAACCATCACAAAGTCTTAAATTACAATCCAACTTCAGTGAGAAGAAGAGCACCGCTCATTTTACCCTCCTGGTATAATTCAATACTTTCTGAAGAGTGGGTCCTTAAAACGTCGGCTGTGATTTCTATATTGAGATGTAAAGCCACAAAGAGAGATACATCCACACACACAGCTCTCCTTACAACATCACGTCTCTTAAATCCGCCACAGACTGCCTTTAAAAATGCATGGAAATTTGAAAAGGGGGTTGGAAGAGCCGTTTAAATAGCCTGGCTCTGAATAATGTAACAGGCATCTCTCTCTCTCCCTCTCTCTCTCTCTCTCTCTCTTTCTCTCTCTCTGTCTTCATGGTTTTGGAATGGGGAGTGAGTTGAAGTGGAGAGGGGGTAAGGAGGATGAGTTTTATCGGGTTTCTCGGTGGTTTACAATTCAATGCCAAGGGTTTGTGGAGCCTATGTTTTCTCATCGTCTCAATAAGGACAAAAGGTACAATCTAGCAGAAGAGAGCAGGAAAAGGCATGGAGAGAGTGGGGAGAAGAGAGAGGGATAAGAGAAAGTGGCAAAAAGAGAGAGAGAGAGAGCGAGAGAGAGGTACCCAAAGCACCCAAGTGACCGTTGGAGAAGAGTCGAGTCAGACACCATGGTGCCTCTGCTAGACTGAAAGAGCTCAGACTTGAGACAACTTGGGAGGCTCGTAGACAACCACCGCCGACCCCATCTACTCACAGAGCAAGCCAGCTGATGTCATTAGGGCAGCTTGCTTAGCTGTGGTCCCCTACAATCCAGCTTGTCTCAGAGGGAGAGAAGAGAGACCAAGAGTCACCGTGCTGGGGATTTGAACAGGAGAACCAAACTATGACTTTCTGTAGCCATTCCTGTATGACCGTTATTTCGGCTTTATCCCTTGCATGTAGGGAATAAAAGAGCTTTATAGAACATCAGACTCAAGACAATTCATTTCTAGAGCACCCTTAAATTTTTTTTAAATAGCTGAGTTTAAACGTCATACTGTTTGTAAAACCCCATTATGAAATGCATTACTCCACATAGAGTTGGTATGTTGGTATGAGGGCCAGATTGGACAATTGTCCATGACACCGGGGCTAACATCTACTCTTACCTTCAGTGCCTTGGGATCTTTAGTGAACACAGAGATTCCGGACCCCCATTTAAAGCCCCACCCGAAAGATTGGACACACTGAAATTTCATATTTGTCTCTTCATCGCGACTTCAGCACCATCTTGTCTCCCATCCGGGGGACCAACCAATATTGACGGTCAAAGCAATTATTCATCATGTCCAAATTGTCCAAAAGCATTTAAAATTGTATTTATTATAGGTCTCTGGACTTGGATGGAATTTCAAATGCTAGAAATGCTAAAATGTTAGTATTTAGAAACAATGCCAGTGAAATAAAACTAAAGCATGGATTCCATTCATACATACTGTCATACTAAGGGTGAACTATCCCTTTAACTTTAGAGGAAATTATCATTGGGATGCTGGTTTCTTTGCCTCTGACAACTGTTTTGCATTTCAACCATGTCTCTGTCAATAACAAATATTGTCAAGGGTAATAACTATTATTCATCCAAAGAATAGGTTCCCTGGGAAATAAGCTATGTACTATATACCATTTTAGTATTTAACTTCTATGATGGTTCAACCACGGTAATGTATTAACTATTTCACTCCTGAGTAGAGTGAAAAACGAATGTTATGTCCCATTCATAGTGAAATGCCTGTACGTTCACTCCAGTGTAAAGTTAGTTTCAAACATAAAATCGTATTCTTCATATCTGCATATGGTTATAGAAAAACCCTCAGTTTGTACAGTAGTCTACACACTAACAAATGTTACAATTAATATGACACATATTGTGCTTCATTCAGTGTGTTATGTGAACTGGGGCTTAGCAAAGCAGCCATCATCAACGATTTAACACTAACTTTTTAGATTAGATTTTCTGGGCATTTTTCTGACATTGCAGTACTTTATTTTAGTTTTGGTTGTGAATAAGCAGCTAGGCCTCATTGGGATCGAACACCTTCCTTTTTAGATGATGATGATGTCCCCTTTTCTAGTGATACATGGCAACAGTCTTTTGAAAATTGGCTGGTCCAGGCACATCAGTGTCAACTCACTTTTAATTAAAAATTCCATCAGCTGAAGCCTTCCTCTTGACTTCAGTCTTGTCTCCTACAACTCAGTCTATCCCTCTAAGCCTCTTTGTCTGTCCGTCTCTTGCTCGTCTTTCTCTCTCGTCCTTCACATCACTTGGCTTGTGCTAGTTATAATTATTCAGAAGAGAACTGACATTGTCACTGACGATGACGGATGAGTTTGATATTTAGTTGCCAGTATGTTTGAATTAATGACAGGGTTATGTGACATTTTGGTGGCCAGGTTCATTTATGGACCAGACTTTGACATAAACATAATTATTTGTTATCAGTGGAAGTAATATAAAAGCCACTAAGATATTACAGTGAATTTGAGACCATCTCTGTACCTTCCAGGCATGAGGCCTGCTTCTTTTTAGGTACACAGCTTGACAATGGGATGTAAGAATGAAGAGCAATGACTAATGTTGTTTCTCACAGAAGACGAATTTAGTAAAATGTTTGTGTTGTTGCAAGAACTGTACAAACTACCATCCATATTATAGTTAATGTTATTTGATGACCTTTGACAGTCTATGAAACTTCCAGGAATTTCAATACACACAGAAATAGAGTACAAACGTCAAACCTGGTGGAATTGCACACCAGCTGTTTAACATTTGTTTTTACCCCTCCTAATCAGTATTGCGGGGGTACCGCTTAATAAAACGACGCTTTCTTTCTACTAATTAATATAACAGAATACTGTTTCAGTATCAGTAACAACATTAAAGTGACTGATCAAATATTTCTCATAGTCAGTTCATTGCCTTCCTTACAATGATCTACTGTAGTTAGTAAATGTGTGAGCAATTTTTAAGAAACCTGCCTCATTCTTACTTCCTCTCCTCAAGTTCCTGTTTAACAAACATTTAGAGAGGTGGCAAAATTATTATTTTTGCATTCAACGTCATCACTATTTATACCAAAACCAGTGACTTCTTTTGAAGTGAGAGGTTGACACAGAATCTGTAGCCCATCTGCTGCACTGCATCAGCAATCAGCTCCTGGGATAGAAAGACACCTATAGGCTGTTTCAGTGAAAGGCTTTAGAGTAAAATAGGTTATTCGATTGTTATACTCTATACACAAACCTAGTTATTAATGTAGAATGCAACATTTGAAATAGCAATTTGGCTTACATACAAACAAATGAATGAAAAAAACAAACATTCCCAACGTTATAATGCATGCTGTAATAGAAACTCCTTTAGGTTGGGTCTCCAACCGAGGTACAACCATTGTTTGTGGCTAAGCACTGTCACATACATTATTGTAGCACCAAACAATGGTAGTCGACACGGGAGATTCAGAAAGGAGACAGACACAGATATTCCTTCGCAGACTCAAAAGCCAAAATGTATTCCCAAGAGCACATGGTGACAGCTAACCCTGGGGTTGAGATGTCCACCTAAACAACAACTACCAACCACTTCCAACTCCCCACTAAGCATGGGTCTTAACACTTAGCTAGCTATCTCTTAAATAACCCAACTGTCTGTCAACAGACCCCAGGTGAGAGATGGCCCAAGTTAGAACTTTTACCTCTTTTCTCTCACACCACAGCCTTTCCAGCCATACCCAACAGGCCCGACAGTTCACCCAATCAAATCTGTCACATTTAAGTGTTATGAAGCACGCTGACCAATGAACCCCATGACCCCCGCTGATTGACAGGAAACCCTGTAGAGAACCAGGTATAATCCATCCCCCCTGACTCTCTCTTGCAGACTCTAAATTCAAGGACCCAAACCACAGCGTTACAATATATATCCTAGAAAGTTTAAAGGCAGAGTTTATGTTTATTTTATAAAATATACCGGCACCAAAGGATCGGGCAAATAACATATCGTGAGGTCCCTGGCAATTCCCAGCCCTACAAACCAGTATGGAGGGAAAAAAGTATAAAAATGTATGCAAAATGTAAATCAGGCAGATTCATGAAATGCTCTGCTGACGACTGGTAAACGCTCTGCTGACGACAGGTAAACGCTCTGCTGACGACAGGTAAATGCTCTGCTGACGACAGGTAAATGCTCTGTTTACGACAGGTAAATGCTCTGTTGACGACTGGTAAATGCTCTGTTGACGACAGGTAAATGCTCTGTTGACGACTGGTAAATGCTCTGTTGACGACAGGTAAATGCTCTGCTGACGACAGGTAAATGCTCTGTTGACGACAGGTAAATGCTCTGTTGACGACAGGTAAATGCTCTGTTGACGACAGGTAAATGCTCTACTGACTACAGGTAAATGCTCTGTTGACGACAGGTAAATGCTCTGCTGACGACAGGTAAACGCTCTGCTGACGACAGGTAAATGCTCTGTTGTCGATAGGTAAATGCTCTGCTGACTACAGGTAAATGCTCTGCTGACGACAGGTAAATTCTCTACTGACGACAGGTGTAGGGCTATAGAACAATGCTTACATGCTGGTTTCCCAAAAGAACTGATAAAATGCAACTTAAAAAAGAAAAATACACACAAAGTGATTTGTATAACAATAACAAGGAATAATGGTATGAATAACTATAAAGTAGGCTATTTGGCTACTTACAGAGTCATTTATTTGCAGGGGTACAGGGTCATTTAAATTGATGTGCTTAAAATTAGGGGTGGCAGCGGACTGAAAATCCATAACAACAGCAGCAAGGTACAGTGTGTGAACGGTTTGTAGCGCCTGTATAATTGTGTTCATGTTATGAACCTGTCTGTGTGTGTGTGTATGGGGGCCAGACAATACATCATGATAATTATGAGCACCTCCCTTTGCAGAGAAACACAACCAGTGTTGATGAAATGAGGTGGTTACATTTCTCATTAAGTGTTTTCGGCCCAGTCTACTTCTCTGCCTGTCGTAGCTCATATTTTCAGACGCAGGGTGACAACGGGACACATTGTCGGTTGTCTGGAAATGGGAACATGTAGGAAGAAGGGACACCAGTTGCTAAGGAACCCTGGGGTGGTGTTGATTGCCTGCCGGCGAGGCATTATTATAACACAGTAAAATAGACAGGGGTTTGTTCCAAATGGCACCATATTCCCTACAGGGCAATTATTTTTACCAGGGCCAATGGCCCCCTATTCCTTATAAACTGCATTACTTTTGTCTAGAGCCCATGGTAGCCTGTACTGTAGATTATACTGCTTTTGAGCACAGAATTGGAGGCTATTTGGGAAGCAAGCAAGTTTCTTTGCAATTAATTAGGTTTCCATCCAAATGGTGTCAGGTTTCAATCCAATTGGTGGCAGGTTTCCATGTGAATATTCGAAAATGTTCAAAATCAAAAATGTAAGATGAATCTAACATTCACTAACCCCATCAAAATTGTGTCTTAATGCTTACATATAATATAATCATCATATAATCATTTTTAAAGACACAGTAAGATCTGGCATTCCATTTTATTTTGTTGACATTCAGAAAGTTTACAGACAGAGATTTTATTAACTTTATTTCATGTTACAAGTTTCAAATGCAAAAACATACTGTGTCTGTGAAATTTATATAGATTTAGGATCATCTGAAAAAATATATTTTTGGTGTTTTGTGAATCAAATCCATCTCTTGTATACATTTCTTATATAATTATATATATATAATCTAAATATTAGCAATAAATACATCTGCTGTTGGACAGAGTAAAGGATGAGGTGATATTTTTGTGACAGAGAATTAACGAGCAGCCTGAAATTAGAGTGAACATTGCCAAAAAATTCCTTGTGTTTTCTGGAGAATGCCAATCAAGCTGCACGGTGCTGGGCTTTGAGCACATGTCCCACTAGACCTGTGCTCCTTCTTGCAAAGGTTGCCTGTGCAAACTGAATGGGCGGCAGGTACCGCCTCTTACTACCAGTAGTGACAACTAGAGAAGAATCAGTCAGGGAGGATAAGGAGAGAGCAATTGTCTATGGCTACCACCTGCAAAACCATTCCCTTTTTGGGAGTTGTCTTGCTGTCGCCTCAACAGTGCACCTGTTTTTACTTTCATTTGCACCAAAACAGGTGACATTTATTCACCATCGCTTAGTCTTCCTAACTGGACAAATTGATATCCCTGAAATTTAAATGACTTGGTGTAATACTGTGATGATTACATGTTCCCTTAATGTTTTTGAGCAGTGTATTTAATTATCTGGAGAGATTGTTTGGGTAGAATCCCAAACCGTGAAGTCTGTAGCTCGAATGGAAGGAAGTGGTGCATGTTTAACCAACTGAGTGCCACCCAAAACTTAAATCATTAAAAAGGAAAAGGTGCAACTCTCACTTACCATTAAAAACTCATTGGTAATTGTGTGAATGCATCAAGCTTTTAATATAATCTTTAGAAACATTTCTTTAGAAACATATTTTCCAATTTTCTTATTAATTATGTTCCACAGTGTCCAACTTATGTCTAATTTATATTCCATAAGCACGTAGGTAATGCTGGTAGAATGAGACATCCCCTTTGTGCAGCATAAGGTCCGTTTTTAATGATACTGACCACATCAATGTCAATAGTTTTTTAAATTTCATTTGTTAAAAAGAAAATCGGAGTTACTACAGCATTAAGGAAGGATATCACCTTTTAGCTAGTGAGATTATTACTGAATCAGAATGAGGTGCAAATTTTATGTTTCCCCTGAGTTCTTTTAAAATGTTTGTGTGTTGTCGCTCTCATTTGTGCAAATTTTTAATAGGCCCCAGAGCACTGGCTGGTGGGGTGACTTGCATTCCCTGACATTTGTCTGTCGAACATCACCAGGGACATTAACAGACTTGCAGAAGTCTCTGAGCCTTGGCCTCGGGAATCCCGGGCCTAACGACGCCACTGCGATACACACACACACACACCCCTAGATACCGTCTCACACACACACACACACAAACACAAACTCTGTTTCCCTTTCTCTCCAAAACAACATCAAATCAGTCACAAAAACATACAATACAGGGACAAAGTGGATCTCTCCATGTGGGCTCTAACACCAGGAACACGTGGAACGGAAAATAACTATTACAGTTTGCAAAAGGAAAATCAGCAGTGTGGGGGAAATTTCTGCTCCTCTGCCAGAGGTTCTGAGCACTTTCTATGTATGTTCTGAGAGCGATTCTACAGCCAAGGATGTACAGATGGTCCAGGAGGATTGTCCATTGCAATTATCTAAGGCAGACGTTTGCAAATCCTCAAAAGCGTAAGCCCCTGCCGGCTCCTGGTCAGGACAATGTCCCCGACGCGTTCTCCCGGTATGTGATGACCTTACGGATACATTTTCAATCACTGCTTCAGGCTGTAGTCCCCACATGTTTTAAAAAGACCTCCATTAAAACTGTCACAAAAAACGACAAGCGCACTGTGGCACTAACATCCCTAGTCATGAAGTGCTTAGAGCAGTTAATCAAGGCACCTATTATCACCTCACTACCCTCAGATTCAGATGTTCTACAGTCTGTTTCCACACCAAACAGGTCCACATAGGACACCCTTGCCCTCCACCGAAAATGCTGTTCATTGATTACAGTTCGCCACTCAACACTATTGTGCCCCACAAGCTTGTGGTGAACTTCAGGGATCTGGGCCTCATCTCTGCTCTGTGCTGGTGGATCCTTGTCTTCCTGTCGGGCAGAGCTCGGGCGGTTCGTAAGGGCAGCGCCACCTCTTCCACGCTGACTCTCAGTACTGGTGCCCCACAAGTCCCCTCCCGTGCTCCCTGTTCACCCCATGAACTGTTCTCCTCGTTTTCATCTGGCGGGAGGTACAGGAGCATCCGGGTGCACAACAAACAGGACCCTTGACACATTCACTTCAATGGGACCCTTTACACTTGGTCCCTTACACTCACCTATCCACCTTACACTTACCCGGGATCGCTGCTCCTGATTTTCTGGTTGGTGCTATTATGTAGTCATTCTACTGCATCCATTGCAAATGTAGCACCTCATTAATAACCATGGTAATATCGCACCAGTGTATAATTGTTGCAAATATTATGTACATAGTCATTCTACTGTATCTGTTGAGCATCTGACATTTCATAATCCTCTGTGGCACCAGAGGAAATAACATGAACATTACCAGCTGAATGCTAAAACCTGCTGTACACCGCTTGCAGTTAGCGTAAGAAAGACATTTTACCAGTCATCTTTTTATTACTTTAGATATTTAGATATAAGATATATTATTATTTTGATTCTGTCGTGTTACTGACACCTGCACGGTTGAGGGCGCTTTTGGAAGCCAAACATATTTTTAAATGTATAATGACAAATAAACCAGAACTTGAAAATTACACAAAGCATGCAGACGACCGTCAATATCCCTCCCACCAACTGAGGTCTGGCATAGTGTGCACTAAGTGAATGTCTAACCTCTGAGACATCACGACGTTCTAACTCTATAGAACCATGCTCCTGTTTGCACAAGGGTCTTCCTGATAACCTGGGTCACCTGCGAAACGACCCATGGTCTGATTATTTAGTGATCATAGCACACTACAATGTGTTACTGGACTTGGTTGGGCACTTTCGCCATTGGCCCGGTTCCGTTTCCTACAGTTAAATCGTAGAGGGAATAGAGAGATAGAGACAGAGAGACAAAGGATGAATGGGAGGGGGTAGGGAGACTCATAGTGGGTAAGAAGAGCCATAACGGGGGAGTAAAGGAAGATAAATAGGGTTCCGTGGTCTGGTGTCCCAGGAAGATGAGTTTGGGCCAAGGGCAGGGTACTGGCAATAGCACTGATACTCCCCTAGGGCAGTATGGGTGCCATTGTAGTAAACACAATCCCTTATAATTACCCTCACTGAACCAGGCAGCAATCCGGTCCAGCAAATTAATCACATTACTAAGATGCCAGAGGGCAACGGAGTGAAATCCAACTTGTGATTGTCCATTATCAAATGTGTTTATGCGCTTCTGCTGAGCAAACTGTAGGCTATATTGGTTTAATATAATGTTAGTGTATATGGAAAGCTGGGTTGTGTTGTTGTCTGATTAATAAGGACATTTAAAACTACAGATTCCCGCACCAAAACATGACATCGCCCTGTGCAAATGCAGGCTGTACCTTTGGTGCCAACATTAAGCTATGTACCGTGACTGATTGTACTGGTATACAAAACCAGTCTAGTGAATTTGTAAGTAGGTAACAACATCTACCCTACTGTTATCAGTGATTGTACTGTATACTCAACAAAACAACTTTAGATGCTAATACACAATACACTAGACTATACCGCAGGCAGCGTTTCAACAATGTGTAATATAATAGGTCAGGATAATGGCAGGTGTACATCAAGGAGTAACATCTGTCTATCTGGTCTGGAGGCTGAATTAGTTTTGAGTAGTGAATAAAGCAATGACTACATGACTTGCACAATACCTTAAATTCTCTTCCATCGAGGTAAGAAGTTTACATCATCCAGAGGCAGCAAGGTTAAAGCTGAAGGCCACAAAAGTTGTCTCAATCTCACATAAAATGCTTCGAACAGCAGTGTTTACCTGCAGATGAACTTCATCAGTGCTCGTCCTAATTATGTTCTGGATCCAGAGAGTAGAACCGACCCATGTTGATGGAGTGGGACCATGACAAATGGTAATTCCATCTGTGGAATTACCTTTGATTTTCTGTTATTCTACTTGAAAGAAAATGAATGCTGAAATCTTTTTTTTGGAGCCAAAAGGTGTCTGTATGACCAGTAACAGCATGCTTGCATTGTGTTTAATCCCATTAATCTCACAACCCATATTTTTCAAGTACACTATAAGGGTACCCAGTCAAATGATATGATATGAGTTTTTCTCTTTCTGTGATATCTATGCTGCTCTGCAGTCTTCACTTGTCCACTTTTTCTCCTCTTTTCTAACTTATTTTATTTCATTTTCACCTTGTCTTCTCCCTGACTTTTCCTCCTCTCTTCTCTCCTCCAATTGTAGCAACTATATTATTCATTATGAATCAAATGTATGCTCCTGTCTGTCTGTTATTTGCAGATGATCTTGCTAGATACATCCTCTTGTACAAGGACATGATTTCCGTTTCATTCTGAAGAGGAGCTAATGTATCATCTGCAGGCTGACTTGAAGAATTTGCTGGCAAGTTTGAGAGGCAGGTTATTGTCTTCAGAGAACAAGCAATTCACATGAAGTGTCACGGTTGTGGGATGAAGAGGACACAGGCGCAGAGTAGAGGTAGGTAAGGTAATCCATTTAATACAAAATAAAGAATGCAGGACTCCAACAAAACAAAAAGCAGCAACCAGTGACGTGGGTATTCCTTACACAGGATAAACAAAACCAAAATGAACCACGCCTTGGGGCCTACAAACTAAACTTAAATAGGGTCCCCAATTGGAGGCAATGACTAACACCTGCCTCCAATTGGGGAAACCAAAAAAAGGAGTAGAGGTGGCTAAAGGCCACCTCCTGTCCTGTCCTGGCTATGCCCCGAGCCCAGCGCAGAGATGGCTAGGGGCACAGCCAGGACGTGACAGTACCCCCCCCCAAAGGCGCGGGCTCCCGACCGCAAGACCGGGACGACCACACCCGGACCGGCGGAGGCTCAGCGCCCGGAGCCGCCGGCACAGGCCGGGGAGGCGGAGCCGCAGGGACAGGCCAGGGAGGCAGAGGGTCAGGAGACGGGAGAGCCGGCGGAGGGACAGGAACCGGCAGGAGAGCCGGCGGCGGGTCGACAGCCGGCGGAGAAGCAGGAGCCGGGGGAACCGGCGGAGGGTCGACAGCCGGCGGAGGAGCAGGAGCCGGGGGAGCCGGTGGAGGAATAGGAGACGGGGAAACCGGCGGAGGGTCAGGAGCCGGCGGAAGAGCCGGCGGAGGAGCAGGAGACGGGGGAGCCGGCGGGGGAATAGGAGCCGGCGGAGGAGCAGGAGCCGGGGGAGGCGGCGGAGGGTCCGGAGCCGGCGGGAGAGCCGGCGGAGGAGTAGGAGACGGGGGAGCCGGCGGGGGAATAGGAGCAGGCAGAGGAATAGGAGACGGGGGAGCCGGCGGGGGAATAGGAGCCGGTGGAGGAGCAGGAGCCGGGGAAGCCGGCGGAGGGTCCGGAGCCGGCGGGAGAGCCGACGGAGGAGTAGGAGCCGGGGGAGCCGGCGGAGGAATAGGAGCCGGCAGAGGAATAGGAGACGGGGGAGCCGGCGGAGGAATAGGAGCCGGCGGCAGGTCGGCAGCCGGCGGAGGAGCAGGAGCCGGGGGAGCCGGCGGAGGGTCCGGAGCCGGCGGTAGAGCCGGCGGAGGAGTAGGAGCCGGGGGAGCCGGCGGAGGCATAGGAGACAGGGGAGCCGGCGGAGGAATAGGAGCCGGCAGCAGGTCGGCAGCCGGCGGAGGAGCAGGAGCCGGGGGAGCCGGCGGAGGGTTGACGGCCGGCGGGGGAGCAGGAGCCGGCGGAGGAGCAGGAGCCGGGGGAGCCGGCGGAGGGTCAGAACCCTGTGGGAGAGCCGGCGAAGGAGCAGGAGCCGGGGAAGGCGAGGGCGCCGCTGAGGCCGGGACAGGCGAGGGCGCCGCTGAGGCCGGGACAGGCGAGGGCGCCGTAGGACGATGCGGGGGCTCCTGGGCAGGTGAAGGCGCTGCGGGACAAGGCGGCCAGTCCACCGCGGGCTCGGGCGGCGGCCAGTCATCCGCGGCCTCGTGCGGCGGCGGCCAGTCATCCGCGGCCTCGGGCGGCCAGTCAACCGCTGGCTCGGGCGGCGGCGGCCAGTCATCCACGGCCCCGGGCGGCGGCGACCAGTCATCCGCTGGCTCGGGCGGCGGCGGCCAGTCATCCGCGGCCCCGGGCGGCGGCGACCAGTCATCCGCTGGCTCGGGCGGCGGCGGCCAGTCATCCGCGGGCCCGGGCGGCGGCGGCGGCCAGTCATCCGCGGGCCCGGGCGGCGGCGGCCAGTCATCCGCGGGCCCGGGCGGCGGCCAGTCCACGGCGGGTCCTGGCGGCGGCGAAAACAGGGCAGCGGGAGGAGCTGGCGGCTGAGGCCACTGGGCAGCGGGTGGAGCTGGCGGCTGAGGCCACTGGGCAGCGGGTGGAGCTGGCGGCTGAGGCCACTGGGCAGCGGGTGGAGCTGGCGGCTGAGGCCACTGGGCAGCGGGAGGAGCTGGCGGCTGAGGCCACTGGGCAGCGGGAGGAGCTGGCGGCTGAGGCCACTGGGCAGCGGGAGGAGCTGGCGGCTGAGGCCACTGGGCAGCGGGTGGAGCTGGCGGCGGAGGCCACTGGGCAGCGGGTGGAGCTGGCGGCGGAGGCCACTGGGCAGCGGGTGGAGCTGGCGGCTGCGGCCACTGGGCAGCGGGAGGAGCTGGCGGCTGCGGCCACTGGGCAGCGGGGGGCGCTGGCAGCGCTGACTGCGTCTCCCAGGCAGCGGGGAACGCTGGCTGCGGCTCCCAAGCAGCGGGGGGCGCTGGCTGCGGCTCCCAAGCAGCGGGGGACGCTGGCTGCGGCTCCCAAGCAGCGGGGAGCGCTGGCTGCGGCTCCCAGGCAGCGGGGGACGCTGGCTGCGGCTCCCGGGCAGCAGGGGGCGCTGGCGGCGCTGGCTGCGGCTCCCAGGCAGCGGGGGGCGCTGGCTGCGGCTCCCAGGCAGCAGGGGGCGCTGGCGGCGCTGGCTGCGGCTCCCAGGCAGCAGGGGTTGCTGGCGGCGCTGGCTGCGGCTCCCAGGGAGCGGGGGGCGCTGGCTGCGGCTCCCAAGCAGCGGGGGACGCTGGCTGCGGCTCCCAGGGAGCGGGGAGCGCTGGCTGCGGCTCCCGGGCAGCGGGGGGCGCTGGCTGCGGCTCCCAGGCAGCGGGGGGCGCTGGCTGCGGCTCCCAGGCAGCGGGGGGCGCTGGCGGCGCTGGCTGCGGCTCCCAGGGAGCGGGGAGCGCTGGCTGCGGCTTCCGGGCAGCGGGGGGCGCAGGCTGCGGCTTCCGGGCAGCGGGGGGCGCAGGCTGCGGCTTCCGGGCAGCGGGGGGCGCAGGCTGCGGCTCCCGGGCAGCGGGGGGCGCTGGCTGCGGCTCCCGGGCAGTGTGGGGCGCTGGCGGCGCCGGCTGCGGCTCCCGGGCAGCAGGGGGCGCTGGCTGCGAGAACCGGTACGGCGGGTCCCGATAGCCCCACCAGTCCTCACATCTCCCAACATCAGGGAAAGCCCTCATAGGCCCCCCCGGCGTTGTTGCCCGACGCCTAGGAGCTGGCACCGGGCAGGGCTGGGGCACCTGGACTACCCCACACGTGAGCACGGGTGGCACGGCCGCGTCCTTCCATTCCGCCTGCCCCCACAGCACCCCGCCAAGAAATTCTTGGGGCGGACACACGGAGGTTTGCTTACGTCGCCTCCGTCGACGTCTCCTCCGGGGTGGATGCTGTGGAGGCCCGGTGTGCCGCAGAGGACAGTAGGGGTTCTCCTCCTCCTCGGTGTCGCTGTCCGGCCAACCGAGGAGTTCCCCTACCGTCCATTTCTGCTGTGTCTCTTGGTGGTGGTTCATTCTGTCACGGTTGTGGGATGAAGAGGACACAGGCGCAGAGTAGAGGTAGGTAAGGTAATCCATTTAATACAAAATAAAGAATGCAGGACTCCAACAAAACAAAAAGCAGCAACCAGTGACGTGGGTATTCCTTACACAGGATAAACAAAACCAAAATGAACCACGCCTTGGGGCCTACAAACTAAACTTAAATAGGGTCCCCAATTGGAGGCAATGACTAACACCTGCCTCCAATTGGGGAAACCAAAAAAAGGAGTAGAGGTGGCTAAAGGCCACCTCCTGTCCTGTCCTGGCTATGCCCCGAGCCCAGCGCAGAGATGGCTAGGGGCACAGCCAGGACGTGACATGAAGAAATGACTGACTGGGGACAACTAGCAGCAGAAGGAAACAATGCAGTCGGCAGTGAAGTTGGACAGAATTTGATGAAGAAAAAAAACTGTGCTACAAACTACTCGGGCCAAAAAAAGGGCAAGAGGTCTGAGTTTTGACCCAAAAAAAGACAGTTGAGAAAATCAGTCCGGGCAGAGGATACATTCTTCTTGAAATTTTCTACTGCTAAAATAAAAAACTTAAACTTAAACTACAACAACTTCAGATTAACTTTATGAATAAAGTAAAAAGGAAAGCCTTTTCACACTTTCTTTTCAGAGACTATGCACATAAAAGACAGAGGTGAGCCAGCAGTTAAACCTGTGTCCTGTCCAACTGCCATTATCTGCATCCCGGGCTCTTCGCCAGCACTGTCACAGCTCAGCGAATCGGATATTGGTGCACCAATCCCATTGAATGTATTATACAAGTCTATATCCTGGGATTTACTAAAATCTTGTAGAAGAAAGCTTACCTAATGTCTCAAATGTTTTTCTATGAAAGACAGAAAACGGACAAGAAGTGGTGTATTTTTATATTCTTTAGCATAAAAAACTAAGAATCTGACACCAAAAAGATTCTCTAATCTGCAGAAATGAAAGATAGCAAGGTCTTTGTTCTCCCACAGTTGATCAAAGCGGGTTAAAAGATCCCCATAATTTCCATTAATCTGATTGGGCAAGATACACACACAGCTTTCATCCGCACTCCGATGTGAAGGACAGAGACATTGTGTGCAAGGCGACAGATCATAACCCCCCCCCCCTCTCTTTTTTTCCACTTTGTGTAGACTATTTTGTTTAAACAAATTAAAAGTAGTGTGTAGGTTGACACATTTTCAGGCAGCTTTGTTGGCAAGTAAACATGTCTTAGTGAAAAAGTAGATTAGTCTGTCAATATAGCAAGCATGTTTGCATTCAGTACAGGTTTGCTCTGGAAGCCGAGGTGAGTTTACACACAAGTTGGAAAAATCTAAAGCCTATTATAAATAGCTTGATATTGTGTTCTGTGTCAAGAGGAGGTTGTTACAATGAACCTCAGCTTCTCCCCACATAGAACGCACTTCTAAAAGAATATGAAGGGAACGAATAACAATAACTTTAATGGACAATCATTGTGTTAATCTGTATTCCCCCTGTAGAGGCAAAATGCTGAATATTAGAGATCTCACTGCCACTCATTACTGGTACTGCACAGATGCTACAATACATAAAGGTTTGGTTACTTAAGCCAAGTAATTCCTTTACTGTATGTCAGGAATGTAATGGGATGCACAGTAATATAATTTCACTACGTTATATGTTAGGTATATAGCAAACATGGTCCTATGTAGCTCAGTTGGCAGAGAATGGCACTTGCAAGACAGTGAGTTTGATTACTACCCATTTGTACAAAACGTGCCATTTCACTCAGATATTTACTCAGTCAATTATCTTTTACCAGGGTTCTTATTAAAGTCACACCAGGACCCTGAACACACCCTCTGTGTCCAATCCCTGTGTCTCTCTGTGTTACACCAAACAGGCTTACAGTTGATTTTACAAATCAATTTAAATTTTTCACATTTCCTTTTTTAAAAATGCCATGCTCAAATTTCACTGTAATTTTACCTTCTACTTAAATGACATCACAGTGTTGGGTCTGGTCAGAATCATAATGCCAACCCCTCATTATCACAAAACAGCTTCTTCATAACACCATCTAACAATCAAACGAACATCTTCATAACACCATCTAACATCTTCATAACACCATCTAACACCTTCATAACACCATCTAACACCTTCATAAAACGATCTAACATCTTCATAACACCATCTAACACCTTCATAAAACGATCTAACATCTTCATAAAACGATCTAACATCTTCATAACACCATCTAACACCTTCATAACACCATCTAACACCTTCATAACACCATCTAACACCTTCATAACACCATCTAACACCTTTCTAACACCTTCATAACACCATCTAACACCTTCATAACACCATCTAACACCTTCATAATACCACCTAAAAAACAAACATCATCTTAACACCATCTAACATCTCCATAACACCATCTAATATTTTCAGAACAAGATCTAACAAGATCTAACATCTTCATCACACCATCTAACAAACATACATCTAACTCCATATACCATTTTAATAATATCATCTACAGTAACATCTTCATGAAATCTAAAATTTTCAGAACACCAGTTAATAACATTTAACAAACAAACATCTTCTTAACACCATCTAATATCTTCATAAAACCATCTAAACAAAACAAAAAAAACATTCATAAAACCATCTAACATTCATAACACCATCTAACAAACAGTCATAACACCATCTAACATTCATAACACCATCTAACAAACAAACATTCATAACACCATCTAACATTCATAACACCATCTAACAAACAAACATTCATAACACCATCTAACAAACAAACATTCATAACACCATCAAACATTCATAACACCATCTAACAGCTTCATAATTCCATCTAACAAACAAACAAACATATTCATAACACCATCTAACATCTTCATAACACCATCTAATATTTTCCTAACACAATCTAACAAATAAACATCTTCATAAAACGATCTAACATCTTCATAACACCATCTAACACCTTCATAACACCATCTAACACCTTCATAACACCATCTAACACCTTCATAACACCATCTAACACCTTCATAAAACAATCTAACATCTTCATAACACCATCTAACAAAGAAACAAAGAATCAAATAAACATATTCATAACACCATCTACTGTAACATCTCCATAACACCATCTAATATTTTCAGAACAAGATTTAACATCTTCATAACACCATCTAACAAACATACATCTAACTCCATATACCATTTTAATAATATCATCTACAGTAACATCTTCATGAAATCTAAAATTTTCAGAACACCAGTTAATAACATTTAACAAACAAACATCTTCTTAACACCATCTAATATCTTCATAAAACCATCTAAACAAAACAAAAAAAACATTCATAAAACCATCTAACATTCATAACACCATCTAACAAACAGTCATAACACCATCTAACATTCATAACACCATCTAACAAACAAACATTCATAACACCATCTAACATTCATAACACCATCTAACAAACAAACATTCATAACACCATCTAACAAACAAACATTCATAACACCATCAAACATTCATAACACCATCTAACAGCTTCATAATTCCATCTAACAAACAAACAAACATATTCATAACACCATCTAACATCTTCATAACACCATCTAATATTTTCCTAACACAATCTAACAAATAAACATCTTCATAAAACGATCTAACATCTTCATAACACCATCTAACACCTTCATAACACCATCTAACACCTTCATAACACCATCTAACACCTTCATAACACCATCTAACACCTTCATAAAACAATCTAACATCTTCATAACACCATCTAACAAAGAAACAAAGAATCAAATAAACATATTCATAACACCATCTACTGTAACATCTCCATAACACCATCTAATATTTTCAGAACAAGATTTAACATCTTCATAACACCATCTAACAAACATACATCTAACTCCATATACCATTTTCATAATATCATCTACAGTAACATCTTCATGAAATCTAACATTTTCAGAACATCAGTTAATAACATTTAACAAACAAAATCTTCTTAACACCGTCTAATATCTTCATAAAACCATCTAAACAAAACAAAAAAAACATTCATAACACCATCTAACAAACAAACATTCATAACACCATCGAACATTCATAACACCATCTAAACAAAACAAACAGTCATAACACCATCTAACATTCATAACACCATCTAACAAACAAACATTCATAACACCATCTTACATTCATAACACCATCTAACAAACAAACATTCATAACACCATCTAAGAAACAAACATTCATAACACCATCTAACATTCATAACACCATCTAACAAACAAACATTCATAACACCATCTAACATTTATAACACCATCTAACAGCTTCATAATTCCATCTAATATTTTCCTAACACAATCTAACAAATAAACATCTTCATAACACCATCTAACATCTTCATAACACCATCTAACATTTTAATAACACCAACTAACAAACAGAAATATTCATAAAACCATCTAGTGTTTTCAGAAAACTATTTAATACCTTCATAACAAATTTCATGACACCATCCAATGATGCATATCCGTAAAAAAATATATACATTTCACTCAGAACCAGGAACTGTTCCCTGGTAGATCTTGACATTTTCCCTGCCACATCAATAATGGACAATCGCTGATTCTTTTACTAGTGCTGTACTGTCTGTGTAGAGAATATTCCTCAAATGTGCTTGTTATAATAACTGTCAGATGTATTGCACTCCATAGGTTCCTCAGTGTACAAAAGCCATTCACAGTTCAGCTCAGCTAGGATAAGGGACAGTATGAGTTTGGAAGGATAAGAGGTTTTGGAACACAGACTGACCTACCATTTCTATTTCTGTTCCAGTTACTATGAGTTGATGTGATTGACTCCAGCTGTGGATAACATTGGACATTCAGGGGCCAGAGAGAGGGATTGTTCAGTCCAGAAAATGTGTGCAAGACATTTTCCCATCATTTTTGACACATTCTATCTCATAGTTGTGTAAATCAGTGATGCCTTGGAACACAGCAACCAAATTAAATGGCTTTCTTGAGTGGAGTTCCCTAAAAGTGCTCACTAGATTTTTGTATTAATTTATATTAGGGAACCCGATTGGATCTTTGTGTGTTACAATTGACATTTAAACACTATTTGACACATTAAATAAGCTTTTAATTTAATATCAAATAATAATAGCAAACTAGCCAGAAGAGAATTACCAGAAAATGCAGTCATTTTCTTAGCGGTGACTTGATAATCATTGTAAGTATAGTCACTTGATTATTCTACATGCAGTCAATGTGCAGTTGATGAAAATAACTTGATGAATAACATTTTTATTAGGTATCCAACTACAATTTTGTTGCCCCAAGCAAAAGCTAAAATTGGTATAGCAGCGAACTTGCCTTGTCTACTTGTGTATTGTTTGAATGGACTGGGTCCAAAGATGACTATTAACAAAACAGTCTCGTACATGTACATTAGTCATAATGAGTTGTTCTTCAGGAGAGAACATAATTTGCATCCAACAGCTAGTTGAAAATGTACATACGTAATTAAACCCTTTGCCATGACACACAGATGCCTCCTGTGTCCGTGGATCGTACTGGAGATGCCGCTAGAAGTTCATTGAAATCCACCTGTGATTGAAATTCAGATGTTTGGACATGACACAAGGCTCACACCTGTCTATATAAATTCCCACACATCACAATTTCAAAGCAAAAACCAAGCCGTGGAGTCCAGAGTATCTGTTCTAGATGTCTGAGAAAGTTTTTTTAAAAAAATCTATGGCATTCAATAGTACAATGGGCTTTATCATATTGAAAGGGAAGAAGTATGGAACCACCAAGACTCTTCTTAGAGCTGGCTGTTGGGTCAGACAAAGTAACCAGGCAAGAAGGGCCTTGGGCAGTAAGGGCCGAAGACACTCCTAAGTAAAAGACAAAGTATCATGAAAACAATTTCTCTGATTCTCTGATGTGAACAGAATACATGGGAATGCTACTATGCAAGAGGGAACTGGACACTGGTTAGGATTGAGGGAAGGATGAAAGGAACAAAATACAAAGGGGTTAAGACACACCTTTTAAGCCTATATTGTTATTTAACAGTGAAATGAATATATTTTGATAAACAGCCAGAATAACAAAACTTGTGTCAATGTCCAATTATTTACGGACCTAACTGTATGTTGTGCATAATATAACAATTTAAGCTTTGAGACTGTATTTTTATTTAATATGAAAAAGAAAACATTGAGCCTAAATGAAGGTGGTGGGTCACAAATGTGGTAAAGAGATTAATCAGTTGATCAAAACAATAGAAATTAAAAGCCCTCTATGTAGTGGAAATATTGCTCTTCTACAATATTAGCCTAGATTCAGGCTTTTGGTTATATATCCATTGGCTAACTCAAAATTTAGGGGACAATTATTATTATTATTAAGTGATCTGGTCTGATCACTTTATTGTTATTTGTTATCAGATAACATTATATGCAATAAATTACTACCCAACCCGGTCGCTAGGTAACACACAGAGATTAATGGTAAGAAGTTTCTGCTAAAGGCGCTGAGACCACATAGGATACCCACTCAGTAGAGAGGGCTCAGTGGAGCACTCGATGACTCAACAACAAGCATTTGAGACTTGAATGACTCAACATATTGACTGATCGAGTCCTTGAATGTATTTCGTTTCAGATTCAGCCTCTCTTACTTTAATGGATTTCCATGGAACTCAAAGAGCATTTCTGGAGGCAGTATCAAACACAAATAATAAGAGGCAGGTTTTTGGAATCGTATTGTTGTTATTACTAAGGTGCTTGAGGCTTTTTAATAATTGAAAAAAAAATCTCTGTCTTGGTTCATCCAAACACCTAGAAGATGGCGGTAAACTCCTGTAGTGTCCTTGGAACAGGCTTGGAGAAACCCTACAATCTTTGCCAGTTAGATTTAAGCCCTGACATCGTTTCTGACCTTGTTGAATTGTCAGATATTAGCTACATACAGGTTTAGAAGTACCACCACGCAGTATTACATCATTTCAAGCCAGCGAGAAGTCTGGTTGTACTAATGACAAATTACCATAAACACCATATTGCAATTACGTATATGGTGGGTTCGTAAAGTATTCAGACCCCTTCACTTTCTACACATTTTGAATTATATACTTAATTTAGAATTTAAAAAAAATTCTTATTTGTTATTAAATCAAACTTTTATATTTAGCACATTTCTTACAAAATGCATTTCATGGTGCTTTAATAGGTAAAAGTCAGAATAAAAACAGGTAATAACATGTATGAATTACAGTAAAGATAAAAGTGGTTAAAACAAAGGGGATAAATGAAATAAATGAAACAATAAAATTTACATTAGGACATTTACATAAGTTCAAGAAATCTTTTTGAAAGCAAGACTCTTTGAAAGTGCAGTCTCTCAGCATTAATTCGAGGAAGGGTTTAGGAATTATAGCTCTTTAATGTAGCTCCCTTTTCAAGGGGCCGAAAGTAATTGGACAATTGACTCAAAGGCTGTTTCATGGACAGGTGTGGGCTATTTCTTCATTATTTCTTTGTCATATAAGCAGGTAAAATATCTGGAGTTGATTCCAGGTGTGGCATTCGCATTTGGAAGCTGTTGCTGTGAACCCACAACATGCGGTCAAAGGAGCTCTCAATGCAAGAGAAACAGGCCACCCATAGGCTGCAAAAAAATCCATCAGAGAGCAGGAACATTAGGACCTTCACAACATCCAGCCAACTGAAGAACACTCTCCAGGAGGTAGGGATATCATTATTCAAGTCTACCTTAAAGAGAAGACTTCATGAAAGCAAACACAGAGGGTTCACCACAAGGTGCAAACCATTCATAAGCCTCAAGAATAGAAAGGCCAGATTAGACTTTTCCAAAAAACATCTAAAAAAGCCAGCCCAGTTTTGGAACAGCATTCTTTGGACAGATGTAACTAAGATCAACCTGTACCAGAATGATGGGGGGTGGGGGGGGGAGGTATGGAGAAGGCTTGAAACGGCTCATGATGCGAAGCATACCACATCACAGTGGAGGCAGTGTGATGGGATGGCCATGCATGGCTTACGATGGAACTGGGTCACTACTGTTTATTGACGATGTGACAGAAGACAGAAGCAGCCGGACGAATTCTGAAGTGTATAGGGATATATTGTCTGCTCAGATTCAGCCAAATTCAGCAAAGCTGATTGATCAGCGCTTCACTTTACAGATGGACAATGACCCAAATAATACTGCGAAAGCAACCCAGGAGTTTTTTAAGGCAAAGAAGTGGAATATTCAATCACCTGACCTCAACCCATTTAATTTAACGCATTTAATTTGCTGAAGACAAAACTTAAGGTAGAAAGACCCACAAACAACTGAAGAGAACTGCAGTAAAGGCCTGGCAAAGCATCAAAAAGGAGGAAACCCAACGTTTGGTGATGTCCATGTGTTCCAGACTTCGAGCAGTTATTGCCTGCAAAGGATTCTCGACAAAGTATTAAACATGAACATTTTATTTATGATTCTGTTAATTTGGCCAATTACATAATGAGCCCCTGAAATAAGAGGACTGTGTATGAAATAGGTTGCAATTCCTAAACATTTCATACAATATTGTTGTCCAACCCCTTGAATTAAAGCAGAAAGTCTGCACTTGATTTGCCTCTCGGTTGTTAAATTTCAAATCAATTGTGGTGGTGTACAGAGCCCAAATTATGAAAATGGTGTCAGTGTCCAAATATTTCCGGACTTAACAGTATTACCCATCTAACCCAAAATAGCAGGTTTAGGAAAATATAATTTTCATAGTGAAGCGAAAACCCTGTAACTCGTTCACACATGAGCTAAAATGTGAATGTTATTTGGGTCTGTACAATATCAGGACAGCGACCCGATACCGGATAAGCGAATGAAGATGAGATGGTAGTGTTAAAGTACAATGGCATATTTAAAATTGTTCTGAAATCGGACATTGTAAGTTCCTTCCATCAAACAGCAAACTACTAACTTGGGATTCATTGTAAGAATCTTTTGAAAGACTAAGAGGCTAGTTGTAATACATTCTATTATTTGGAGAGTTGCCCATAACCAAAGCTACAGCTGTTAAAGTTTTAACACGTCAACAGTGTAAACGCTGTCCTCCCCACTGACTTCATCCGTTCTTGCCTGGGATGAGAACTAATCAGCCCTGTGCTCTGAAATAACAAGTCTTGTTGTTGTCAGAATGGAACCCTTTCTAATGGTACAGGGACCATAAAGGTTTGCATTCTGGCAGGCATTCTTAATCAAAACCCTCTAGTGAGATTGGTGTGAGGTGGAATAGGCCTACCGTGCCACAGTGGAAGTCTCCAGTGTAAACTAAGTGATGGTTCTTTGCTACGTGAGTCAAGGAAAAGTAGCTAATGCGGCACATCCCCCATTTGCCCTGCTAAATTAATATTGTCCGCCACTGAACAATCACATCATCTCCCATGGGTTCAATTTTGTAAACGAGGGAGAGGATGACTTTATACTGGAACTCGTACACCCCCCCCCTGAACTAAACTTAGGGACAAACCGAAGTGCTTTCCCTGTGGATGTATCTGTGCATAATTGGCCTAATAATAGCAAGGAGTCTCCAGCAGCCTGACAAGGGCTTTTACCACGAAGGTCAGGCAGTTCACAACTCCATTTATTTCTGAAGTGGTGACTACTGGGTGTACAACAAGTTGGACATTATAACACACAAGTTCAGTGAGTTGAATCTGGAGGCCGCAGGAACGTAGGAAGCACATTTTCTACCAGGAAAGGTGATATGTTTGCGTTTCTTGAATTGGTGCTGTAACAATCCAAACATTTCAGTTTCCTTTTTGTTGGGTAAATGCTCCAGATGTTTATGCCTAAAAAAAGCAAAAAAACTCTCTGGTGTGGATACTAAACACAGCATCCAGCATTGTGCTGGAAAACTCTTAAAGCCACTGCCCTTAAATTGTTGTTCAGCCTCGCTTGGTTTGCCGTGTAGCTGATGGATAAGGCTGTACAATATTGCGAATTCTACTTGTAGGGGTGGTGGGGGACTGCAGGGACATGTTTGGCCCTGTACCGTCCCCTCTGTTTATTAACATTTCTCATGAGGCTCCATGCCCTTTTCTATCTGTTTATCAATGCAGCCAAAACAAGCAGAGCAGCACCCGCCAGACAAAAAGTGACCGTGGACCTCCCGAGTGGCGCGGCTGTCTGAGGAACACATTTTCTGTTGAAGAGATGTCCCTTTTTTACAATCTTAAGAGGACAACTTGGTAAATAAACATATAAAAATAAGAAACCTGTTTAAACAATCAACTAGCTATAAGACTTATAACTGAACACCTGTAAGTTCCCAATCTCTAGCCACCAGCTAATTGCCCATCTCTTCAGCAAGGGCCAACAGTGTACTGAAAGGACTCTTCCAGAAGCTTCCTTTGTAAAGGAAAATTGCTAAGTAAAATAAGATATGTGAAGAAAAATATGTTGTCTAGTTTGGGAAGAAAAATGTTGTCTAGTTTGTAATACATGTTCAGGAGGAGAGCTTGAGCCTCATATACCACTCTTAATAAGAAATTCCTGGAAAATAATTGACTTTTACTTTTCATGTAACCTTTTTTCTTTTTAGTATAAATGAATGACTGTAAAATCCCAGCTTGAGTCTGCGTTTTTGGCGTCCTTAATAGATTTGAGGACATTGTATTTACTTGTCTTGTGCGCGTTGCACAGCACCGAGTGGTTTGGGCACTTAATGTTGACATTGAACGGGACAGTGCAGGCTTTCAGTAGAAACTGGGTTTCTCTGTTCTTCATTAACTACAAACCAAACTCACTCAACTGGATCCAATCGCTCATCAATCACCTTTATAGTTTTTAAGTGTCATATTTCAGCCTAACAAACAGTCCATGTTGTCGGCGACCCCTCATTTTGTGGTTGCGCTTTCCAGCTCCTCAGCCCACTATTTGTTACTACTGGCCCATACTGTTAACACCAGTTCTTGCCAGGTAGCATCACCATGCCTCCATGAGACCTTGCAGCCATTTGCGTGTTTGGTCTTCAGCCTCCATAATATATTAACTTCTGGGGGTTTTTCTCTCCCCCTATGGAATGTTTTCCGCCCTGCTGACCACATTGTTTTGTCCTGGTTGCCAAATCTCACCATGATCAATGGCTCCAGCTACAAACACGCTGACATGCTGCCTTACTGCCAGGGTCCATTTAGTGGTTGAACCTTCTCATGTTCTCCCATTTAACTCCTTTCTTCCAGACACCTCACTGGCATCCAGCTTAAACTCACACCGAAGACCATGGCAGTTGCCTTCAGAGCAGCAATCTTTCTATCACAATGTATTTTAGGTATATACAGGTGCATCTCAAAAAATTTGAATATTGTGGAAAGGTTTTTTCCACAAGCTTTCATATGTTCTAGATTAATTACACATAAAGTGAAACATTTCAAGCCTTTTCTGTTTTAATCCTGATGATTACGGCTTACAGCTCAAGGAAATCAAAAATCCAGTATCTCAAAATATTAGAATAAAAAAATGTATCATACAGAAATGTGGACCTGAGAAGAGCTCTAATCAGCTCTTTTATATTTTGAAATATGAAAGTAATATGAATGTAATATGGACAGAGGAGAAGAAGTAACCTGTACCAGAATGATGGAAATTGGGAAGTTTGGGGAAAAAAGGAACTGCTTATGATCCAAAGTATACAACCTCATGTGTGAAACATGTTGGGAAAGTGTTATGGCATGGGCATGTATGACTCCAACAGGAACACACTCACTTGTCTCGCTTGTCTGCATTGAAATTCAGCATCTGGATACATTATTATATAACAAGGCACAAAAACAAGTAGGAACTAAAAACGGCTGCACTACATGCCTGGCAGAGCAACACAAGGGAAGACACCCAGGATCTAGTGATGTCTGTGGGACTCTAGGCAATCCTTGCATGCCAAGGATGCCAACGTGACTACTTCACTGTACATAATGTTAATCTGTCCAAATATATTTTAATACTATGTATCAAATTTGCTGTAATTTTTTTTTGGTTCATTCGATATGGATGAAATACACTTCACTTTGACCTAAATAAAACTGTCACCGTCCAAACACTTGTGGTGTTCATTTTAGCTGACTAGAGTAGGGATATGTGTGTGTGCATGCATTTATTTAGTGTGCAGACTGCCGAGAGGACCTTTTGCGGTCTTCAAAACCATCTGTTGCATCTGTACAGTATGTTGCAGACTATCCGTAATAGTAGATAATCATGGAATGGAAAATCTTTGCCACAGAGCCATAAAAAAAAATAGTTGTTTAGTTAGTAACCTTTTAGATCAAATTTGAGGCGTTGTGCCAAAACAGACAAACTAAATGGAACTGTGCACACAAACTGAACAATGTTGCAATCTCAAATAACAAAAAGGTAATAAGAGAAGTGTTATGAAAGAGCAGAAAGAGTGCAATTGCAATTGACATCTGACTACACAATATGTGCAGATTGAGATGGACTTTTATTTTTTAAAGTTTTATTTAAGCAGAGGCTCATGCAGGGTCCATTTTACAGATGAGCCTGGTAGATGAGTCTTGCCTACAAAACAACTTTTAGGTCTAACTAGATTACTCTATCTGAAACATCAAATTCATACAATAATGTCAACTTGATACAATAACAGATGATGAGGAAGCAAGAGGCGGAACACTGAAGCCAAAAAATGTATGACGTACAGGGATGCTAAATTGTTACATTGCCTGTGTGTCAAAACGTCAAAACGGAATTGCTTTATTTCATTCAGTATATACAGAAGCTTACTTGCAAACTAAACACAAGTACAAATGTAAACATTTTGAAAGAAAAAACATATTTGTATTTTCTAAATGTATTAAAGGTGAATTATAGTTACATCGCAATTTAACAAACTCCTCCCCTCTGCTTAAGCTCGTTCAGTTGTAGTTGAACAGTTATTGTTGGATATTTAAAACTTTTAAGATAGCAAATTAGATGTCACAGTAATAAACAGCACTCCCTCTTTTCTATTGGCTTCACTAAGACATGATTATTGTTCTAAAACAAGCAATGGCAGAAAGGGGCAAAAAAATCTCTTGTTCAAATCCCTTCACAATTCTGGGCTTGTTTCCTCACTTCAATATGAATTGAGTAAACAATAAGGAAATTAACGTGAGATTTGACTTGCCCCCATCTGCTATTGCACCTTCAAAGACAGATGATCACTTGTATTGTGATTATGAAGCAAACGGAGGAGAATGAGAGTGTTGCTTTTCCATTTGACCAGTTTACCTTGGGTTGACCAACAGAAATTCTTAGGATGTGCTTTTGTATGAACGCAAAATAATTTTTAGTTGGTAAGTATTGTTGAATTTAATGTAATCATTCCACTATTCCTACAGATATATTAGGGACACTTTCTTATCTTACAATGCCAAAACTCTAAATAATGCCGCTTTAACAAGATCTATAGAAATTGCATTTAATCTGCCAGGTTGACACCATTAGTGTTGTTTAACATCCACTTAAATATAGGGGGAGATGTAAAGTTACATTCACACACTTTGTTAAAAACAAATCACTTACATATCTGCCCAACTTCTATGGTACCTTTTCCTATGGTCCCAGATTCAGCCATCATAGAAATGACAAATTGCGTGCTTTGTTTTTGCGTTGAGTATAGCCCTGACAGATAGTCCTGTCTGGGAGGACAAATACAACACTTAAAATATATCTGGCACCTTGGTACATTCTCAACCAGAACACCTCTCTTTAACGTAAATGTTTCAGAACAGTATCGGCAAGTTTTTTGTTTTTTTTCTGTTTTATACAGGCCTGAGGCCTGCATCCTAAACACAATTTAATGTATTCTAGTTTCTGGTAGTGAATGAGTACTCAGTCTCACTGCCAGGTTGCCACTATATCTTGTTTTGCTGAAACATTTCCAATACACCTGCCCAAATCACAAAAAGTTCAGCCTCTTTCCTTTCAGGAATGAACAGTAATGTCAGGCCATGGTGTTCATTTAAACCTTCCGGATATTACCTATCATTTTACAGTGCTCAATTCAAACAGTCTGAAATCAACTTAGAGGATGAAAGAAGCTTGAGGTCAATCGAAAAATGTCTAGATGTTTTTCCAACCTCCATTAAAGGCAATAAAGCTTGAGGGGCTTTAAATAATAATGACCTGAGTCAGTATAGAAAAACTTCAAGGAATTATGTCACTGAAAAGAAAAGAAGCATGATCAATCTTATTGTGGTTTCCTCAAGGGACTTTCCTTTGTCTAGTCTATGAATACAGCTAGTCAATTAGTTTAGACACAAACAGCAGCTAACACAGAATGATTAATGTTAAAACATAACCAGGTACTGAAACAATCCCATATAAGAACACACGCACGCACGCACAAACACACACGCACAACAAATAAGCCTTTCTCATCTTATGCCTTTCATGCTCATCAAAAGCTACCAGGCCAGGCTACTAAACAGTCATTTTTAAATAATATAGTAACACTGTTGCATGAACTCACCTTTTAGCAGCATTGAACGCAACTTGGCTGCCAAACATTGACAAGGAATACCTGCTCTCAATCAAGACTTATCAGGGGAAGGATTAAAGGGCCCAAGAAAAGCAGCTCTGGGCAGCAGCGGTGGAAGAGGAAAGAAGATACAGTGTGATGCAGCAATCCACCTAGCAGATTGATGTTTACATTTTGTTTAACGTTCCTCTGCTACTTCTTGTTAATAAATGCCCTCCAGGGCCCAGAACACTGGCTCTGTGTCTGTTCCCTGTGCCTTTCCCTGTTGCAATATATAGTATACAGTATAATTTGTATTTTTAAATTGAAAAGCTGCCCTTCAGTGATCAGTTCCATGCCCGGCTGGCTGAGCATTAGACACAAGTCATGCTCCCCTTCTCTAAAGTTAATACACTCAGTGTGTTTGGCTTGACCTTTCTGTCTCTGGAATGTATTTACAAAGCCCAGACTCCACTTCACTCTGTGTGGAATGGCCTTGCCTCTTCAAGCACTTAATATCGGATTCACGGAGCAAATATCCCTTAGTGAAGTTCCAAAACAGGGTCCGGACCTGGACACACTTGCACAGGCATCACTGTTGAAAAATAATAATAACATCACTTTAATCAGTCTATCGGAGACAAACACTAAGTATTCATCCTAGCCTACACGTTGTCAGAGAGGTTGAAACAGGATATTTGAGCATCAGGGGTCGTGGGTATCCTGACTGCTCTTGTAGCATGAGTCAACCATTCATGGAAATCGCTAGAATTCAGCATCCCTTTTGAGCACTGCAGCTGACCTCTGTGACCTACCCCCGTCACCTCTGACCTCTGTGACCTACCCTTCAGCTGACACTTGTAACCTACCCCTGTAGCAACCCATTCAGTCTACCCTTACAGCCTGCCCATATAACCAACACCTGTAGACTACACCAGATATTAATCAGTTTCAATCCCCACTAATACAGTACTTTACTCTACCAATTGTCTTTTTCTTACCAAAACAAACAATGCCTTAACTGTTACAAGTGGCTGCAGAACCGAAACAGTGCTGAGGTCTATGTTCTTAGATTAAACTAGCTGTGAACCTTCCAGTGGTCTCAGCCATGTTTTTCCTCCTGTTGCAACAGGCTACACGGCGAACAACAGAACTGAGTGAGCAGATCACGACACTAAAACCATCAGCTCAGTCTACTCATTGACTTTGCATAGCACAAGTCTGGTTTTGGGTCTGGTTTTGATCTTTAACATTAGTTTGAGGAAAACCGTCTTCCTTAATCCCTCCCCGGGATTATTTAACCTCGGTGTGTGTTGTTTTTTGACAGTTAAAAACATTGAACTTAATCCTGTACAGAAAGCAGAACCCTCAGCTTCCTTTTTCCACCATGTGTGGCCCGACCCAGGCCTGCTCTTTGGCTCTCTCCCCAGTCACGCGCAGTCGATCTGGGATTCCCTTTCCGCGTCATGACCCTGCCAATCACCCATGTACTTGGAACGAAAAGCAGGAAATCCAGCGTGTGGTCAGAACATACCGTGTAATAAGCCTCATACAGCTACATTGTCCTTCCATTACTCCCATATGCTAACCCTATGGACGCTGAGAGGGCTTCCTCATTCAAAAAAAAAGGGCATAATCCCAAAAGTAGAAAAGTTGGAAATTAAATGAACAAAAAAGTGAGAGCTTTATTCCGTTAGATTAACATTAATGCCATCTTCCTCAGTCCGATAGTTTCACACTATCATTTTGTTTAAACCCAAGGCTTTGGGTATAATCAGTCATTAAAGCAGTAGCCTGGAAAATAAAGTTGTCACATTAACAGGTGCTGACCCAGAAGGTCAAGCACAAATGCTTGGAGCTAATTTGTATGGGTAGGTACTTGAAATAGAGAGAATGACTTGCTACTTCATTGACAAGTAGTGTCTCAAGGTCAAGTATTTTCTCTGTCTAATAGATCACAGTGACTAGGCAAGACATTTCCATGATATTTATTATTCTATTGTCTACGCTGAAATACAATTTAATTCATGCACAGGTTAAGGGTCACTTCCTAATGCTGTTGCGGTTTCTTTTTATAAATGACCATGCCATTGTTTGGGCAAAACGATTTGATTAATTTTCATCTAGAAGACAAGAAAGAAAAGATGTAGGTTTCCAGTTCAATGCAGAAAAACCCAAGGTTAATTTTCATGGCTCTCTAACAGCATATACACTAAGCGGCCTGTTTGTTATATGCATCGAAATGGATTGCTCCTACAGGAAGTGAGTCATTTGGCCTTGGCTCGCTGTATACAGAAGGCAGACAGGAATCAAGTTACTGTTTGACTGAATGTTAGAATGGGCAAAACAAGAGACTTTTGTCGGGCAAGCGTCATGAAAACGGTCACCTTCCTGGGCTTTCACGTGGTAGGTTTAAAGCAAACGGTTTGATTCAAATAGAATTTGCACACACTCTGAAGCATCGGTCTCTATAGTCTGGAAAAAGATTCTGATCCTCAGACACTCTAACGGACACATCCTTGGATAAACCAATAGTCTATAGTAACATCAAGCGTATTGTTGTTTTAGTGTTGGGTTATGATAGAACCATTCAGACTGACCTAGAGACCTGCAGTAATGCAATAGCACACAATACAATACAGTATAGCACTATACAATGCATAATAGCACTAATGATTCAGCCTTTATTTTATCTGCGCAGAGAAGACAGAAGGAAACCAAGTGAGCCAATTGCCACGCCTTGGTTGCCGATGACAACCAAGGCGGTTGTCCAATCCCGGTTGTCCAACCTGTCCAGTGGCCAGCAATATTTCACTTGCGTTGCAGTATCTCCACAAACAGACCTGGCCATGATGTGTTTACTTTCCTCTGAGAGTTATTTTTCTAGTGGGGACAAAAGAAGTGTAATTTGATGGCTGGTATTGTCTGTTGGTCCCAGATGAGTTGGAGGGACAGGCCCATTACTCAGAGGATGAATAGTGGCAGGCTATGATTCTGTCATTATTTCCCTATCTGGGCACTTTGGCAGGAAATTACTGAAGCATTTAGCCTCACTGTCCCCAGTCTGTTTGTATTGCCACTCCACTGATAGAGGAATATGACACCACTGTCTTTGAAGTGTAATGACGGGTCACGGTGGTACTGTGCTGTGACTTCAGGATTGGATTCATCGCAGGACTCATTAGCTCTCAACTAGCTGTTCCCATGTAGCCTTCTGTTGTAGCCCGTCCTTGATTGTCAGGGTGGTATTGGCTGTATCACTACAATTTGTTTTGACGTGTCGACATAAACTCATTGGGACTCAAACACCAGTCCCTGTGAGTTTCAAAGTTTCCAAATGCTTCACTGACATCGTTAGTTGTTGTACTACAACGGTGACAATTTAATTGGAATGCATTCTTGTGAGACCAGTGCTTTGTGGAATATTCACTCTGTGTAGACAATCTAAAATAGCATTTGCACACAATGTGTGTTTTGCATGAGGATATTTGGGAGGATATTTGTTTCTTTTTCAGCTGACCGAATTCCGTTGATTTAGCATGGTTAGCATTTTTTTTTTCTCTGCACAGATGAGAAAACATAATTGATGGTGTTCAGTGGTGGAAGAAGTACCCAATTTTCACACTTCAGTGAAAGTTAAGATACCTTAATAGAAAATGACTCAAGTAAAAGTGAAGGTCAACATGTTAAATACTACTTTAGTAAAAGGAACATGTATATAGTACATTATCTTTCACAATATGTACTATGTAATACAGCAAATTTCTTTAGCGATAAAGTTGAGTTTCGTGCATACGACACATTGGTTTAAGAAATAAAATTAAAGAATTGGCTTCAGATGGTTATAAAACAGGTTAAGTTTCACTGCTCACTGTATTTGTCTGTATCCTGTGTCTCGATCTGATGAGGATGCTCTCTCTCAGATTCAGGTTTCGACCATTTTAAACACACGTACAGTTAGGTCGGGAAGTATTTGTCTCTGTACGTCACCACAATTGATTTGAAATGAAACAACCGAGATGCACTTCAAGTGCAGACTGCTTTAATTCAAGGGGTTTAACAAAAATATATTATGAAATGTTTAGGAATTCCAAACATTGTCATACACAGTCCAATTATTTTAGGGGCTCAAATGTAATTGGGCAAATTAACAGAATCATTAATAAAATGTTCATGTTTAATACTTTGTCCAGAATCCTTTGCAGGCAATGACTGTATGAAGTCTGGTACACATGGACATCACAAAACCTTGGGTTTCCTCCTTTGTGATGCTTTGCCAGGCATTTACTGCAGCTGTCTTCAGTTATTGTTATTGTATGCTCGATCGGGTTGAGATCAAGTGATTCACTCGGCCATTTCAGAATATTCCACTGTAAAGTGAAGCACCATCCAATCAACTTCACTGAATCTGACTGAATCTGAGCAGAAAATATACCCCCATAAACTTCAGAATTCATCCGGCTGCTTCGGTCTTCTGTCCATCTTCAATAAACACTAGTGACCCAGTGCCATTGGAAGCCATTCATGTCCATGCCATCACACTGCCTCCACCGTGTTTTACAGATGATGTGATATGCTTCAGATCATGAGCCATTCCAAGGTTTCTCCATACTTTTTGCTTCCCATCATTCTGGTACATTCTGGATCTTAATTGTATCTGTCCAAAGAATGCTGTTCCAGAACTGGGCTGACTTTTTTGAACTGGGATTCATGTTTTTTTGGCAAACCTGGTCTTTCTATTCTTGAGACTTATGAATGGTTTGCACCTTGTGGTGAACCCTCTGTATTTGCTGTCGTGAATTCTTCTCTTTATGGAAGACTTGGATAATCATATGCCTACCTCCTGGAGAGTGTTCTTCACTGGGCTGGATGTGGTGGGTTATTTTTTGTCCTTGGAAAGGATCCTACGATCATCCACCACTGTTGTCTTCCATGGACGTCCAGGTCTTTTTATGTTGTGAGCTCACTAGTGCGTTCTTTATATAAACTATTGATTTGGCCACTCCTAATGTTCCTGCAATCTCCCTGATGGATTTTTTCTTTTGCAGACTAAGGATGGCCTATTTCACTTGCATTGAGAGCTCCTTTGACCGCGTGTTGTGAGTTCACAGCAACAGCTTCCAAATGCGAATGCCAAACCTGAAATAAACTCCAGACCTTTAACCTGCTTAATTGATGAAGAAATAACAAAGGAATAGCCCACATCTGTCCATGAAACAGCTTTTGAGTCAATTGTCCAATTACATTTGGTCCCTTGAAAAAGAGGGGTCTACATATTAAAGAGCTGTAATTACTAAACAAAACTTGTGTCAGTGTCCAATTATTTCCAGACCTAACTGTTCTCAGCCTGTTTCATGCTTAGACACATGCTTGGTCCATACAAAGTACTATTTTGTAATCTAACCAGTAATGTCTTGTATAATGTTATCAGTGACAGTGTTAAGTAACTCTTTTTGAATTATACAACCAGTTTCATAGTCCTTCTTACCATTCCAATTTTTCTTTGCTTCAATAGAGTAGTTAAAGAATGTGCTGGTAAATATGTTTTGTATAGTTTTATATTGCTTTCAATAAGGTTAACACATGCATTTTACTACTGTACATCTTCAGTAATACTTACCAATAAAATAAACATTTTGATGTGACTGATGTAGCTGCTGGTGCAAACAGTCTCATCAATCATGTTGTAGGTTTTATAGCGTAATACTAGTTCATGTAAGCCCTTTCGGTTGGCAAAGTGCTCAGAAAGGAAATTCTAACCACACGACCCAAATGTATCACATATCTGTATGTGTAAGTCATATTTCACAACTGATTATAGTTCCAGAATTTTTGCTGTGACAGAATTGTATTTACTTGGGTCTAGTTGCTGTATTCAGTATTGTTGTATGTAATGCTACAATGAATAGGGAGGCAAGTATGACTTTATGACCCAGCATGTGCTGTTGCTCTATCAGGCTGTCCCTGAAGACGACAAATACACACTTTGACAGTTCAATACTAAGACAGGGTGGTTTAGGCACATTTTAGAATTGGGTTTTGAAGTATCAAAATGTAAATTATGAATCAAATATCCTATAGAGAAGTCCCAGTGCAGTCTTAGCAATGACATTGTTTTATTATGTCAGGATGGCTAACAAATCACTGAGTGTGTTTACATGACGAAAATACAATATATTATCCTAAGCCACCTGTAGACATTGAAATGCTTATTTGGATTGTGTGGACATTAGGAAAAAACATTTGAAGATATTAACATATACAGCTCTAATAGGCTGGCCTGGAGTTATTTTAGATCTCTTTAAAAACTGACAGTTTCAGACTTTCTTTTGGGGGGGGGGGGGGGGGGGGGGGGGGGGGGGGGGGGGGGGGGGGGGGGGGGGGGGGGGGGGGGGGGGGGGGGGGGGGGGGGGGGGGGGGGGGGGGGGGGGGGGGGGGGGGGGGGGGGGGGGGGGGGGGGGGGGGGGGGGGGGGGGGGGGGGGGGGGGGGGGGGGGGGGGGGGGGGTGGGGGGCTTGCTGGTTCCACCATTTGGGTACCAGGAAAGAAAAGCGCATTGACTGAACTAAGGAGCAACTCTTCTCATGTGGTGGTGGGATGGCCAAGATTAGAGGTGGCTAAAGAGCCTGGGTAGGGATATGGCGTTTGAGCATTGCCTGGAGGTAGGGAGGGGGCCTTCTGGAAGAACAGCAGCTCTGTCTTAAAGATGTTCATTATGAGGTAGCAGAGGCGTCATGCTTGGCAGAAATGTTGTGGAAGGAACAGACAGAAGAGATATTTGTGTTTTTCTTGAAGAGAAAATCTCTGGCCATCTAGACAGAGGTTAGTTGTCAGGGATGAGATAATCAGAATTGAGGAATGGTTAATGGAGAATAATGATGGTCTGAAGAAGGGAGGAGGGAATGAAGTCTTATGTACAGCAAATAAAATAGAGGACCCAGCTATGGTGGTAAACATAAACATAAAGAGAGAAGTTAGCCCTTATTTAAAAGGTCAGTAGAAACTGCTGTAGCCAGCAAGCTAGCTAGGCTAGGCTAGTCCTCTCAAACAGCACCACTTTGCCTGTTGAGCGCCACACCACCCGAGCAAATAAGCTAGTCAAATACCTTCTGTCTCATTTCATTATCGTTTTCTGATCTTCCCTATGTTGAGATGAATACTGGAAGCAAGAACAACTTGGGCGTCCCACATACATTTTTCTACTTTTACTATTGTTCTCCCCAATTTAATGCAAGCAGATTATCTAAATATAACAATAATTAACCTACTAGACACTGAACTCAACTCATGATTGGTGGATGCATATGTTAGATTCTGTCCAAGTTTGAGCCAAGAACAAAATTAATGCAACCGGAAGTCAGGGGAGAGACATCTTTATTCAGCACAAGTCTATGATGTTGACCTTCCATTTCTCATATCTATCTCTCCAATAATTACAGAGGCAACACAGTCTTTTATGCCAGGATAAATTGGAGGTGGCCAGTGGTCATAACAAACCATTACACATTCCAATACCCTCCAATAAGAAAGGTTTATCCTACAAAAGACCTTTGTATGGTATGTTCCAACCTATAATCAATGGGCCTATCCATAGAACCTATGACAGTCAAATGGGCAACTCCTAGCAGGAGGTATGGACAAGATGTATGGACAGGATGTGTGAGGCCCATCAGTAACAGGCAACAGCTCCTATCTATGGTCCTTTGTTCAGAGTTAGTCAGCACATCTGTGTTGTGTTATGTTTTTCATGCCCATTTCCAATCACATACCAACCCATTATTGCATCTCTATGAGCATTACTATCTTTGTAAATAATTTTTGTTTATTGGCGTAGACTTACAGGTTTCCTTTGCTATCAAAAAACCCATATCTACCAGAGGATTGGCTGTTATTTATGAATCTGGCTGTTCATCATAGGAAACTAACTGATAAATTGTAGTCAGGGGACAGAAAGATGTGACGAAAGAGATGCTTAAACTGCCTACCTTTAAGTAGTAAGTTGTACTGTATATTATATAGTTATTACCCCCACACAGTGTAGTATAACTCATGCCAAGAATCTTCCCAATAGTCTGGGAAGTTACGGGGTGAATAGATGCAAAGCATCTCAGAAAAAAACTGAGTTTGGCTAAATGAACACAGCTTGAGTTTAGCACAGATAATCATATGCATGCCCAAGCCAAACGTGTAAATTATGACCTAATTAAATATTTGAAATAATATTTAATGTTTGGTGAAATAAAAGTTTCTGGGACCATTCTCTTTCTACAGCAATTTCCTATTGTTCTCGAGGGGCAATTAGGTGAAAAAAGCTAAGATTTTGTAGATGATTTTGTAGCATTCTTTTATACTTCACAAAAGGTCCAGAAGAAATTCACCATATGTCCAGTGTCTAGATGTTGTAAACATGGTGAAATTCAGAACTTTATTTGTATTGTTGTAATCCATTTTGTGGAAATCAAGAGAACATTTTCTCTCATGGTAAATTGTGCTTGTGCTACTGTGGGACCAAGGAGTTGGAAACAAGTGAACAAATGCATGCCAATTTGGACAGATGGCCCTGCACGCCATAAAATGGCCTTCATTAAATGTCTTTGTATGAACCCACGTTTATTTGTGTTCGACAGCCATTAATTAAAGTGAGATGGATGGAAGCGTTAGGTCGGTTTGATGCCGATGTCAAACTGCTCTTCTGATCTTGGCAGATAACACTATTTTGGTATTGCCGAGCAGTGATTGTGATGACACTGCTTTCCAGCTTTTCGTTTTTCATGTTCTAAAGTCGGAATCTTGTGGTATTATGCAATATGCACATATGCAGACCAGACCACACACAATACAATATCAGTATGTTACATTGTTTTCTGGTTTCACATGCCACATGTACATGGCTTCCCCTTGCTTTTTCTCAACTAATCAAATCCACTGGAATACCCTGTGCCATAACTGCATTCTGATGGACAGTAGGGTGAAGAAGTATTTCCATAATTGACAAAGATTTTGTCGAAATATGGTATGAAATAAATGTAAAAAAAAAAGCAGAAAGGATTTCAAAGCTATATAGCTATGTAATGACCTGCCAAGTAATAACAAAATGATTCATATTTCATCAAGTTGTGAGCACTGCCAGTTATAGCCTATTACACCTAACTGGTTAGCCTTAACTGTACATTGCCAGTTATAGCCTATTAAATCTAACTGGTTTGCATTAACTGTAGAAGTTGCAGATGCAGTATACTGCATATTTGCATACACGGCTTAGTGCTGTGCAGTGACAATCCATTTGTGTTCATACTGTATGGGTTGGGAATGTTAATTGTAGACTGGAAATATACATACACACACACACACACACACACACACATACATACATACATACATATCCATTGTGGATTGAACATAGAAATTAATTTATGTTAGGGATTGTATGCACTGTGTAAATGTGTTAACAGTAGTAAAGCTGTTGCCAATGAGTGTTCAGACTCTGTCAGCACTACTACCAGACTTTGGTCATATCAACTACTGCCTTATGTTAGCCATACAGATAAACATAAGTACTGTGTGTATGTCACATAGCAGTTAAGGATTGTCATCCTGCTAATTGATATAAGGTTAAGGTATGTCATCCTGCTAATTGATATAAGGTTAAGGTATGTCATCCTGCTAATTTATATAAGATTAAGGTATGTCATCCTGTTAATTGATGTAAGGTTAAGGTACATGTAAGAGGTCTGTTTGTTACAAATCAAAGAACTGCATTAGTTAGGGCTGCTAAAACACAGGGTTGCCGAAACCTCAAAATGGTAGGTTCAAAAAGCTGGGATACTTCAAAAACTGGGGCAAAAAGCTAATGCTGAGAATCTTTCATATCAAATCTTGGATTTTGTCATGCAGAAGATTTGCCAAATGCTCTATGGGAATGCAAAGGCAGAGACTAGACAAGATGGATCGAGCCAAGACAGTAGATGGGGCAGAGGTTCAGCAGGATATTGATCCTCAACACCCAGCCAGGACAACACAGTTATTTAAAAAGAAACCATGTCATGGAATGGCCCAGTCATAGCTCAGACCTCAATCCAATTGGGAATCTGTGACAGGAATTGAAAGGTGCTGTGAACTACTGTGCCTCTCCAACTTGAGAGTGCATGAGAATTTTGGCAAGAAACAATGGACCAACAGTTCAGAAACCAGAACAATGGACCAACAGTTCAGGAACAAGAACCACAACAATGGACCAACAGTTCAGGAACAAAAAGCAGAACAAAGGACGAGAGTGCAGGAACAAGAACCAGAACTATGGATCAATACTGCAGGAACAAAAACCAGAACAATGGACTAACAGTTCAGAAACCAGATGAGCAAAGCTGTGACTAAACCAAAAAGACTTGTAGATGTAATTACTGCCGAAGATGGTTATACCAAGTATTGGTATCAAAATGTCTCTTAAAATATGATCCCAAATACGTAAATTTTATGTGTATCAAAATAAACCACAAAATAAGCAGCCACACCATGTATCAAAATAAACTACTGTATTTTTGTATTTTAAAAATACTGGAAAAACTTTTACAAGGGATCATGAAATCACTTTTCAATCCTTCCATCTATCGTCCTATCCCTTCACTGGTACACTGACTCAGTTGATTAATTAGACTTTGTTTGACAGCAACAGCTTTTCTCTGCCTAACGAGTCATGCGATAGATCTGACGCATGCAACTAGTTAACAGATCAAATATTCACATCCCTGTGATCACCTAGGTGAAGGATAGTTTTAAAGTAACCAACAGTTTAATGTTTAACTAACAGTTTGCTAATTACTCATAATTGTATCCTAATTGAGTTACTTGGTGTTTGGTAATGAAGGGCCTACTTTGGATCTGCAACACTGACTCAGTGACAAACAAGTCATTCATAAGAAGACAACTGATGGCACATTTATTCATTACAACTAGTTTCTAAGTAATTAATCATTTGATTGTTTATCATAAATATAAGAAATTATGTGTCAGGCAGTCATTCATGCAATGGTATGCAAAATCATGATCGTACTAAACAGCTACTTCAATTTGGATACGTTTATCGTACCCTATCTCATATTTTCATGCACAACTGACAAAAACTTAACAAGCTAACATTAACTGTGAGGGCTATAACTCGTCAAATAGTTAGCAAAACATTACGTAAATTGGTAGCCGAGGCTACTCAAACGAACACCAGAACTTATCGTGAATGGTTAAAAATTTTAGCAATTTAAGCTAAAACTGAAAGCTGGCAACCTAGACATTTCTCACCTTGACCTTCTTCCTCAGGTATGGATTCATTTTCTGTTCTGATCTTAACAAGTCTGAGCAAATTACTGAGTAGGCACCAATCAGAGGTAGCATTTATATGTCATCTTGTATTTTATAGTATTTTTAAATTGCAAAATTGTAATGAACGTCAGGGAGACTGGAGTGGCGCACAGATATTAATAAAGGCAACGATACAAAAGCAGAATCCAAGTGGTGTAGTCAGAATACAGGCGGAAAGTCTAAACCTGGTAAACCATGAAACAAGCAAAGGCACAAGAGGAATAGGCTAGAGAACGTAGACAAGGGGAGTCAAGATTGTAACTGTTAGACAACCGAATGTTAAGGATAAAGAATCAAAAAGAAAGGCTCAGTAGAGAAGCAAGAACTAACAATACCTCACAATGAGACTATGAAAACTAAGTGCTATACACACACACGTTAACATGACAAGTGTAAATCGACAACAGGTGCTCAAAATTCTGGTGAGGGAGTGAGCTAGCAGCAGGCGTCACAAAAATACAAAACATACCATTGTATTTTGATATAAAATATTAAGCCACTTCATCAACCCCATCAATTACAAATGACAAAATCCAATTCTGTATATGAAATGCATAAATGGGTTAGGGAAAAGGTGCTGAGCTGGACCTAAGAAATTAAATAATATAGTCCCAACACCCCTAAAACTGAACTTGCCTGCATCAAGACCCGCTTAGCTGACTACTAACCAATACAAAAACGCAGTGGGTGGTCCGCTCAGTTTTAACTATTGTTTTTAGACAAAGTTTTCCTATGGGTTGTGTATGCCCAAGGGCGACTTGCTAAAAAAAAGCTTTTCCCAGGGACACAGGGATAAACAAAACACACAGGTTGAACAGGGACTAAACAAAACACACAGGTTGAACAGGGATTAAACAAACCACACTGGTTGAACAGGGACTAAACAGCAAACAGCAAACAATAGACTAGACAACACCAAACAAAACACCACAGCAATACTCACATGAAACAGGACAGAGTGAGATGTATGTGCTAAACTAAGTGATGTATGAATGAACAAAGTGTCTGTCTATCAAAAAGGGTGTGTATCTCAAGAGTGTCTATGTCCATGTGGGGTAAAGCAAGAGTGTGATGGTAATTCCATCGATCAGAACTTTTAACCCATCAGAGTCTATCTATTGTTTGTCCAGATGATATAAGACCTCTTAGGGTGTGAAGAAGTTACCCATATGGGGGAGGAAAGCCTGCCCCTTGGTTAAAACCTAGGTATTGACAGCTGGGCAGCAACTTACCACTCCCTTTTAACTGTAATAAATACGGACTGTACATGTTTCTACCTCAGAGACTCCTTAGATTATTATCCTGACGCATTTCTCTATTTGCAAATAAAATGTTAATTGTGCCAAGATAATTTTGTCTCCGTACTTACTCCTTTAAAATGTTGAATCTGGCTAGTCACACATTGAGTATGAGTGTGTTCTCAGTGAATCCATTAAGATATGAGTGGAGCGGAAGCTTAAGATGGTGGGATTGATTTTTAAAATGGGTTTGAACAGAGAAACACTCAAGGAAGGGTGAAATATACAGTTGCAAACCAATTTCTCAAACGTTGGGTACAAATCTATCAACTTTGAAAGTAGCATTTTTCCTATTTTCCACTTGCTGTGTTGATATAATCCTAACATTGTGAAGCTCTGAGTCAGTACTTTTAGTAAAGCCTAAAGCTAGAGCTGTTGAGTCATATATAAATGCATCGCTGTCAATGGAGTGGAGATTAGCGTCAACATATTGACCCATAGAGAAATTCACCCAGGACATTACGCTTAAGTGAATACATGACATTCAATGGAGGGAAGATTATCCACACAAATAAAAGTTTTAAACATCTCTCCCTCCCTTCTCTCTCCCTTTGTTGGCCTCCCCCTCTCTCCCCCTCCTTTTATCCCCATCTTTTATCAATCCCTTCTACCCTCCCTCTCTATTACTCCTTCACTCTCCCTCCCATCTGTCTTTCTACCTCTCTCCCTGCTTCCTCTGCACTGTGTCTTTCTCCACACTCATCCCTCCTTTTGGGGAGGTTTGGAGGAGGTAAGAGAAATGGAATTCAATGTAGACTGTTCACTCAAGCCTAAGGTCCTTGGCGCATTCCTCTTAGCATCAATAGTGTGAGGCTAATCTTCCTCATTCAATGCAAGGCATTAGCTTAAGCCGCGTGTCCTTCATGCTTTTCAATAAGCGTCCTTGTGTTTGCACTAATTCTCCATTACATTCAGTCATTAGGTTTGATATACATCTTGTAGCAAAATCATGCCAGACTGACATTGTCTGATAATATGCAAATGTATTCATCAAAGTCTGTCCTGTATATAGAGCTCTTGATGGAAATGCTAGCAAAAATGTGGTTACATGCGTAGCCTACCTGGCTGATAGTTACATACAACTTTGTGCAATTACGATGTAGCGGTAGGTGAGATGAAGGGATAGGAATGGGCAGTTAAACAGTAAAAGCATACCAACGACTGATCAAGTTTGCTAGTTCCATCCCCAGAGTTGGCAAGGGGAAACATCTGTTCACCTGTTCGAGCCAGTTAACCATAGTAGCTCTGGATAACATAATTGGAAGGCACGAGCGGAAAACCGAACAGTGTCTGTTCTGCAACACAATCAGAATCATTTTCCGTACTGTTCTATTGGTTTTCATACAACCTTTCTTTCATGTCCAGCAACCAAAAGCATGATTCTATTCAAATTAGCAACCCCTGCTAATTTGATAATAATAATGTTCTCTTTTTCTGCATGACACTGATGTAACTAATAAGGTAATCTAGCGGTCTAAGCCGCCGAGGGCAGCACACAGTGGGCTGGTTCAAATCCAGCCCACTGCCCTTTCACTCACCTGACACTGTACTTCCTTGGAACACTTTCACACCTTCAACAGAAAAATAATTTTTCTGTCACACAAAATCACTTGTTAGAATGCTGCACTTTGAGCAGTCTTCTACTTGCCAGTTGCACTTTGCAACATTTGTGCATAGGCTTCTCCTATGTGTCCATTGCTACTGTATGAATGGAAAGAAATGACTGTTTATCGTGGCCTAAGGTGTTCTTGCGGTTGTCTTAACCGCCCCAGACATGTTCCTTCATCCGCGGGACATTTTCTGTCTTGTGAGTTCCTATTCTTATTCCTATCCTTTCAAATTAAACCGGGGAATTCATGATGTGCAGCACGGTGTACCAGAATGTCCAGTGTATCACAATACCATGCACGGGACGCACCCAGACAATGACTTGGTGTGTGATTTTAGGACAGCCTGATTTTGATGTTCTCTCTGTGATGAAACTCGCTGCAACCTCGCTGCACCCGATCAGGGACACATTCATCTCACGTTGAACATTTTGGTAAATTGTGGTATCCATCACCTGCCCCCACCACACCACGCTGTTCAGGTAGTATCACAATAATGTGTAGACACAATGTCCAATATATGTTGCTTTTGTATTGCGGTACTAACAAAGGTAACAGATGTATTTGAGTTGAATGGAGAAATGTAGTTAACGATCAGATTAGCCCTCTCAACCACTGCAAACAGTACTCCCCAGTCAACTTGTTAATGCTCTGGATTTAAAACTTTTCTGTTGGAGTTGGGACTTGGTAGAGAGTGTGTACTGAATCATTAAGTTTTCTTTTTTTAGAGTTCATAGTTATAACATTTTTAGAACATCACCTCGCTAAATGTGCTTTAGCTATCACCCAGGCCTAGTGTTGAGTGGTAAATTGACAAGTCAGTCATTTCATGATTTTTAAATAAAAACGGATTAATAGTTCCACTTGAAAGTATGCTTTATCTTAAAATCTTAATAGCTCCAGGCTGCTTCTTTCAGCAGTCTCCTATTAAAAGCCACTCTTCTCGACGCTTTGTCACCACGCCAGACTGCTGTCCGAATAGCTTAGCCTAATAAACTAAAGTCAGACTCAAGACTTACAAAGCTGAAATAACAGTGTGTTTGTATCTACCCATGAAATAATCCCAACTGGTAGATAGCCTCACTAATGTTCTCTCTTCCCTCCCTCTCCTTTACCTGTCTGTGCTAGTTGCCTCAGCTTGACGCACAATAATTCAAATTGTGAAGATTGCGTCAACACTCCACATTGCATATATTATGTTAAGGAGACACAATTCTACTCAATTATCTGTTGCCTGCAGCCACGGCTAAAAAGTTTGCTATCAATGTTAGTGAAATTTCCCATTACAAGTGTCTAGCACCTCCACCCATCTCAACCCCCCCCCCATCACAAATCTACTTTCTCCCTGTACACATTGTTGCCATTCCAAGATTTTGAAATATAAAATGTGTAAACATGAATGTACTTTCTCCAGCTTAGCGATATACAAGCCAACACACTCCTCAAAAATAACTGGCCTATCGCAGCAACACAAAATTATTTCATAGCTGGCCATTTAGATTGGTTGTTAGCCACTCAGATATTATTAGATATTAGCAATAATACACATTTGAAATGTGACCAAGTGACCAAGTTCACAACACTCTTCAAGGTAAAAAAAGGGCTGAGGAGTTGGCTTTTGTAAATTGGACTGGCACTTAAGATGGCACTTTCCCCCAAGGGAAAGTGGTGAAGGCGAGTGCTCACAGAAAGCATATTTGAGATTGGAGTCCAGGCTTTGTCTCACCTTCCAAAACACCTTTTTTCGGAAACTCTGCAGGCTTTTTTAAGTTACTTAACAAACTGTAACCTGGCCATCCTGTTTTTGATGCTAACGACAGGTTTCACCTTGTAGTCCAGTCTCGGCAGCCTGCTGGTGAAGTCTTCTGTGGATAATAGTGACTGACACATCCACGACTACCTCCTAGAGAGTGTTCCTGGTCTGTCAAAAAAATGTATATATATTTTATTATTGAGAGCATTCTTTTCAAAGAAGTTGAAAACTTTTGCTTGTCAGATGCTCTGACCGTAGAGATATAGGTTAGTATCAGAGTTCAGTTACCCTTCGGCTTCCTCTCATACATCTTACTCACACTCCAACATGTACCATGAATCTGAACAATGAATCCTCTTTACCTCTAACTAGTGTAGATTTAGATTTGGACAGTTTCTATGTGCATGTAAAGCTCATATTTTAATTTGTCAATACAAACTGAACTTTCACTCCTGTGTGTATGATACTTTGATTCCGCATATGAAATCCAGTGACATCAGATAAATGGCCTATGGGAGGACCAGTCTTCTAAACCAATGGTTCCCAACTACGGTCTTCAAGTACCCCCAACAGTACACATTTTCATTGTAGCCCCAGCCAAGCACAGCTGATTCAACTTGTCAACTAATTATCAGGCTCTCATTCAGTTTAATCGGGTGTGCTTGTCCAGTGCTACAACAAAAACGTGTGCTGTTTGGGGTACTCGAGGACCGGAGTTGGGAAACACCATGGACTCCTGTTCACACATAGCATAGGAGCATCGTTTGAATCAGGCCCACTACTCTTTCAAAAACAGCAACAAAATCTCCTCCCTCTTTCCCCATTGTCTCTGTTCAATGAATGAATGAACAAATTGTCCTGTATTGTTGACATAAAGAAAAGATAAATATGTCCACGTTCCAACTCAAGTAAAACTGAAATGATTATTTTTGTCCCCAAGAAAACATAGGATGGAACCATCTAACACTATTGTTAAAATAGACAGCTCTATCGTAGCAAAACAATCTGTAAAACACCTCAAAGTAATATTAGACTCAGATCTCTCATTCAACACCCACATAAAGAACATTTCCAGAACGGCTTTCTTTCATCTAAGGAACAGAGCCAAAATCAGAAACCTACTCTGATTTACTGATGCAGAATATCATAATCCATGCTTTCAATACCTCCTATCTAGATTACTGTAACACCCTTTACCCTTTTAAGTTGGAAATATCAACAAAAGTCCTAACAGGAACCAAAAAGTGTGATGACATAATTTCATTTTTTGCTTCACTTCACTCCATGTAGGCTGGCACTGACTACAAAGTCGTATTATTAGCATACAAAGCCTTGCACAGTCACACTACCATCTAGCCCAAAGACTCATCCTATACATACCAACAAGGACTCTCAGATCACAGGACGCTGGCCTTCTTGTCATCCCTAGAATATTGAATGACACATCTGAGGGAAAACTCTTCTCCAACAAAACATCATGCCTCTGGAATAGTCTGCCAATTCCTGTCCAGATGGCAGATTTTCTGTATTTCTTTTTTATTTGACCTCTAAAAGGTTTTACACTGTGAGCAGTTTGTATGACCTTTACTTCAATAACAATTGTACTGCTTATTTACTACGCTATAAGTGCATTTTTGCTTCCTTAACTCCCTAACATTCTGACTCTCTCATGCAAAGGAATCAAGTAGGCAGCTGTCATAGTTTAGCTATCAGAGCATTTCGCTAGTAGCCAGAAGGGTTCTTCATTGAATCTCCAAGTAAACAAGGTTATTCTGTCCTTGAGCAAGGCAGTTAGCATTTGCTCCAGGGTCCATGTACAAAATGGCTTATCTTCTGTCTGTGACCTTACTCTCAATGGGACAGTGGGATAGCCAGAAATGCTCTGGGTTTGGGGGGTTAGTAATTGAATTGGCTTGCATTGTCACATCATATTCTAGCAAAATCTTGAAGCAGCTCCAATGTCTGTGAGCTCAATCAAGGCAGATGATAAACTACCTAGCTGAGCGAGCAGCATGATAAAATCCAGAACGGCATTGTATGTGCGTCTGAAGACACTTTTCTTGACTTCTCAGTCTCCTCCAGTTTTACATTTCAGGAGGAGATGAGGTCCTGGTCCACACCTGCGGAGTACCTGGTTTGGGGGGCCCGTTGCTGTCCATGTCCTTGTCCATCTGGTCATACTTTTGACCTAGTCTAGAATCAAATAGACTCTGGATTTAGCCCAGAGAAATGTATTTATTATTCTAAATGGACTTTTAATATCTCACTCGGCCCACAGCCAGAAGAGGACTGGTCACCCCTCTGAGCCTGGGTCCTCTCTAGGTTTCTTCCTAAAATTCGGCCTTATTAGGGAGTTTTTCCTTGCCACTGAAATCCAACACTACTGTTGTTTGCTCCTTGGGGTTTAAGGCCGGGTGTCTCTGTAAAGCACTTTGTGACAACTGCTGTTGTAAAAAGGGCTTTATAAATAAATTCGATTGACTTGATTGATTGACTTCAACTGGGAAGAAAAAGAAAGAAAAGAAACACAGACAACCTTTAATACAAAGGAAATAACATTGTACTAAATGACCGGTTTTTGGTAATCTTTATGGTTATGAAACATCTACCAAAAACTCCAGGGCAGCATCTGTGGTTGACCACTGTTGGCCTTTTTCTGAGACTGTGCATTATGCTCTCCACTCTTCACTGATTACCATGCACTGCCCATTTCCCTGCTTCTTGGTGGGTCTCCAAGTCAGAAAAAAAATAAAAATGCATTGTAGCATGTCATCACTCACCCTCTCTGTCCCTGTCTATCTGCTCATGCTTCTGACGTGGATTAGGTTTTATAAACTCAGGACACAGCCTAAATTGTACTCCTGTACTCTTAAAATGTTCACCCGGCACAGCCAGAAGAGCACTGGTCACCCCTCCAAGCCTGGTTCATCTCTAGGTTTCTTTCTGAATTTCATTTCCTTTTAGGGAGTTTTTCCTGGGTAGTGTGCTTCAACACGGTTGTTGTTTGCTCCATGGGGTTTCAGGCTGGGTGTTTTGTAAAAGCACTTTGTGACAACTGCGCATGTATAAAAAGTCTTTATAAATACATTTGATTTGATTGTTTGATTGACCACTCTGTTATAATATTCCAATATGTGCGGAAGCTCTTTGCATGGAAAAGTATTGTGAATGAGTCATTGTGTTTTGTGGCTTATCCTAGACTTAACTTGCTGAATGTGGGCGTATCGTTAGAGGGAGATTGGGCTAGAGACCTGAATATTTTTGTCTTTTTGCTATTCTATGTACTGACAGTGCATGTTTGTGGAGAATGCAAACCATAACATGAAATGCAATTTAAAATATATCCTAACGGAATAATGTCAAATATTTTGGTCAAAGTTCCATCGGTTTCCAGGTCTTCCACCCCAGCCTGGAAGATCACTCCTATATACAACACTTAAGCTTCAGTATGGAAGAAGATAGTTAGAGGAAGATTTATTGAGACAAACGAAATGGATTTAAGTGGCATATGTTTACCTAATTGAGTTAATGTTTAATACGTTTGCTCAATCTTTAATTGCAGCACTACCTTAGAGAAAATGAGTCCCAAATTTGGTCCTATAAACTTGATAGCCATGTCTATGACTAAAAAGAGAAGGTTTTAGGATCTCAACTCTTGACAATATATATACTCACTGACATGTTTATTAGGTCCACAAATCCGCCCAATCCAGCTCATCTCTATTGGGTTGAGGTTTGGGTATTGTGCAGGCCCCACTGCAGCTATTTTGAAATGGACAACTAAAGGGCACTCAATCAGGCCCCTTGTCATTAAATAAATCACGAGTGTCCAGATTGCCTGCAGCGATGCGTAAGATGACAAAGACAATAGAATTAAAAACCACACAAAATCAAAACTTGTCAGGGAAGCATTTGGGATAATTAGAAAATGGGGGAATACAGTGAAACGTCCAAATCATTCTAAGCTATTCTAATCAGAAGGGCAGCACTGCTCCCACTTCACCGGTGCTATTAACAACAAGTGCAAGGTCGGATATGCTGGCCAACAGGTTCAGTAGATATCAAGAGCAGCTACTGCACACCTGCCAACTGGGAAGACTTTGTATGAGAAACACCTTAGCACAGCGACGGCACCCTATTCGTTGGAACCCACGCCGGCAGCACCCACACACCACTCAAATTAGAGGACAATGCCTTTTTCAACCTAATAATGATGTTGGCAGAACATGTTGTGAATTATATGCAATATACTTTTTTAAGTGCTTGTAGATGCTCTGAAAAAGATTTGTTTGTACTATCAGAGTTCTCGATTATGTAGACCTAATGTAGCCGTTTTTACACTTCTTATTTCTACCTGGAAATCCAGCGAAGGACTGGCTCAGCATCTGCCAGTCATCTGGCACCAAAATACATGCATCAAGCCTGTGTCTTGTAAGAGAAGTCTGAAGAGGCTGTAGCTGCTAATAAACCATTCTGCAACAAGCAGAAAAAAATGCAATATGCAAAAACCATGCATGGAGTAACAACCAATTGAAATAAAAAGTATTTTGGAGCAACTTTGAAAGGTCTAGTTAAGATAAACATGTCATTGTGTCAGAAGGTCAGTTGGCAAAAAAAGTATTTCTAAGTGGCAGGAACTTGGATACCGGTCATGATGAAGGTAATGACAAAAATAAACTACAGAGGAGTCCTTGAAGAAAACTTGATCCAGAATATATAGGACCTCAGGCTGGAACGAGGCACAAAAACGACCTGAGTTATACATCCAAGATAATGCTGGACTGGCTTTGGGACCTGGTGAAGCCTGCTTGGAGGCACTGGAGCCTGTCGAGCTGCCCCTGTGAAAACCTTTGGATGGAAAAAGTGTGACTAGCCCTTCTTCCTTGTTCTCCTTTGCCAACACTGAGCAAAATGACCTGAAACACCTTTCAAGCCATGTGTCGTAATATATTTGATGTCCTGAAATAAGGGGCTATGTACTAAAAATGTCATTTTTAAATAGTAAAACCAATAATGTACATACATACATTTAAGTATGTACATTTTATGCTATAGTAAGTGTTTGAGTAAAAAAAAGAAAATCCTGTCCCAAATACCTATGGAGGACCATATAATAACCTACTGTCATTAAATGTGGTAAACTTTATTAACCCCAACCAAAACACCCCTCCGAAGACCATTGATGGTAGAGCATGTTAATTCATGAACAATAGACGAGCTGAGTTCATCCAATAAATCCATGACTACGTGAATAAAACCATGTATGGCAGGCAGTGTTATTCTATTTCTCATGCCAGAATGCTGAGTACCCAAGCTGGAGACAAGGTGAGCTGTCTAAAAAATCGATGAAAATTAAAACATGCTGCCCTAAAAAAAAGGCACTACTCGGTGCTTCCGCAGCACTAAATATGAATCGCTGAAGGGCTTACATAAAATCAATTGAACTAACAGGCAACATTACCAATGTGACCCAGCAAACCACCTGAGATATTTTCAATTAACTTAACTTACATTCGGCAGAGAAGCAACGTACTGACCACATGCTGATGCCATGCAAACTAATGGGGCATGGTAGTGGCAGATAAACTCATGAACTTTCAAGCATCCAATATCCTGTTGGCATTCAATCTATTATAATGTTCACAAGCAGTGGAGAACCTGATCTTCAGTGTGGATGTGGTCAAAGAAAGCGTTGAAGCAGCACCCGTCCAAAATAAATGTGGAGAGTATTGTCTCTGGAGAAATCCAACAGCCTTGACAGAGGAGGGGAAGCCAGGATGAAAACCAGAACCTTGTCATTGGTTTGCTGGCATCAGCAAGGTGTGGTCAGAGGTCGGCAGTTCAGATAATGTAGAAGAAATGACAGAGAGCAGTCTTATTTTAACAAAGTATTTTTTCCATTTCTATAAACTTTGAAATGTTTTAACCTCATGGGTGAACACTTGAGTGTCCAAAAGAAGGGGTCTTATAGGTTTTCATCAGAGAGAGGCATGCTCTGAGAAATACTTCTCTATTAGTTTTCTATAATCTTGGAGATTGAAGAAGTCGGAGGGGAGCTAGGGAAATCGTCATCTGAAATGTGCATAACGAATGGCAATTTGCAATTGTTTATATATCTGAGGCCCTGTGCTGTGTCTTAATTATCAAAAAAGTGTGGCCTGCTGTGACACCCAAACACAAAGAGCAACAGTTTACAGTTAAGATCTGATGAGAAAAAGATACCATTGGGAGCGGGAGTGGTGTGATCTTCAACACATCCGTGTAATGAAAAAGGCTAACCAAGAAAAACTGCCAAAAGGGCTAATTCAAGGAAAGAAGCAGTTGGAGCACTCAACAGAAGAGGCAGAGATGTAGTATTGCTTTTAGCTCAATATAACCAAATCGGTATCTTACTCAGAGTAACACATATTTAGAACTTAATGGCCTAATTAGGCACAACCGGTTTAAAGAATTACAAAAACTACATGATAAAGCCAATACAGCAGAGCTGGTTAAAATCTCTCAATAAATGTCACAGGTCAAACTGTCCATGTAGTGGAGAATTAATGTGAAATTCATGTGAAATCCACATCAATAAATCTGAATGAATATACATAAACTTTGTATCTCTGACACACAGAGAAGAGATGACTTAATTGCGGTCGAGCATGTGTGATTGCCCCTGTCTTGATGCTGCCTCGAGGCGACCCTTCACACACACACTTAATGAACTGAGAGAAAATGTCAAAGTAATCTGCTACTTAATGACACAGTTAACCAAAGACAGATGATAACCAGAGATTTATACGTACAGATGACAACATTCCAGGCCCAATACTCCAGCTGCCCCTCCACATACTAATCTTCCCCTCCTATACTCATTTCTTTCCTCATGTCATCCTGTCGCCCACTGTAGGTTCAGAAAACAATGTTATGCAACAGTTCCCTGCCCTCCCAGTCACCCCAATCTCCTTCAGACCACATCCATGCCTCCCCACTCTACTTACATGAACCCAGAATTCTTAAAGGTGAAATTGTCACCTTGGTTTCCAATATTACAACAACAAAAGAACCCTTTTTTTCATTTCAGATGCGATACATCTGTGCAGCCAAACTTTGTCAGTAGATAGCTAGGGAAAGCATACAGAAAATATTTTAAATAAGAGTGTTTCGCAAGAAAATTGTTTGTATTTACAATATTTGTAAATATATAATTTACATATTTGTTTATTCATTTGAAGGCCCATAAACTCATGCGAAAGCAGAAGCTACTCTTCCTAAGATTTCACAAAACTGATACATCGTTAGGTCAGAAAAATCTGAAATGCAGTCCAGCTACAGTAAATAACTAAATATTTGCACTGTGAAGAAGTGAAATGTGAAGTGTTTAAAAGCAAATGAAAGCAGGGAGTCTACAAGAAGTTGTTGTTAGTTTTCACCTGTGACTTTCACTTGCTTTGTGTGATCCGATGTCATCACAGGAATTAGTCTTGTGACAAAACTGACTGTCACTTCAGAATAATTTGGACTACAAACCAACAACTCTCAGTTAGAGTCAATAGCTTGTTATTCTAAATCCATTGTCTTTGATACATTCGAGCTTCAAAGGAGATATCTGAAGGTAGGCAGGTCCTGTTGTCTTTCAGATGCATTCCTTTGCTGAAAATAGGAACATGGTCAAACATCGGTCTTTTATATATATTTTTACGACGAGGTCCATAGTCTCTGGCAGATGTATTGTTACATTAATTGCTTGTAACAATATATATATATATACAGACTACCAAGATATGTTCATGAAGTGAATGCGTAGTAGTGTTGCAGAATTTCCAAACATTTGGTGGTGAGACATTTAAAAAAGAATCACTGCTTCTCTCTCCAAAGATTTACTCAAATGATGTAACCAAATGGTAGGCTCTCGGTGGGCCACTGTAAATCGTGTGGGCCTGCTTTCTGGCTTCTTTTGTGGGGTTCAACATTAAGTACTGCTACCTACCCTACAATATGTACTGTGTGTTTCTCTATTAGTCAAATCAACTAATTTTGGAGATTAATTGGCAAGGTCTTTTGGCATGGGTGGACAAGCCACCAGAGATGAAAATCTCACCACAAATGGCCTGCTGATATTAGCAGGCTTCTGAACAGTTGCCAGCAATGCAAATCACCTCTACGCAGTAAACTTTCACTCTCTGGTGTAGTAGTATATAGCCAAAAGGGATTGTACCAGGGTAAATAGCTTTTTGGAGGACCTTTCTTATTATCTTTGTTGTGCCATGAGATGTTATATTGATTTCATTAAGGTACTGTACATTTTTTGTTTGCGTGAGTAATTCAGGTGAAAGGGATCCCATGGTATCTAGAAGAGAACAGTGTAGAAACATCAACAAACATAATTCTAGCTTCTTGTAAGATACTTTAAAAAGTATTTTTACAAATGACTTGTAAAGTAACGGCCCAAGGCAGCTGCCTTGAAGAACACTGCGACTTTACATCCTGACATTAGAGAAGCTTCCATTAAAAAACAAAATTTTACTCTCCAAGAGTTTTTCCAGGGAGAATATGTGATCAATAAACTCAAAGGTTCACTGAATATAACAATCCATCTCAAACTAATGTTATTATACACGATCGATACACAGAGTAACCTATTAGTCAAGAACATTGGGCATGAGGTTGCTGATTGTAATCTCTGTGGATGTAAAATAACAGAAAGGTTGTGCCACATTTGTGTGCATGTACAATATTCTATGTCCGTACATTTGAATGTACTATGGGAGTCGGGTGCACACACAATTACATTATCTCTTAAACCCATGTATTGATTACAATATTAACTTGCCAACTGCGCAGGTCAATACCAAGAACTTAAATGGCTTATTACACTGTATTGCGGTAGTAATCTCCTAGCACTTAGGAACCACTTATTTGGCACTGCATGTTTGGAAAGGTGCCAGAACCTAATTGGCACCTGTCTGTCGAAAGGATATCTTTTTCTGAAGTTTCTGGAGAAACCCGAGCAGAAACCAATAGCTGTGTGACCTTGTTTCAAGTTAAACCATTTTAAAATGGTCACAAAAAATAGCACACGTTGTCCCAAGCGTCGCAAAATACTTGTGTCTTAGCCCCTAAGCAATGCTGTTTACTAAATAAATTAACTAACATAAGAAGGTCTACATGAGTACACTTCTACAAAATGCTAAGTAAAACAATTCTGTTGTTCTGTCCCCGAGCAAGGACATTAACCGTAATACTCAGAAGTTCTTTTTTAAATGTACTATATTGAACTTGGTAGCAAAATAGCATTCTAGCTCAAATCTGTGGTAATGTGCAATGCGAGCCTGAATGCAGGACAGGGTCGTCGGGAACAGTTGTCCTGTTCATGACGCTCATCAGACATCTTTTGTAACCTTCAGTGCAATGCTGACAATTTCATGGGAGATGACTGGTCAGAACTTCTAAATTTAGTATCAGATCTATGGGATAAGTGTCCTTGCATTACACATCATATATACATCACATTACAATACAGAACAACCTATAGGCCTTCCGAAATTGTTCAGACCCCTTTCTCTATGTATTGTTGTGTTTGTTGACTTCATTTATAACTAATCACATTCATTATTTTGCCATTAATCCACACTATAGCCCATAACAACAAAGCGAAAACACATTTTTAGAAATGTGTGCCAATTTATTGAAAAGAAAAAAAAAGCTTAAATACCTCAAACTTGTTCAACCTTCCCTGTAAAAAAGGAAGGTTAGATTATGTCAAAAACATTCTTCCGTCTGCCAAACTAACATTCACCCAACCAACCGATCACCTTCAAAAAATAATGAATGCTTCCCTCAGAAACCAATAGTGTCATATTTTTTTTCCATGGCAACTGCCAGTTCATTTTTTTTTTTTTTTTTTTTTTTAAAACATCTAACCGTAATGCACTTTTTCTAATTATGTTCCACTTGCCAAGATAAACCCTGGCCTCCTCTAACCCTGATCAAAAAAAGGTACAAGGTACAGCTTGAAATAATCACCCTGTGTACTTGGAATCATAGGCAGTTGCACAAGCTGTAGGTTAATTAAGGTCCTTGTTAGAAATACATTTTGGCTAGAAATGACTGGTTTACATGTCCGCAAATGTTCTGTGGTTGTATATCATGCACCCGTTAAAATATGAACCGGGTAACCCTGTGATTTTAATCAAGATATTTCACATCCCAAATGGCAACATATATCCCTATGCAAATTATAGTGCACTACTTTTGCCCAGATCTGATGGGGTTCAGTCAAAAGTAGATTTCCATGCTAACCACTTGGGGTCATCACGTAAAAATGCTCGTTCTGATTGCCCTGGATAATTTGGAGTGTTTAGTCTGATGGTGGGTCGGATTAAGACCCACATCGCTCCTAAGTATCTTTTGCAATGGTACTAAAGCATTTACCTAATATGTTCTTCTGGTTTTCTACTTAGTAATCAGACAGCTTCGAAATTTGTAGGCCACAGATTTGGTTATTTTTCTTAAATATAACACAAACGACCGGGAAATACCATGGTGTAAGTAATATCTACTGCTCAACTTTGAGGGATTGACTTTGAAAATGTGTGTATGCGGCGCTTGGTTCTTTTCCAGATTAGAGTACAGTAGAGTCATAGTTAAAGACCATTGTATAATGACTACTGTGGGTACTCTCTGCTGAACTTGGCAACTGAAAATAGGCTGTAACTCCCAGTTATCCTCATCTTGCCGAAAGCCTTTCAGTATAATGCTAGGGAAGCTGTTTGGCTAATGCTGAAGATAGACACTCACTTTGTGAAGTCCTTCTGTTCTCTTTACTTGGGCCTTATCTGATCTCATCCAGTCCCAAGCCACCCTTCAGCCTTTACAATTATGTGGGAGTAATGATAGTTAGAAAGACTGGTGATACATTTTCGTGGTGTTAAAAAGTTTCAAGTGGTTTGGAGCATGGTGGGACAATTTGAAAGTAAAGAGAGAGAAAGAGGGAGAAGATACAGGGAAGATACAATCTGGGTTCATGCAGTACACCTCGTCACCTGATCGTCTATATGACTTTGTGAAAGAGCTATTTCTTTTGACCCATAGTCAGTGAGGATTGTATACTTCATCATGGTGTTTTGACCCATAGTCAGTGAGGATTGTATACTTCATAATGGTGTTTTGACCCATAGTCAGTGTCCTTTACTGATGGGTAGCTTTGTCTGGACCACCAATGCCACAGTATTTCATTCCCACTGATAGGCTATAGAGGGAGAAAGAGAAACCTATTCTTGGTATAGCAAAGGAACTGTTGTAGAAACTATACACATAATTATTGGGACAGTAAAGTCAAAAAGTATATTTTTGCTGTACAATCAAGGCATATGAAAATATGATTAAAAGATGTATATGAGTGTGAAATACAGAATCTCAGGAATGTAACTCCGGTTATATGAGTGGAGCAGAGTCCCCTAGAGGGTTTAGCTCCTAGTGGTTTACTGAAAACTCTATGCAAGATGCGACAGCCAATCAGGGCACGCCTGCCCCTATATAGGACCCATGAGTTCAGAGAACGCCCTCCCGAGATTATTCAGCATAACTCGTGGGACAGCAGGGCAACAGGTCTAGGGTCCAGTAAAAACCTTCCCAAAAACCCCAAGACGAAAACATCCCCGACAGCTGACAAGGTCAGAAAGGGATGATTGAATGCGTTAATGATGGAATCCCCCTAGTGTAGACCCATGAACACATAGGCCAACCCAGGGATAAAGGATGTTGAGCAAGAGGGAAACGTATCCATTCCACACAAGCACAACAGAAAATACCCTGCGGACGTTGGCGGACTTTGCCGCAGTGGGATATGGCTTTGGTTCTGGAGGTGCTGTGTGACGCGCCGTTCGAACCGATTGATCAGATACCGTTGAAGATGCTGTCCCTTAAAACGGCGTTTCTATTGGCTCTGACCTCTGCTAAGAGGGTCAGTGACCTTTGTGCGCTGTCGATGCAGCCTGGATGTCTCGCCATCAATGGCGATGGTAGCAGGGCTGTGTGTCTCCCTAACCCGGCCTTTCTGCCCAAGGTCATCAAGGCGTGGTTTCGTTCCGTGAAGATGGTGTTGTGGGCGTTTTCTCCTCCTCCCCATGCGGGTGTGAGGGAGGAGAGGTTGCATCGTTTGTGTCCGGTGCGCGCTTTGGCACAGTATGTGCAGCGGACTGCGCCCCAGCTCTTTGAGTGTCACGGTGGCTCCAAGGTGGGCCAGCAGTTGTCGAAACAGCGTCTGTCTCACTGGTTGTGTGAGGCGATTGCTCTGGCCTACAAGTCACGTGGCACTCCTACGGCTAGGGGGTTTGGGGCCCACTCCACGAGTGGGGTGGTGGCCTCGGACGCTCTGTTTAGGGGCGTGGGTATGGAGGACATTTGTGCTGCCGCGTCTTGGGGGACGCCGTCGCCTTTTGTCCGGTTTTACTTGCGTGACATGGCTGCAGGCACATTGGCTCACTCTGTGCTCAGTGTGGCCGAGTCTGGGGTGTGAGTTGGGTCCGTTGAGCTACTGGGACGTGGCATTTGACATGGGTCCGTCCGTTGCTCCGGTGTGCCTGTGCGATTTTGTGTATGACGCTCGCATTGTATGTGCTTGAGCGTCTACTTGTGCGCTGTTTCGGTCTCGGCGTGTTCTCTGGGCTGGCCTCGGACGCTCCGATTCAGTCAAGGCTGATTGAGGAGGTACCGGTTGGGTTGGTGCCGTGGGTACATTCGTTTGGGGCTGTTGTCAGTGCGCCAACGTATGTGCTTGGTGTGAGCAGGATGGAAGCGGCTAGGTGTCGTGGTTGTTTCACGCCTGAGCCGTCCTGTTGGCTCTTATCTCTTTAGTGAGGTAGGGGACCGGAAGGGAGTACATCATGGGCTCGCTCGCTTTGCCCTAAACCAATAGGAGTGAAGCACCTATGGGCAAAGATTCACAATATAGAAGGATGCTTACTTTCGTAACTCCAGTTCAATGAGTGAAGCGTCACCCATAGGGTTCATACCCTGACCGGTCACTGACTGCTTTTCTCATGAAGAAAGGTATGCCGGGAGACAGAACAGAGTATGACGACCTCTTTTATAGCCATGGGGCAGATGGCCATGAGAGGTGCGATTTGCATATTTACATTTTCAGTGCCTGCCTATTGGCAGAGGAGTAAACCAATAGTAGCGAAGCCCCTATGGGCGACGCTCCACTCATAGAACTGGAGTTACGAAAGTAACCATCGGAAAAGATAGTCGGGCCGAATCTGTGACGGCGTCAGACTCGGCCCTTACTCTGCTGATGGAGGAAGATGCGGGGACGTGAGGGCAACGATGCAACTCCTAGCCCGCTTCACGCCTAGTCAGGACGGTCTGGGTTCCTTAGATGGCCACAGAGTGTCCAGTCTGGGAGCAGGTTGCCTGCATCGCACGGAAGGAAGAGCAGGAGCCCCGGCAGTAGGAGGAGGAGGCGCTGAGGCAGCAGAAGAGGTGGCAGCAGAGACTTGGCGGCGCTGGCGTCGCTTAGCACAGGAGCCGGGGCGATGAGCAGAGGATCGTGAGGCCAAGTGTAGCAGCAGAAGAGATGTCGTCCTCCAGTTCTCCCCGGAGAGAGGGAGAAGCGCGAGACCCGCCACCACAACCCACGTGGGAAGGGAGCGGGCCTGTCTGAGTGAGGGGAGTCGAGTCCTGCGTAGAAGCGTCCTCCTCGGACATCTCGTCGTCGCCGCTGTAGAATCCAGCACGGCGGAGACATCCACCTCCTGTCTCCTTGTAGAGAGGGACAAGGCAAAACAGGAGGAGCAAGCTGGGGGGTCGGTGAGACCCTGGCGAGCGTGGGCCGGTCCCAGGCAGGAAACACACAAAGGTGAGGGTACTGATCCGGAGACAGGTCGGCACAACGGTAAGAGGAGGCAAAAAAAACGTCTTCATATTTAGACGTCGACTGAAGAATGTCGACGGCAAAAATTCTCAGGCTGAAGCAAAAAACAGAGTTATCAGTAGACACTCAGCAAGCGTTGGCTGAATAAAAAGGGAGGGCGTTCTCTGGGCTCACGGGTCCTATATAGGGGCAGGCGTGCCCTGATAGGCTGTCGCATCTTGTATAATGAGTTTTCAGTATGGCCGCGGACGAGGACAGGGTAAACCACTAGGAGCTAAAGCCCCTCTAGGGGGCGGAGCTCCACGACATATAACAGCACTGTCAGAGTTATATCCCCCTATTTTATATGAGCATTGGGACATCTGGCTCAGGGGGTTTGGAACTCTGAAAGTGCTATCATTCGTAGCTGGTAAAGCTACGTATTCACCTCGCCTCATATTCACTTTTAAATCATATTTCGAGCAAAAATAGTTTTTACTTTACTGTCCAAATACTTTTGAATCGGTCTCCATATGTGGAGAAGGTTTAGAACATGTTTTCGGGTGGGTCTGATAACTGCAGTACTAGACAACGAAACTAGACAACGAAATACATTTTGACCAGAAATTGTAGTTTGACCAAAACAACTGTCTGGATGATGCTTCACCAGTAAAAGTAAGTAACAAGCTAAAATCCTAAATATTCCTTTAAGATGAATTAACTAACTGTAAGTTGTCCTGGATAAGAATGTCTGCTTAAAATATAAATGTACAATCCAGGCAGTGGCAGTAAGAATAATAAAGACCAGCCACAGCAACAGGAAGATGAACATAAGGTCCTTAATAAATCACATCTCACCTGAGAAACTGTGGCAAAAAACATCCCTATTTGGCACATTCCTCTGCTCTCATCTGTGTATCCATTGCTCTTTCCCATCTAATCCATCTCCCACTCTTTGTTACTTTGTTACTACACTTTTTTTTATGTATAATGTCCCTCATTTACTTGTTTCCTATCTTTCTCTGCTCCATGACATATTTGCTCCATGAGTTTCTTGCTAATGGCTAGAAACTCAATGGCTGTTTCTGCTCTGCTCTACTGTATACATGTTGATGGCCTCTACCTTATCTCATCTATATGACAATTCTCTTATATTGCAGATTATATAAGTTTTACTTGAAACATGCACATACTTTCTGTACTCCCATTAATGTTATGTGACATTATGAAAGTGTCCCATAAGTCACTGAAGTAAAAACATTTAGCTCCAGTGAAATTGAATAGTTTGGGCTTATGAAGGGATTCTTGAAATTCATTGGTTTCCTGGGACACAAGCTCATATGGAATTTCATATAAATGTCATTGCATTTCATTTAAGGTATGCTAATAAACATGCACTGTAGACTAAATCAAATTAAAATGAAAATAAATCCCCATAGCAAATTTTGTTTATTTTCATCCAATATAAACACATATGAGGTTGCTTTAGAATATTTTTGTATTATTTTTGGTACTGCTTCCTACTTTGAATTGTCACGATTGTTCAAATTCATATAGTTTCCAAGGTTGGTACCAGCAAACATAAATATGATGTTAAGACATCCCCAGAGTATCTGAAGGTTTTGTCATGGTCCCCTGGACATCTTTAAGACTTTGCTGGAATGCCAAAAATGCCATCCACTCTTAATTTTGTTTCTTATTTTAAAGGACTTCCTAGCACCACTATTGGTTAAGGGTTAATGTGTTACCCCCTATATGTTCGGTATGCCACCAATTACCAAATGGTTGCTGTGCCTACAGAAATCAACAAGCTTCTCTCATGTTTCTCCCTCCCAGAAACACAGGCACTCCTATTTGAACTGCCTCAAAACACCAAATCAGTAACCGTTATCAACTCAAGTGATTTGTTTTTAAAGCATCTTTGAAATTCACTTGAAATGTGCTATATAACATAAACATATTATTATTATATAAAATAGACCTAAATACAGCATTTGACTGTTCTAAGACAATGCAAATGAGCAAATCATAATTATTAAATGTGACCCGGCTCCAAGGGAAGAAGGATTACATGGATATACACAAGTCGGCAATAGAACTCGGTGAGTTGAGTGCAAGAAAATCTCAGGGAATCGAATCTTAGGCACGTTGATTTACATCACATCAAATGAATAATTGTATGAAACAAGGAAGAGGCTTAAGTTACAAGACGGTACAGACACTATCAAGCATTATGTTATGCGTTATCAGAGAGTGATAAATATATACCGTGACGAACACCATTGGCCAATTAGCCCATGGAAGAGATAAGACAGAGGAACAAAGCAGGTGACAAGAAAACATTAACTTTCTGCAAAGTTACTTTCCAATCAGATATCCAACCTATGTAAAGTTACTTTCCAATATGATATCCAACCTACACAGGATGTGGTGATCACAATGGTGGTTGGTCAGAGCAGCATAGAAAAGAAAGGCCTAAGACACAGAAAGGAATGCTTGCATATGATAAATATCTGGTCAGGGGCTGTGTGGTAATTACAAAACACACAGTTATAATTGCTGCCAAAGATGTACGGAAAAAATGGGGAGGGGGGTGAATGCAATTTAGGCAGAATTGGAACATTTGTAAAGAATTGGACACTTATTTCAATGAATGTGTGTTTGCTTTTAACACAATTATTCCTTATTCTAAGCATCATGACTGTAAGCTCAGTCTTTTCCTTCATTTGCAAGTGCCTTTGCAATTGTTACTTGCAATTGCAATGGAATTGGACTTTACTGATTAATAGAGATTCAGCTTACAGTTGCCGTTAAATGATATCAGGAGGTTTAGTACAAACACTGACTGATGACTGATTAGCAGAGGTGAAACAATTTTTTCTCTCTAATACAAGCACAGATTACCAAAACACTGACAAATTGTTGTGTCCCTTAAACCTAATGGAAATGTCAGCAACTAACTAGCAGCAAGTTATGCGCAGTTAGCAGGTTCCACTTTAAGTTTCAGGGAAGAAAGAAGGTACTAAAGTAAATTACCATTACTAGCATAATACAGTACCAGGCAACACTAGATTAACGTTCACATATGCCATTATGCACAAATGGGTTTTAGTCCTCACCTAGCTTAGAACAGGCCATGGTGAAGTTACAGTGAACAGATGTGTTAAAAAGCAGTGGGACGCCAGTGTAAACCAATCGCCTCGCAACACATCAACCCAATCAATTGCTTTGCATAAACGTAGCTATCTATACACTACAGTACATGGCTCATGAAATGCAGTTCCAGCGACAGGCTTGTGGACCAACTAGGCCAGATACAGTACTATACTTTGGGTTATGTGATGAAGCAATATTGCAATAGTCGGCTGAACCAATATAGGTGTTACTGTACTACTGCAGGAAGCAAGGTCTCCATCTCTCTAACAACATGTGTTAATTTAGAAACTCTGCCATACATCTTCAATTGCATTACTTATTGTTCCCTGCTCTGCGCCAATACAACTTCGTCAAATCTTCAGGGAGAAGGTTTAAAGGAACTTTTACATTTCTCCAGAAAAGCCTCTAAACAAAACGTTGAGATGATACATGACTGAGTTTCACTGGCTGACTCAATGTCATTTATAACAGTCCTCCCCAAAGTGTGGGATATCAGCAGGGAGGTGGGTGGGTGGGACAAAGGTAGCATGAGATGGTCTACAAAAAACAGCAGCTGGATAAAACTGGTGAAATTCTTTGATTAAAGGTTACAATCATAATGTTTCAGGCCTCAATTCCTGCACTCAACATCCTAATTTTCAGCTCGCTATTGTAATCTTCTAGTTCTAACTCTTGACTTTTGGTGGGTAGACACACTTGACACAGAGAAGCCTGCATCAATTCGAACTGCTCCACGCCTCTGCCCACTCTGCCTTCTATCCAGGAAAATGGAGAGCTAACTTAGACCAATTGAAAATACTCCAGTCAAACTGAACATGTTTAATTAACAGGCAAGAATTGCAGAAGGAAAAAAAAACATTTCCAAACGGAGAACATTTTGGTCAGGAGTGATGCTGTTTCTCAAAACAAGTAATAATTTCATTTGACAGTTGAAAGACAACCGTGGCAATATTATGACCTTTAAAACATAATTTATTACAGCTTATGGGCGGAAGAGATTTTTCTTGAATTCTCAGGCTCACTCAAGCCCACTCAAAACCACAATTTTTGGAGAAACGTACTAATCATTTTTAAGCAACCTAATACTCCCCCTTTAGAACACATCCATAGCCAGCTTGTTTTGTGCAAAATTGCTGCAAATTATTTGAAATGGGTCATGATGAAGTGATATCAAAACCGTCAGACAAAATTATACTACCCAAACCTCCAAAGAGGCATTAATGGCATTGGCATTAACAGATTGATTCATTTAATTCTGCACTAAACAATATTTTAAACACCAAAAGTGTTTTAAAAAGTTTCTAAACATCTCAGGAAGATGTGTTTCAATGTCACTTCTAAAAGTGTACTGTAAGAATGCATGAAACATTGCACAACAACCTTTGATCAATTGAGAGATATAGATTAAGACAGATTAGGTTTAACGCTATTATCCAGCAAAAACACCTATGAACTATGAATATGTCATAAACAAGACCTTATAACAAAGAAACATATGTTCTGTAATAACTGAGCAGAAGAGACTCATCGCTATTGCGCTATTGTGCTATTGTGTTTTTATTTAAACACTGGAAAATAATTTCAGTACTGACGCATTGTATCTGTAGAACAGTTAAATAAATTAGTTTCACTACCCCTTAAGTACTACAACAGTTAACCTTTCACAAACATTACAGGCTACAGACAGCTGAATCTCCTGTGCATTCCTTTATCACTCAAAAGGCAAGTTATGTTTTCTTTTTTGTACTGCTATGACATGGGTGTGATGGACACTTCCATTCAATCTTAAATACTCACTCTGGGAATTCTGGGAAAAACAAGCCAATTTTTTTCACTTCCCGCAGTATGTGAAAAGGGTGGCCAATGTCAAACGATGTGGGGTTGGTGATACACAACACTTGGATCAAAACAGACAAGAGAATATTCCTCAGGCGACGCAGAAATTACTGAGAGCAAATACACAAAAAAAGTATTAGTGAAATACACTTCTCTCTGATATAATTAGCATTTTTGGTTAACATCTTAAAAATAGCTTCTTCATGCTACACTTAATTTACAGTAAATGTAGGCTAGTGTCATCAGAAACAACTGTCTCTGAAATGTATAACATTTCCTGGATATGTATAACATTTCCTGGATATCACAAACGAGCACAAAGCAAATCCATTGATTTATTACATGCCCTTGCTCTCCTCTCTCTCCTTCCTTAACGCAGGTAGATTGAGGAGCATTGTGTAGCTGTCAGGGTTGCACTTCATTTTGAATTAAAGACAGTAAATTAAGCTAGTGATTTGAATTTAAAATCCCCAAAATGGAAAAACTTTTGCCATAAATAGCAACTCTCTCTCTCAGTTAATTGTAAAGTCATAAAAAATGAATGGCCCAGTTTTTAATCATAGAATTGGAAGCTTCTGTTCTGCTTTGCTCTGATCTCAGCTTGTTAGAGTGAGCCCCGTTTCGGCCTCGGGGGACCTCTTTCCAGAACCCCTTCATTTTCGTTTGCACTGCTTGCACAGTCTAATTTCATTTAACGCACACCAAAATGTAAATCCTAATGCTTTCGTCAAGAAACATCCTGAAAGCAACACATATTACAATATATGTTGATGTGATGAGCAAATTGTTCTATCCTCTAATTTAAAATCAGTAAATGACAGTGTAATGAAATATTAATAGTTACAATATCTCTCAGAATTTTCTCTGCCAAAATATATTAACTTGAACACAAATGCCTATATTGGAAATATAATGCATTGACATTTTAGTCATTCTGCTTACACCATTAGCCAGGGCAACTTTTACAGTAGGATTGCATACAATTCTGGCCAAAATTGTTACTGTATCACTGCAAAGGATAAACATTGCCTTAACGGATCTGTAGTATTCACAAATGTATCCTTAAAGCTAGTTTACTTCTGCTGTTTGATAGCCGACTTTTAAGGCAACATATTTTTTATATTTCTTGCCATTCTATTGATTGGCTTTTGTTAATACACTGAAGTGCTCACTAACACATATTTAGACAGTTTTGTGAACAATATTTGAGGGAAATAGGCCTTTTGTGTACATAGAGAAAGTCTTAGATCTTTGAGTTCAGCTCATGATAAATGGGGGCAAAAACAAGTGTTGCGTTTATAATTTTGTTCAGTGTATTAAACTGGGAATAGTTTAAAACATTGTGCATCACAGATTTTTTTAACAGAAAAAAAGTTTATGAAAACATGTAGGTAGACTAAAATAGTGTTATAGAAAATGCATAAGAACACCTCTTATTGTGCACTTCATCACTACTTTATCCAAGCTTAATAAACTCAACACCAACATAATTTCACCATCTGGCAGACAAACTCGTCATACCCGTATCCATTTCTTCCCACTTGATACTCGTACCAGTAATCAGAAAACCCAGAACTCCCCTTTCTTGCCAGTAGTCATCCAGACAGATATTTAAAGGTGCTTCCATCACGTGATCAACCCACTGAAACTACCAAACCTTTTCAAAAGCACACTATTCTAAAAAGGTGACCTCAACCTGTCTCAGTCCCAATCAAAATGACTTCCAGGTGTCCAGCAGGTGGTTTGGGGAAGGGGATCCACTTTTCTCTCTGTTTGAATAGGTTAGAAGTGTATTTGTCCCTCATATTGTCTTCTAAACCAATGATTGGTTTGCAAGATGGAACTTTTTAGTTGAGAAGACACAGCAGATGCATGCCCATGTGACAGGAGTGCACCTTTAATAATACAATATAATGACCAAATGAATGCCTGGCTAGCTAGGGCCTAGATTTATTGGAAATATTTAACATGTTCCATTTTGTTTCACTTATGAGTGGACATATCTTCTCTCCCGACACTTGTGCCATAACATCCACAGAGTCAATATCAACATTTGCCATATTATTTACTACTGATCTGTTGCTCAGTGTCTGTAAAGCAAACTTGAGTTCAGCTAACAAGACATTATACAGCTGTTCAGCTCACAATACAAACAAAATTAGAGAGCCCCAGAGGTGACATAAAGGAAAAATACAATATATATATATATATATATATATATTCCCAGGCCTCAAAATACTATTTTCTAAATATTTAATTTCTTCATGTCACCTTTGTGGCTCCGTAGTAACATATATACAGCAAAAAAATTGTAAGGCCTCAAAAAATTTGAAAGAAAATATGACTAGAGCGACAGCTAGAACAACAATAACTAGCCTACAAGGGAGCCTGATTTACATATTTTGTTTAGAGAGAGGTGTAAATATGCTTTGACTGAGTGAACAGACTGGAGGCTTGTGCATACAGTACGTCTCCGGCAGATGAGGGAGGGGCAACACTGCTTGAGCTAACTCAATTCTGGTAGCAGGCTTAAAGATGTAGCCTGTGACCTTGCGAGTAACAGAAATATTTTTGCAGACATCCCATTTCGAGCTGGATGTTTAACATGTTGCTTTTATGGGCATAATCTCTAAGTAGAATCACTATCATTCCTCGGGACCGGACTTCAATCTACATCACAATATCAACAACCGATGGCCAAAAATCTAATTGTTTGTTAAAATAAAACCATAAACCGACTTATGATGCCATCTTGCATATTTTGCAGACTAGAGCAAGGAGCCTCCGTTGAATGGATAGCATAGCATCAGTTGACTTCGGAACCACAATACACCAAGTCGACAACAAGTCGAAGAAAACAAAATCAACACCTACAAAAGTAACTGAGTCAGAGACATTCAAAGTAAAAAAAATAAATAAAAAAGATCAGATTGTGTTACTGTGGTGTTCTTTAGTTTATGTTCACAGCAAAGACAAGGGAACTGCCACTTATCCACAATCAGATGATCCTCTGCCAGCATGTGACCTGCTGGAACTTCAAGAAACATTAAGTAACAAATGACTTACACATGGAGAAATGAACGTGTGAAGTCACTCATTATCAACAGCTCCCTGTGAGTCACATTTTTAGCTTTTGAGGCTTTATTTCTGGCATCATCCCTCATATGTACAAACACCCACACACAGAACCACCATTCACTATAGGGTGTAGCTGCATCTCACTGGTAGGAATGGATCATCTAAATGTTCTAGTTCTAAAGAAGCCGAAATATCCAGAGCTCATGACGACATAAGGATGTAGTACCTCCCCGGAATGGTTGTAGTCAGTTTAGAGATTGGTCGTCATAGAAAATAGCTGCAGTGGTTAGTATCCAGCTTGTTTTTCTAAACGACCCGGAGTTTAAAGTGATGGAGTCTCAATGGCTGTCAGACATTGAAAACACAAGCCATTCCATGTCCACATTGCTTTCACTTCAGAATCGGAACACACGCAGTAGAAATGGAGCTGCCTTAGGTAACTTAACCTGCGATAGATAATAACCCTTGTTTTACTTCTCTAACGTAACAAATACTGTAAGTCATGTGGCTTTGCGATATCCAGCTATAAAACTGGATTGTGTCTTCGACTTCTTTAAAAGCAGACTACAAATTATAATCTATGTTTGGCAATGATTGTCTACAAACACAACAACACACTGGACTGCTGGCAAGAAAGGTTTCCCAAATTGTCGTGTTTGCTATCAGCCCATTTCAATGCCATGCCACTGACTCTGTAAGAGTAACAAAACAGAGACCAGGTCACTGTAACCATTTCATTTTTACAGATGAATATGGTTTCTTATATGTTTAAACATCCTCATCAGTCTCCTTGTCTTTTCAGGTGGCTTGTATTACAGTCCCTTCTACAAGAAGTTGAAGTACTGTAGATGGTGGAGTAGAAAGTGTACAAGACCAATTAGTGGAAAAAGAACAGAAATTGGCTTCCCGTGCAAACACAGAATAAATGATTCCAGCTGCATCAGAAACAAATAAAGAATTGACTTCAGCTTCTGGATCAATTCATTGTTATATTAATGAAGTGTTTTTGGAAGTAAATGGCTGCAAATATTTCTGCTAATCGAAAAGACTGCAAGAGTTGGTGTGTGATTTCATAAATTTTTTTGGCCTAGTACATGTTTCAATAAAAAAGTGAATTAGTCTATGAATAAAGCAAATAACAAGAAACAGTCACTTGTATTCAAAACAGTTCATTTGCTTTAGAGATCAAGGTGAGTTAGTACACAGAAGTATGCAAACTATCGTCATAATGAGCAATCTGACATTTATGAATGTCTTTATAAAAAGAGAGACAATAGTTAGACTTTTTGTCCATTGAACTCCTTTTGTCCTGTCGGTTTGTTTTGAATTGCATGCGGCCTGCAAGTGTGAGCCTTTAAAATGTAGGAAATGAGAGACAGAACAGGCATATGAAGAGAGGACCACCACACATCTGTTACATATGTGTTTGTGTAGCCCCATGCGAAAATAACAGTGCAGCACTAGGGTCAAAATATCCAGGCCATTCTTAAACATTTTAAAACTAGATAAAAATAGGTACATGTTAATTTACCTATACATCTCTGATACATGCGGGCAAAATAAGGGTCCATCCCCATGTATTCCAGCCTTCTGCCTATCTCTGAGGGCAGCATTGTGTTGAAAGCCAAGCCATAGTAGATTAAAACAGATTTTCACACACATCATATTTGAATTTAGTGCTAATAACTAACTAGCTACAGATATTCGCACACCCCACTCACACTCTTATAAAACATTTCAAGCGAGCTTCTACAGAAATAGCTATGATTTCAAGAAAAGACTTGAATAAGACAGCAATGTTGACTACTTATTGCCCAAATGGAGAAGATTTAGGACTGTATTGAATCTCCTCTGGAATATTTGTCCTGCCAAACTCTATTCAAGAGCAATGTGTAAAATGTTCCAGAGAGTCACAAAGAGCTCTAAAACAACATTGGCAAAAATCTGTATTCATGACCACCATCAGAAACACTGCAAAACTCAGGCTGGAAACTAATTTGCAACTAACCAGTTGTGCTGTAATGCCACTCAAACACCAACTCACTTAACTTGAAATCTGGCTCAGCTGTTAATTCAACTTAATCATTGTAGTATCTAGGGAGCATCCTTAGCCCTAATCTCAGGCAGAAGACTATATTACAGTGAATACGAAGAAGGAATTCCAGTCGGAACCACCCTCGGCAGCTGGAGAAAAACTTAAATTCACCAAGTGAACACAGATGATTACCACAGCAAATTGATAATTACTATTCAGTGTGTTTGGTACTGCGCGGTTCAGTTAGGATTTGTCTCTATACATCTATCATAGAATCCATCACTACACCTCCTCCATCAGGGCTTGGTTCGGTTCTGCATCTGCCTGCTAAAGGGATAGGAGTCCTCCATAGAAGTCCTCCATATTACTCCAGAACTAGAAAGAGTGCAAGAAGACCAACGTTGACTAAGTAGTAGCGAAACTGTCCTGTGTGCAGGCGGTTAACCATGAACAAAAATCCAGCCATCTGAACAGTTTCTTCGTGCGGTGGCCCTCCGGAACCGGGCACCTGAGACTGTGACCACATCAAGCCACCTTGTAACATTAAATGACATAACAGCATTATACCGCTCTAAAAACTCTGCACCTACATGTATTTACTCAGACCGTTTTATTTCAATGAATGTATGGTATACATTCCCCACTCCTATCCTATTATCCTACATGCTCACCAGCCATCAGGCACTATGTATTTATGTATTTTGTCGGTGTCATGTAACGCCAGCAGTGGTCTTACACCTAGTAAAATTAAATGTACGTGTGAATCCGACATTCAAAACAAGTAAACGTGATTCTGATAAGTTAAGCGCTACTGAACACATCACTACCGATCACGTGGGAGGTCAGTCAGATACACAGCCTGTGTGTTTGTGTGTGTGTGTAAGTGAGTGTAGGTGTGTGTGTGTGTGTGTTGTCAGTCTAAGCGCTGGCTAGCTGTCAAAACCTGCTACAACAGAACAGGGCACATCCCTCATTAGAGAAGCTGCTACTGCCTTTGGAAACCATCCAGAGAAAACACACACACACACACACACACACACATGCGCGTGTGCATTAAAACAGTCACCCACTCACCGGTACACCCATGTACACAGAGAAGTTGCTACCCACTAGTGCGCAGCACACAGGATAATACAACCACGCTACCTCTCACTCTCTCCCACTTGCTCACTCACTCAGTTTGCTCCATCTCCCCCTCCCTTTTTCCTGCAAGTGCTGGAATACCTCGCAGAAGGCTCAAGCGTGTTCTCCCCTATCTTTCCACCATTCTTCTCCACTTTACCGTTCTACTTCTTCTCTAGCTGTCTGGGAGCACAGCCTAAAGGACATCGTCGGTATGCTGTGACAGGACAACAGTTAATAGACTGCTGCAACAAGGTGTTGACTGATAACCAGTGAAAAGGAAAGATAGAAGAAATAGAAGCCTGGAACCTTTTTGGTCTCCATTGTACAGAGGTGAGTAAAAACACTGGTTTTATTAATTGTAATTATTGCTCATAGTTTTTTTTTTTCTGCAGCATATTCGGAAAATCTTCTCTAAAATATCATTTTATAAAACATTGCAGACTGACAGTAGGGGGTAGTGGGGTGAGTTCTAAAGGATTTTGTTTCTAGGAAACCATAAACAATATGAATCATGTGACCAAATGTTCTGTGAATGAAAAAAAAAAACACACGGGAAAAGTGGTCAGTAAGTCCAAATTAATGTTTTTTTCTCCAGCTTAAATTAATTGATTGTGTTGTAGTTTTCACGACGCATTAATATAAAGTATATGAAGACTTAATAATTAAGTTGGGTCATGTATGAGCTACAGTGAATACTAAAAGCATGAAAGGTCATCCTTGTATGTTTGACCTAATATAGTCAAAATGTTTGTTATTGGGTAAACTCCATCTGACCAAAGCCAATTTGATCCAATGGCTTAACACACCCCATACAAATGATATTAACATTTTAGTCATTTGATTGTATAGTATTTAAGAAATTAGTGCATGTTTGATTGTTACTAAACTGGCATCATAGCCTATGAAACATGTACAAATCTAAAATATGGCTAGCCTCTGTTAATGTTCTTGAATGCCAAGTAGGTGAGAGAAGGGAAGGTAAAAATACAGGTAAATATATGTTGTGTTATAAAAGTGGCGTCAGTATGAGATACAAAATATCTGATGATATGGAGCTTGTCAAACACATCAAGAACCTAGCTGACCAGCTTCATGGGCAGAGGATCTGCCTTTTGGCACATTGATATAACATTGTACAGTGTATGACTGGTCAATAAACATTTCAGTTCAACCTGTCCCTATGCTTATTGAACTTACTACCCAGGGTAAATGCCATCAAACCACAATATATTTGGATGATTTTTTTTCTTCTCATAACTGTTTTGTTTATTCTCGATTCATTTCCAGGGATACCCAATATCACACAATATGACGTTTACTAAGAAAGAACTGTGATTCATAACACCGTTTTGACGGTTGGGAACAGCAGATCTACGAATGCAGATGATTACCACAGCTAATAGATAATTACAATGGAATCTGCTATTCAGACTGTTGTTCGACACGATACCCTGTTGGCCGGTTCAGAAATGTTCCCCTGGCAGTTACCGCGGCGTGGCAGAAGGGTTAAAGGGATTGTATCGGGAGAGCCAACAGAAGGCTTTGACTCACTCTCATAGCTTTTTGTTCAAGAGCCATTCAAAGTGAGTGTTATTTTGTAAACCGTAGTCTACCACAGTGCAGCCTCAGTTTGCGTTGTGAAACATCTAGGTGTGTGTGTGATACAATACATACAAAAAGAAAGAACAGTGAAGGTGTAGGGTGTGTTTGCCTTCATACCCCCCCCCCCCCCCCGCCTCTCTATACTGTGAGCTGGAGTGACAGGCAATGTTGGTACGTGTTTGTGTGTGTGTGTGTGTGTGTGTGTACCTATGTGTGTATGTTAATGCGCCTTATTCTGTGTGTGTATATGTTGGTAACTTGGAAACAGGAGCCTGGAGAACAAAGCAGCTCATGTGGGGTAGGAACATAATGAAAGCTCCCCAGACGCTCTATAAAAACAGTCTGAAGGGAGGGAAGAATGGAAGGTATCACACAGTACATACTGACAGGAACCAACAACACAGGTCTGATAGGCTGGAATGTGTGTCCTTGTTTCAGTAGACACGGGAGAACCAGGTGTTCTAAAGCCTGAAATGTGAGGACATGGTTAGGTTTAGAGTTAGGGTTAAGATTATGGTTTTGTGTGTTTGGATGCATTTTTATAGTTGATCCTCGCATACACAGTAATATCAATGTGTGTGTGTGTGTGTGTGCGTGCAAACGTGTGGTGTTGCATTTACTTTTGTGTGATCCTAGCCTGAGAAAGTTTGTCTCATTTCCATGTAGACCTTTCAAATGACTCCTGAGTCCTCATTTTAGCTGAGTACTATATGGTGTTACATTTATACTTCTATACTGTTTTATATTTCTATAGTGTTCAGTGTTATGCAAGCTCTCTGTAAGCTTTCTACAAAGGCTATTAGATGTCACTGTGTGTGTGTGTGTGTTCTAATGCATCATTGTATTATTAAGAAATAGAGTGCTGTAGAACCTTTGGACTATACACTGTTAGATTTACATGTATATTCACGAGCAGATACATGCATTAGCTCCGCCTGAAACCTTGGGGTTAATGGAGGAGGCGACAAGGCACACACAGTCACGCTCAGAGGGATGCACGTACACACGCACGCACAACTGAACACACACAGGGGTCACCCAGTGTGTTAGAGAACAGCTCAACAAAGAGACACACCAGAGGTATTGGCATGGTACATGGTTCTCCTGGGGGTTATTGGCAGGTCAGGGCGTCTCTGACAGACTGCTCCTCCCAGAGGAGGCACTCCGATCAAGCAAACTGATTGGGAAGAATGGGGTCGAGGGTTCAACAGCAGTCATCCTAAGCTTCTTAACTTGAATACTCTGGATATTACTATGATTGGATTATTGTATTCATACTAGTATACACTCTCTTTATTTTGGACATTTTTCCAGTCTGATCATAGAATTGCGAATAAACCTTTTTAATTTAGTGTGATCTTTGTGGGCCTTGTAGGCAAAGTAACTGTTTTTTTTTATCTTATTCATATCATGAATTGCAATGTATTATGGCATAAACATAACCACGTATGATTGTTAAAACTCCTTTCAAAATGGTGCTGCCGTGAACAACCCAGGCACAGAATAATTAGCGTAACAGGAATTCGATGAAATTAAAATGTTCAGAACAAGGCAAAAGCGTAATGACATTTGGCGAGTGTCATTACGCTCACTGCCCTTGTAGCCTGGATTGACATGGCCGCTGCTACGTGCGTTCGTCTCGGTCCCTTGGCACCCGACTCACAGCCTTGGCAACATTTTACTGTTCTTGTAAAACCACAACGCAATGTGGAGAGTAGGATGCTCGTTTTCACACATGTGGAAATGTTAATTATGTAAATGCCCATATGTTTCTGGGTATTTCAATGTAATTAGTGGGGTACATTCACATATTACTGCTATAGTGTTTCCCAACAAAGTATTTTTCTGTAATGTTGTATAAGATGGTACCACCTCACTTTTACTCCTGTGTTCACTACATTTGACCAAACGTTGTACGTTGATACCATTTCAAACAACCTTTGGATCCATGCTTGCCATGTCTTCTCTCACTCCAGCATCAGTGCTTGGCTCCATTTTTAGTCTTCTAATTTCAGTCCTGACATGTCATCCCTCTTAGGTGAGAAACGCATTTAGGGGGGATAGTTAAGTGGATTGTATTAATGAGAGGGATATTTCAGAACACTAGGGAAGGACGACGGTATTGGAGTCTTAATACGGACAACAGAACACAGTTAGTGATATTTCTACCCAATCTGGGAGCCACACTGAGAAACATTTAAGCATTGACAATTATGACCTAGCCATAGGCATAACAATTGCAAGACTACATTTAAATACACTCAGAAACATCATGAACACAAAATGGAATTGGCAATTAGACCATCATTTAAAATGTTTGCATGTCAGCTGCATGAAAATATGTAAATCTACTTAAATGGGCATATATACTTCAAATAACGTTGTTCAATACATGGAGTCGGTACAAGCAGGTTGGTTGCTAGGATATCTTATACACATTACAGCATATCACTGAATAACTGGTGTTTTGTATTTGTATTTGTAGTGTTTGCTTTCAAGACCAGGGGCCTTATTCATCATCCATGTTTACATTTCACACTAAATTCTAGCACATCTAGAGAACCAACAATTTGTGTGCACACTAAATCATTGGGATTTAGTCAACTGCCTTGGAAGAGACGCTATATATGTGTGATACCATCTCGGTCTTCAATAGCACTAATTTGCAGCAATTTTGTAGCCTTCCCAGGGACATCAGACCAAGGCTTTCGGGGCTTAAGCCCCAAACAATCGTTGCTCAACCCCTAGAGTTTGTGCTGGCGTTGTGTAAATGAAGAATGAGGGCACTCTGTTTTAATCGCTCTGGGATGTATAAAACTAATCAGCAGTACCAACCCAGATTGTATTTGCTTACAGTTACAGTCCATGTTTTAAATACACTCATTGTTTTCCTACACAAATTTATTCAGACATACTGGAGAGATGCAGGATCACCTGCAGTTCTCCAGCGTTATCCGCGGACCACAAGTTGAGAACCACCGTCGTATTGTATTTCTGAATGTGCAGAGGCCATTCGTTTTAATCACTGGGCCTTCACATCATCTCTCATGTTACAGGGAGAGCGCTGACTGATTTTGTCTACAGCAGGAGATTGTAAACAAATCTTGCCAATTAGTCCCTTAAAATAGCCTTTTAATGAGACCGCAACAGAGAAAAGGAAAAAGGGAGGGAGGGAAAGCGGGAGAAAAAAGAAACGATGGCGAGAGGTAGGGAGAGACTAAAGGTAGAAGTAGAAAACTAATGGCTGATACTCTAGGTGTCACATTTCTGTCAATATAACCAATTGTCTTGATTTGATGGAGGGAAGAGGAAAAGTATAACGGACAATGCCAGTGCACAATAGCTAACCTAGTACTTCCATTTCAAAGTAGTTCACATGCAGTGATTTCAGTGTGTTCATATTTTCAGAAGTAATACACAGTAACATAGCACAACAGTAAGATCAACCGTTTCCATAGTCCTATAACTGTATCCTATAACAGTATCCTAACCCTACACCACCTCATCATTACACTTAAACTTCCAAAGAATGCAGGTGGCTGTTACCAAAGCAGCAGATATTGTTCTGTAGGTGTACACTAGAAAGCTGTAATCCCTGGGCCTGATTGGCTCAGTTAACGGCGTCATTGCATTCAAATTTGCCCAGGCGACAACCGAAGTTGTGCAATGTGCAACTGGTGTTTGAGGCGGTTATTCACTCCTTGCGGCAACTTGGACACTTGTGAGCTCAATAGAGGTATAAAAGAGGAGAGCGCGTTCCATCAGCTGCACAGGGGTTTCGGTTTTGACATTCAGGTTGAGCGAGCAGCATGACAACAACTACAGCGTCAGATGTGCTTCTGAACTCGACATCAACTGGTCTGCAGGTAGTTGCAGTGAGCAAGCAGGGCCATTTACACATTGGAAATCATTAAATTGGGGAGACAAATGCCGTAAAATCTTGTTTTTTTTTAAAGTGAGAGGATGCTTTCCGCACCACTTTCTGTGTAGTAATTACAGTAATCCAGAGGACAGCATAACTTCAGGGTGGTTATATAGTATTTGTAAATGTTGCATGCGGTGACGTCAGTAGGCTGTTGTCATGGCGCTCCTTTCAAGGCTCTGTGGTTACAGTATCAAAGGGTCCGAAGCCTATAGCAACCACAGTTATGCTTCAGACAACGGAGTAAATGATGAAAAAAACACATAGAACAACATAGAATAGCGCATGGTTTCATAATATAAGAGCAGTGTTTAAGAGATTTAATATAATGTGCATTTTAAAGTGACTGTTAAATTTAGTAATTTATTAATAAAAACTTGACACACTTAATATCTGTTTCCCCAAATGGATCTGAATGGGACATACTATCTAAATTTGTTTTGATAGCTTTGGTTGACAGTGTTTGAGAAGTAATCTGCACACCTGCATACTATCTGCCTCCAGTATCCTGTGCCCGTTCTGTTTTGCCCCTTACCATGTAGTTGTGACTATGAAAACTATTAATTTCTTGCATGCACAGCCCAATACGAGCCCCCACAGCATTTGGATAGGACTGAGATCTGGGCTTTGACTCAACCAAACCATACATTTCTTCATTTTGAGACATTCTATTGTAGATCTGCTTGTGTGTTTTGGATTATTGTCCTAATGCAAAATTCATATTAAGTTCAGCTTTTTGACAGATGGCTTCACATTCCTACCAACAAAACTAGTTGCTTAATTTGCCAAATATGCTAAACCCACGGAAGACATTTTTATAGACCTATATGTATGCCTGTAACTTCATTTAACTATCAAGCTAGCTGACAAACTTGGGGAGCTAGTTGTTTAAGACCCAGCGTTAGCTAGCTAACTAATAGGATAATATGTTAGTAAGCTAGCCTACAGCTGTCACTGCAACAAAAACAGTAAATAAATAGTTAATAAAATAAGGTTTAAAAGAAGGTATAAATTCTACCTAACCCATCTAATAGATATATATTTTGTTTAAGTAGATTTTAAGCTTAAATGCGCAAATGCCTTGTTGGTACATAGATCCAATCACATTTTGAATTTTATAGCTTTAACTATCTTCAGCTATCTTCAGAAAAACCTAACACAGCAAATGTGTCAATTACAATGTAAGCGAGAATGGGAATGCATGAATGGTCACCAGTACTCTCAAACATTTATTTTCAACAATTTCCCCAACCACTGCCTTGGAACATTGGAATCACCTTCGACCAAAGGAAAGAGAGCATCTGGGCTTACTTCCAAGGAATGACCAGGACCGACCCAGCTTAATTTCATAGGCAAACCAGCAGAGGGATACTAGGTGGTATGCTGCTGGACATTCATCATGTAAAGTTTTGCTCCTTGTTTTACGCTACCTGTTAACCCTTAATCCTTCATGTATTATGTTTTCAATGGTCGTATGCACAAGATACAAGGGGCAATAGTTACCTAGTAACCATGTGAGCATATTATTTTCTGTAGTTACTGGAGTGCCTAGTTGAGCGGAGTCAGTGTAGATGGTCAGACCAGATCAAGTGCTCAGCTGTTTAATGGCTTGTAGATAGAAACGGAACTGTTTCCAGGACACTTAATACGAGACCCCACAAAAACTGATAGAGTGCCTGTCTAAGCAACAGTAGACGAATAAACAGCATGTGGCTGGTGTAGAAACGGTCCTTGATAATGCCACTGGGTTTCGCCAAGCTTTATTTTGTACAGTTGTCCCGGTTTAATCTTTATCACCCACTAGAAGGTCTTGCAGATTGGTGCAGAGCAGTTCCCATATCAGGCCATAACGCAGCCTTTTGAGATTCTCCTGACAGTACTGCAATTGTATTTTTGAGAGAACTCAGGGAACGCTACAAGTTTTTATTTGCCTGAGGTAGTAATCACTGTATCGCCACCTTGACAACCCCTGTGGCATTGATGGAACATGAGTTCTAGGCTATGTGAACACAGAGCACTAGCTTACTCTTTACTGCAGCCGTGTTGATGTGGATTGGTACATACAGTATTCCCTCATCTGCTTAAGTCAATAATCGTCTACTCTGTTTTGCTCACAATGAAGGAGAGGTTGTCATCCTGGCAGAACAATGAAAATGTACTTTCCCTGTCAGCTGATTTATGTTTATCTGGCTTACAATTGTGCTGTTGTCGGAAAGCTTGGCAATTGTTGTTAAGCAAAGTCACGCAATCGTGGGTGAACCGAAGTAGGCAAATTGGATTGGGGGCACTGATCCTGGCAGCCTGTCATTGAAGTGGGCCAAGACAAGCCTCTCCAAGTACTTCATGATGATGGGGGAATGTGACGAGGAAATGGTCATTTTCGAATATTGCCTTGTTTTGTTTTTGGCACTGGGACAATGGTGGTCTCCGTGAAGCAAGTGGGTACTACAGACTTCTACAGGATCAGGCTGAAGATTATTTTAGAAACTGCCAGCTGGTTACATTACGCACTAAAGACTGGCACGAGGATGCCATCTGGACTGATAACTTTGTGAGTGGTCATTCTTTGCTGGTTGGCTCATTGTTTTCCACCTCAAAGTGAGCATAGAATGTGTTGAGCTTGTTTGGGAGGGGTCATTAGTTGAGGCACTGCAGATGGATTTGACTTTTCAATCCATGTGTGTACAGTATGTGTGATCAGGTTTTACTACAGAAAATCTTAATTGTCCTAGGTTTACAGAAAAGTTAGAACTGAGGTTACGGTTTGAATTTGGGTTGGGCATTAGGGATTAAGTTTGGGATTGGGGGTTAGATTTAAGGCTATGGTCAGGTTTTCCGGGTTCTAGTTAACATTTGGGTTATGGTTAGACAGGATTCAGGTAAGGATCAGAAAAAAAGTTGTCAGTTTAGATGTCCTTAATTAGACAAATTCCTTTATTGTTAAACAGCGATCACAGGCTGGAGTGATTCTTTACAAGATTTGTCCAGCTTCTCCTTCCTCACCGAGTGAACTGTCACATATTTGTCCGTGGAGGAATAAATAGACTCTCAGGCAGGCCAGACTTGGGATAAATACGCGCACGCACATGCACAGCATCAGACACAGCATCAGTTATGAGAAGAATCCCATCTTCATCTGTATTTTGTGTCAGGTCTAAAGAGGAGAACTGATATGAATAAGCTCTCCCAGTATCAGTGATGTGTACTGTGGCTGAATCCAGTGCGTTGTATGTCATGACTCCGGCAGTTGATGGGATTATGGTCAATAATAATTTCTCAGGACGACACACATACACACGCCAGGCCATTTCCTACACTATATACATGCTTATTACTGGATGACGATGTCTTATCTCTTTTCTGTTTCCAAGGTAACAGCAAGTATTACTCCATCTGCACAAGGGAGTCTTGTTTGGTTTGTTCATTTCTAGTTGGTCATTCTTACATTTTTTATGTACGTTTTGTCATCTAGCTAGAAGTAGTGGAGTTGGACACTTCATTTATCTGTAAACTACACTTGTAAGACAGTGAGTCAAAAGTACAGTAGTCGGATGAATTGCCAATGTATTTCTGGTTACCACTGCGCTCTGACCACACAGTCTGGGCGACTATTCTATCACTTCCGAGACCTGGGGTTGATTTTCAGAACATTTAGAGTCAATCAGAATTATCAGTATAATGTAATCCTATTGGGATAGGCTATATTGCTATCGACTGGGTGAGTGATTTTACACCATTTTAATACATTTATAATCTGGAAGAGAGGATCCATAATTCTAATTGTTTTTGATTCATAATCTGAATGCTTTTTATTGTTTTTATTAATTGGATAATACAATTCTGATCTAGATAACAAAATATGAATTTCCAATTGTTTGAAAAGGCTTGCCATCTAGTGAACAGCATTTATTCACATTACTTTATAAGAGTTGTAACCAAGGTTCTTGTTACATGACTACTTTTATATTAAATTAATGTTAGTGGTCATTAAATCCATCTGGCAGTTAACCAATAGTAGCCAGAAAACCATGTCATGCAGCTAGGCTAGCTGGAAAGCTATAGTAGTTATGCAACCCCATTTCCAAAAAAGTTGGGAAGCTGTGTAAAATGTAAAGAAAAACAGAATGCAATGATGTGCAAATCATTGAAACCCTATATTCAATAGAAAATTGTACAAAGACAACATATCAAATGCTGAAACTGAGAAATGTTATTGATTCTAAGAAAAAACATGCTCACTTTGAATTTGATGCCAGCAACACAATAAAAAAAAGCAGGAACAGAGGCAATAACTGATTAGGTCAATAGGCAACAGGTAAGTAACATGATTGGGTATTAAAAAATCATTCCAAGGAGGATGGGCCTGTCAGAAGTGAGGATGGGGAGGGTTTCACCACTCTGTGAAAGACTGCACAGGCAAATAGTGCCACAATTCAAGAATAACGTATCACAATGTAAAATTGCAAAGAGTTTGGGGTCTCATTATCTACGGTGCACAATGTCATTAAGAGATTCAGAGAATCTGGAGTCATCTCTACGTTAGGGACAAAAACAAAAACCAATACTGGATGGCAGTGATCTCTGAGTCCTCAGGCGGCATTAAAAACAGACATGAATCTGTAGTGGACATCACTGCATGGGCTCAGGACCACTTCCAAAACCAATTGTCTGTGAGCGCAATGCGTAACAGCATCCTCAAATGCAAATTAAAGCTCTACCATGCAATGACGAAACCATACACAAAAAATATCCAGAAATGCCAGCACCCTTCTCTGGGCCCAAGCTCATTTAAGATGGACTGAGGCGAAGTAGAAAACTGTCCCGTGGTCTGACAAATTAAAATTTGAGATTTTTGGGAATCATGGACGCTGGGCTAAAGAGGAAAGGGACAATACGGCTTGTTATCAGTGCAAAGTTCAAAAGCCAGCATCCATGATGGTATGGGGGTGCATTAGAGGACATGGCATGGGTAACTTGCACCTCTGTGAAGGCACATTTAATGCTGAACAATATATACAGGTTTTGGAGCAACATACGCTGCCATCCAGATTATGTCTTTTCATGGAAGGCTTTGCTAATTTCAGCAAGACAATGCCAAACCACATTCTGCACTTATTACAACAGCATGGCTCAGTAGAAAAATAGTTTGTTTGCTAAATTGGCCTGCCTGCAGTCCAGACCTGTCACCCAGTGAAAACTTTTGACGCATTATTAAATGAAAAATAAGACAAAGGAAATCCTATATCAAGCAAGAATGGGAATACATTTCACTTTCAAAACTACAGAAGTTGGTCTCATCATTTCCCAAACACTTACAGAGTATTGTTAAAAGAAAAGGTGAGGCAACACAGTGGCAAACATGACCCTGTCCCAACTTTGAAACGTGTTGCTGGCAACAAATTCTAAATGGGCATGTGTTTTTCAACACAACACAAGTCCATAATGTCCATCCATCCATCCATCTTCTTCCGCTTATCCGGGGCCGGGTCACGGGGGCAGCAGTCTAAGCAGAGATGCCCAGACTTCCCTCTCCCTAGACACTTCCTACAGCTCTTCCGGGGGGACACAGAGGCGTTCCCAGGCCAGCCGGGAGACATAGTCCCTCCAGCGTGTCCTGGGTCTCCTCCCGGTGGGACGGGCCCGGAACTCCTTCCCGGGAAGTCATTCCGGAGGCATCCGGAACAGATGCCCAAGCCACCTCAGCTGACCCCTCTCGATGTGGAGGAGCAGCGGCTCTACTCTGAGCTCCTCCCGGGTGACCGAGCTTCTCACCCTCTCTCTAAGGGATTGCCCAGTCACCCTGCGGAGAAAGCTCATTTCGACCGCCTGTATCCGGGATCTTATCCTTTCGGTCATGACCCAAAGCTCATGACCATAGGTGAGAGTAGGAACATAGATTGACTGGTAAATCGAGAGCTTCGCCTTGCGGCTCAGCTCTTTCTTCACCACGACAGACAGATACATCGACTGCATTACTGCAGAAGCTGCACCGATCCGTCTGTCAATCTCCCGTTCCATCCTTCCCTCACTCGTGAACAAGACCCCTAGATACTTAAACTCCTCCACTTGAGGCAAGAACTCTCCACCAATCTGAAGTGGGCAAGCCACCCTTTTCCGACTGAGGACCATGGCCTCGGATTTGGAGGTACTGATTTTCATCCCCACCGCATCACACTCGGCTGCAAACCGTCCCAGTGCATGCTGAAGCTCCTGGTTTGAAGGGGCCAACACAACAACATAATACGCAAAGAGCAGAGACGAAATCGTGTGGTCCCCAAACCTGACACCCTCCGGCCCCTGGCTGCGCCTAGAAATTCTGTCCATAAAAATTATGAACAGAACTGGCGACAAAGGGCAGCCCTGCTGGAGTCCAACATGCACTGCCGGCAATGTGAACCAAGCTCCTGCTTCGGTCGTACAGGGACCTGACAGCCCTTAGCAAAGGACCCAGGACCCCATATTCCCGAAGCACCCTCCACAGGATGCCGTGAGGGACACAGTCGAATGCCTTCTCCAAATCCACAAAACACATGTGGATTGTTTGGGCAAACTCCCATGAACCCTCCAGCACCCTGTGGAGGGTATAGAACTGGTCCAGTGTTCAACGGCCCGGACGAAAACCACACTGTTCCTCATGAATCCGAGGTTCCACTATCGGCCGTATTCTCCTCTCCAGTACCCTGGCATAGACTTTCCCGGGCAGGCTGAGAAGTGTGATCCCCCTGTAGTTGGAACACACCATCCGGTCCCCCTTCTTAAAAAGAGGGACCACCACCCCGGTCTGCCATCCCAGATGCACTGTCCCCGACCGCCACGCGATGCTGCAGAGGCGTGTCAACCAAGACTCACAACATCCAGAGACTTGAGGAACTCAGGGCGGACCTCATCCACCCCCGGTGCCTTGCCACCGAGGAGTTTCTTGACTACCTCATTGACTTCAGCCCGGGTGATGGACGAGACCACCTCTGAGCCCTCAGCCTCTGCTTCCTCAATGGAAGACGTGACGGCAGGATTGAGGAGATCCTCGAAGTACTCCTTCCACTGCCCAACGACATCCCCAGTTGAGGTCAACAGCTGCCCACCGCCACTGTAAACAGCGTTGGTAAGGCACTGTTTCCCTCTCCTGAGGCACCGGACGGTTTGCCAGAATCTCTTCGAGGCCAGCCGATAGTCCTTCTCCATGGCCTCACCGAACTCCTCCCAGGCCCGAGTTTTTGCCTCCACAACCACCCAGGCTGCAGTCCGCTTGGCCTGCCGGTACCCGTCAGCTGCCTCAGGAGTCCCACAAGCCAACCAGGCCTGATAGGACTCCTTCTTCAGCTTGACGGCATCCCTTACTTCCGGTGTCCACCACCGGGTTCGGGGATTGCCGCCTCGACAGGCACCGGAGACCTTACGGCCACTGTTCCGAGCGGCCGCTTCGACAATGGAGGTGGAGAACATGGTCCACTCGGAATCAATATCTCCAGCCTCCCTCGGGATCCAGTCGAAGCTCTGCTGGAGGTGGGAGCTAAAGATCTCTCTGACAGGAGACTCTGCCAGACATTCCCAGCAGACCCTTACAGTACGCTTGGGTCTGCCGAGTCTGTACTGCTTCCTCCCCCGCCATCGGATCCGACTCACCACCAGGTGGTGATCAGTTGACAGCTCCACCTTTACCCGAGTGTCCAAGACATACGGCCGCAGGTCAGCTGAAACGACAACAAAGTCGATCATCGACCTATGGCCTAGGGTGTCCTGGTGCCACGTGCACTGATGGACACCCTTATGCTTGAACATGGTGTTCGTTATAGACAAAATGTGACTAGCCAGAAGTCCAATAACTGAACACCGCTCGGGTTCAGATAAGGGGGGCCGTTCCTCCCAATCACGCCCCTCCAGGTGTCACTGTCGTTGCCCACGTGTGCTTTGAAGTCCCCAGTCGGAGCACTTTCCAGCACCCCTCCCAGAGACTCCAAGAAGATTGGGTACTCTGCACTGCCGTTCAGCCCGTAGGCGCAAACAACAGTGAGAGACCTATCCCTGACCCGTAGGCGCAGGAAAATGACCCTCTCGTTCACCGGGGTAAACTCCAACACATGGCGGCAGAGCTGGGGAGCTATGAGCAAACCCACACCAGCCTGCCGCCTCTCACCATGGGCAACTCCAGAGTGGTGAAGAGTCCATCCTCTCTCAAGGAGTGTGGTTCCAGAGCCCAAACCGTGCATAGAGGTGATCCCGACTATCTCTAGTCGGAACCTCTCAACCTCACGCACGATCTCAGGCTCCTTCCCTGCCAACGAGGTGACGTTCCACGTCCCTAGAGTTAGTTTCCGTGTCCAGGGATCGGGTTGTCGAGACCCCCGCCTTCGACTGCCGCCCGATCCTCTACGCACCGACCACTTATGGTCCCTCCTGCAGGTGGTGAGCCCACGGGAACCATAATGTCAAAGTGAAAAATGAAATCCACAAATTGCTGTACATTTATTGCAAAATATGCATAAGCTTTCACCCCCATTGCTATAACACCTGAATTGTTGTGGTGCAAACAATTATGCTCAAAAGTCTCACAAAAAGACAACTACTCATATCAATTCTCAGTCCAAGTGGAATAAGATTCTATAATCTGATAAAACCAAAATACAGCACTTTGGACTCAACATTAAACGCCATGTTTGGCACAAGCTAAACACTGCACATATTCCTGAGTACACAGTCCCTACTGTGAAGCATTGTGGTGGAAGCATCATGCTATGGGGTTGCTTCTCTGCGTCAGGGCCTGGAAAGCTGGTAAAGAAAGAGGGAAATTAGTTCAGCAGCAAAGTGTGCATGATTCAATGATTCATCTTCCAGCAGGATAATGACCGCAATTATACAGCCACAGTTTAACTGGAGTGGCTTTAAAAATGCTGATTTCCTGGAGTGCCCCAGAGGAAAGAGTTCAAAATGGCTATTTTACAAAGAATAATCGCCAAACATTGCTGCACCCAGTATAGCAAAAATATTGACTAAAGGGGTTGAATCAATTATTTACTGTTTTGTATTTCATTTAGAACAATTTTTAGGTTTTACTTTTCACTTTGACATGGGGGTCCAAGGGGTGTGAATATTTTAGAGAGCCACTGTAGCTCAGTTTGTAGAGCATGGTTCCTATAATGGATGGGGTCTGGGTTCATTTTCCAAGGGGTACCAGTATGAAAACATTTGCATTCACAACTAAAAATTGCTCTGGATAAGAGAATTGGTAAAATAACTAAAATGTTAAAGAACGTTTGTTCTAGCTATCGAAAGAGCTTCCTCACCATTTCACTCATTATTGTGTATTCAACGACCATCCTCATCTCTGCTATGTGCCAAACATTGAGCTATGGGAGCCAAGTTCTGTGCCAAAGGTATGTGGGTACCCGGGGGCAATGGATTATGGTCCAGGAGGGAGTGGGGCAAATTAGTTATTTAATCATAGAAAAACATTTCAGTTAACCCTGATTTGAGATTAGATTACTAGTACATGTTTCTCCATTGAACATAGTAGTATTTAACAAAAAACTGTTTTGGTGCTCTTTCCTAAATCGGTGGGTATGTGAAAGTCTAGTAAACTATTCTTCATGAAGCCTGATCAGATTGTTTTGTGTTAATGGAGAGAGGAGCTACACAATACCCAATGTGGCCTGACCATGACTGCTCTCTTTCACAGTACTGGCTCTAGCCGTTTGGGGGCCCTAAACAAAAGGTTATTTGGGGCCCCCTCTCTTCTATTCTCCCTAGCAGTCACAGGCCCCCTATCAGTTGGGGTCCCTTGCAGGAATCATCAATTGTAATGTTCCCTATCCCCTAACCTTAACTTCAGCAACCAAATCATTGTGCCCAAAAGTAACCCTAAACCTATCTCTAAATAGCATTTTTTCCTTGTGGAAACCAAATTGTCAGGCTTCAGACCAGGAAAAGAGACACACAGCACAGACTGCATTTGGCTAGGACGGGCACTTGAGACTGCCATTGTGTTGTTCTGAAGGCCCAAGGGTGTTCAAGTGGCGCGTACACGCGCGTCAGGCTTGGCATGCCAATGCAGTGTGACTGACAGCCAGATCGGAGCAGAGAGGCTGTTAGCATCGCTGTTAACTAAACACAGACACACTGACTGCTGTGTAAACACAGCCGAAAAGGAGGAGAGGGGAGACAAGGACGGTAGCAAGAGGGGCGGAAGAGAGGGGAAAGATGTGAAGAGGAGTGGGAGGGATGAGAAGAGAGAAGGGAGTGGGAGTAGAGGGGGGATGGAACAGAGAGATCAGGAGAGGGGGAGAAAAGGAGAATAGTCAGAGACTGGGACAGAAAGAAAGAGGAGAGAAGAGGTGAAAGTCAATCCAGTCGACTACCATCCACACAAAATATAGTTCTTCGGGCATTATCATCAAGAACTGAAATCTCCACTGACAATACTCCTGTTTTCCTTTCTTCTTTCTGAAATGCAACCCATTTTGTGCGATTTTGGTGAGGCTGACATTTTTCCCGCACCGATTTGTGCTAATTTTTCTCCGTAACAGGAGCACCATGAAGTCTAGTTTTCTTGTGTTCTTCGTGATACTGTTGCATTCCATCTGTGGTGGTTTCATCTCAGTTTCCCCACCCAGTCCTGGTCACAATTAAACGTTCGCCCAAACTCCCAGAACATCGATATGTGCCTTGAAAACATTAATAGAGCGAACACCCTCGGTGGACAAACATTGTATTTTGATGTACGCAATGTGGATTATACCCAATGGGGTTTTCAGCATGCGTAGAGGTATTACCATAGGGATGTTTTGCTTCACTGGCCCCTACAGCTAGTGTGCTCAGTACTGCAGTTTTATTCTGGTGTCCACATACATACACCTTCCCATTCAGAAACACTGGTCAGCTACAGGACATATCACATGGGTGATATATGAAATGAGACAGTGGTGATTTCAAGCATCACACACATTGCTTACCGTACACACAGTCACCCAAACAGATGAGGTGAAAGGGAGGGATTGGGGTGAATAGAGGGAGAGGGGGAAACGGAAGACAAAAGGAGTAAGCAACAGAGGATAGTGGGAGAGAAATAGAGGAGGATGGGGGAGAGAGGAAAAGTGGACGGTAGGGGGAGAGAGAAACAGGATAGATGGAGCGAGAAACAGAGGAGGATATAAGGGAGAAAGAAAGAGGATAGAGGGATAGAAAGGGACAGAAAAACAGAGAGAGGGTAAGGTGAAAGAGAATTAGACAGACAGAAAAAGACTACACTTCTCCTCAAACAAAATATTGTAGATGTGTAACAGAAAAAGAGAACAGAAACCACCTGGGGATTTAGTCCAATCTAAAGTGAGGGAGCCAACGACAGTTTAATGAACAGTTTAAGTGAAGGAACAAAAACAGGTGCTTTTCCTTCTCGTCTTCCTGTCACCCAACTGGGTTTGTGCATAAAGCTGTGCATACAGAATTGGTTGTGCTACGTGCCCATTGTCCCTGACAGAGTAGTTTGTGACTGATACAAGGAGCAGCAGAAAGCTCCAGCTGATATCACGTTCTAAGAATCTTTTTTTAGTGAGTAAGTATACGTGAGGCAATTGGGTGATTACTGTAAGTCTGGCAGGGTATCAGGTCCGGGGCCTCATGTACCAATCTTCTATACGTTTCTTATTAAATTCTGGAATTTAGTCTGGTTTCTAACTAAATGCAGAAATCCGATGATTTGCGTGCAAACAAAATTATTGGGATTTATCAAACTGGCATATGCAACACATATGCATTCTTCTGTTGATAAATCAGACCCATACTACAGTACAGTTCTGCATACATGAACGAGCTTACGGTCCCCGACCAATGAACGCCTACATTTACCCATATAAGGTAGCCAAATTAGCCCTATTGACTATGTAATTTCAGTATACGCACGAAGCAAGGTAAAGACCATTAAAAAAAAGCTAACAAGAAAATACATTTTCCATAACATGATATACACATATTATCTGATACAGAATCAAAAAAACATGTCCTTTTTCAAAACATATTAAGTGGCCCGACAAGGCATAAATATTCCCAACCTGGTCTCAGAAGGATGACGTAGACTATTTTACGTACATTTTAGGCAGGGAATTTCGTAAGATATATTGCGTGCTTTAAAATAACGTTAGAGTATGAATGGAGAAAATAAACCTCTACGCATGGTTTGAACCAGCAACCTTCCACATTTTAAACAGGCACACTACCCACTGCCCCAGTGAGGAACCTGTCACCAGTCTTGGTGAGAGGTGTTGTCACAACATAAATATGTTTGAAGTGATTTTCTTTGTAATCCTAACCCAAATCATAACCCTAACCTTAACCCCAGTGCTGTGATACCTAACCTTAACCCAAACCCTAACCTGAACCCCAGAGCTGTGAGACGTAACCCTAACCAAACCTTAACCTAATCTTTTTTGTTTCCTAACCGTAGCCCAAACGTTTTTATGTACTTTAAATAATTTTATTGGACTTTCCTCAGCAGGGGTCTCAGTTTCCCTTTTCTTTTAACCCTAACCCTAACCCCAGTGCTGTGATGCCTAACGTTAACGTAACGTTAACAATCAAATGCTTTCATAACATATTCTACCTTGCTATTGCTGTTACTCATCCAAAATCCCCATGTCTACTGTGGGGCAGTGGGAGAGACGACTTCCTTCTCATCCAAATGTGGCCGGTTTGAAACACAGGTCAAACATTTTGTTAAAAAAATAGTTTTTCTAAGCATTTGTAAATATCATACGTTTGTCTGGAGTTTGTATGTTATTTTAAGTTTTAATAGTGCTCGTAACATTTGATACGTTGTAATAGCGTTCGTAAGATATGTTACGTTTTATCATTTATCATACATTTTGGTGGCGCATTGTAATGTAACTTAACGTAACGTCACATATCATACGAAGTCGGGTGCCATGGATTTTGGGAAAATAGTCTGCGTAGGTTCCTGAGACCAGGTTGATATTCTGCAATTCAAGACATGGCTGCTGTTGTAAATGCAACCACCTCATGTGAGGACTCTGAATATATAAAATAGTGGTCAGACATCAATCAAGGTGGACGCCAGAAAGTGATTTGCTGCACTTCTAATCAGTGTCCAAACTACAGGAGTTGGGCAAAGTGTGACAGATATTTCTCCCATTGACTAGCAAATCAGAAACAGTTTGTGCATTCCTGTAGGCTATTCATATTTCTATTTATAAGATTTTTTCCATGTGGTTTAGTTGACATTCCTCTACCAGCTTTTCTGAAATAGCATGGTATTTCTCTAATTCAACCATTAGGCTGTGTATACGCATGGGTTGAAATGTGTGTAGAGATATGCACACTTTCCCGCCAAGTTCAACATTAATAAATGCTAACCTTTCGTCAAAACTGAACACATGGTTTTCACACATACAGTATTTGTGCGTACACAGGATTGATACATAAGGCCCCCAATGACTGTGTTGTGGTGTGTGTGTGTGTGTGTGTGTGCGCGCGTGTGTGTTTGTGAGAGATGGAGACAGAGTGCCTGACTGGTCAATTCGTGAGGGAAGCCATGTCCAGACAAGAGCAGAGATGTTGGCATTGTGTAAACTTTAGTTCTGGAGTAGAATGAGCCTGCAGGCACAGACACTGAGACAATGTTAGAGATAACTTTAATGACTTTAACTTAGCCTCACTGTTTCCTTCTGACGAATATAAAGGACAGAGCAGCACAATGGTCATCTTGACACTTCCAAGCATTTAATGGATCCTTAAATCAAAATGTCAGTCTGAAATAGATCTTAAAGACCTACATCATCATATTTAGTACACATTGCAAATAAGATTTTGCTAATGATTTGAGTAATCTGTACAATAAGCCTACAACAATCATAGCCTACAACAGGAAAACATTAGAGACATGTGTTGTACAAAATCAGAGTAATGATTTTACATGGTAACTCCCAGGACATGGACAGACATGCCTGTTAATAAAACAGAGTATGTCTCCAAAAATCTGGCAATGTTAAACTTTATTAAACAAGATGTCTGAGTCTGTCTGCGACAGTAACGGCCTGTGACTGTGCACTGGGCTGGGCTAGGACTGAAGATCTCTAAACTATCTGGACCTGTCTTTTCTGGATGCTTCTTCTGTTATTGACCATTTAGCAAAAACTCTTTTTCAGAGTAATGCGTACATTTTAGGAATTTTGTATACAGTAGAAACCTGATTCTCATTGACTTATGTGCTTTGTAAAGTGCGCGGGACCTCTATTTTTCTGGCTCTGGGATTTCGTTTGGCAACACAAACAAAGAATACCATCCTGTGCAACGTCAGGAGATCTGTAAATCATTTGCGGAACGTTGACTTTTTCTTCTATTCTCTACAGCCGTCACCTGTGACACCCTGCAGCCATGACGAGAGAAGGCAGAAGATGGGGCACATAGCCTGAGACAAATTAAACCCTTTTCACCAGCCGTGGGCAGAGACCTAACCTCCTTTCCCAGCTTCACTCAGCTCCCCTAAACCCAGCTTTACCCCGAAGCTGCCCCTCCTGCCCCCCCACCCACTGCCCATCCATGTGGATCCAGAGACGACCATGTACCACCGCTGGTCCTTCAATGTCCTGCTGGTAACCTTCCTCCTGCTCTCTACTGCAGGTTAGATCACTTGGTTTTACCAATGTAAATGTTTATTGCACGTGTGTAATAAATGCGCTAATGTTTATAACACACTCGTAAGGGCACTCAAACCCTCCTGTGTATTTTCCTTGTTGTAAATGTATGTACGCAACAGATAATCACAGCAAGGGATGTTTGGAAGAGGCATCCTCAATCGTAATACCACCAGGGTGACTCAATGTTTCCTTCATTACTGGTCGCAACACTTTAGAGTGCTTCCTCCATCTTGTAGCGAGATTGCCGAAGCAACAGGTTAAATGAAGTGTGTAATAGGAGAGCTGCTCCTGATAGCTTTAAATAGCCATTTCATGGTGGGTTTTAGTGGTTTACGCTGGGGTGTCTGTCAGTGTACAATGGCTAGCTGGGAGGATATTAGGAGGGATTCCAGACAGCCATCGTTCAAATGTTATAGTGTATGTTTCACTGGATTATAGATCCCCCCCCCCCCCCCCCAATTTGCCATAGGGACAGATTACATCCTCCATCAACTATTTTCTGGGTGACAAATTCCATCTGGAGTCGGCTCATGTCTCCTAGAGCACTGGAGTAGCCTGGTGTGCCGTTCTAAAGGTTGTTGGATTCTGCATGTGAATGATGACAATAAACCTTCCATGCAGAATATATGCCTGGATGCACCCTGGGTAAAAATGACTGTTCTACTGGTGAATCTGGGCAGATGCTACCGACGTTATCGGGTTGTTTTAGGACATACGGCTTCTCCAATCTCCATCAACATATAAGCGGCAAACTCACCAGAAGCAGGCGGGCGGAGCGAGTAGAGAGGTGTGGGTGAAGAGGAGGAGACAGGTAGATGTGTGATAGTGCAGTATGCTAGCAGGATAATCAGTCTTTGCTGATAGCAGTGTTGTGTTCCCAATCACTGGTTTCATTCAAAACGTATCGCGAAGCCTCTTCAAATTCAAATACGATTTTGGGAATAGGTGGACTGCAAAGCCCATCTGGCTTTGTTTAGGCAATTAGAAATAAAGTAGTTTTAAAGCTAACTGCACACACGCTTGCCTTTAAAGCCTTTAAAGTGTATTGCTGCTAAGCCTCTGTGTGGCCTGAAAAGTCAGGCATTATTTCAGAATCATCACACGTTTGAACCATTTCCCCATACAGCCCAGGCAGCCAAGAGTATATTTTGCTGTTCACTACCCAATATGCTGATAGGAAAGGTAAGACATTTAACCCGTATTACAGTGGAGAACAAAACAAGACCAATCCCTCAACTACCCCTTTTACAGTACCTCTCATTATCATAACACTCAGGTAATAAAATATCACTGTCACCCTTCTGGATCATATTGGTTCCTGCTGGGAAACTCCAATACATGTTTGGGGAGATGGAGGTTTGTTTTTTTGTGCATCTGTGTTGTTAACAGAAGTATGGAAGATCCATTTTCTTTTGCATGTCACATGGGTTTTAGAATGCTCTTCAACTTAATTGTTTCCATATGTTTCTAGGTGTATTACTGGCTGTACTTAAACTGGACAGGTGGTCATTTCTTTCATGTGCTTTCATGTTGTCTTATTATCATCATCAAGCAACTTTCCCTTTAACTTCAAATGTCCCCGTATTTTCACTGAATGCCCCATTTAAAACATACTATCAGAATGTTGCTGGAACCTTAAGGAACATGAAAAATCTTAAGGAACATTCTGCTGTAAAAATGTGTTTGTATTTCTTTACCATGTTCTTCTGATGATTGGATTTGAGTGAATGGTTACAGAAATGGCAGAAGTCAAGAAAACGTAAGTTTAACACTTGTCTCACTGTATTTGTGCAGTAATTCATCAAATTCTAATCTAAGAATTATTCAAAGGAGGAGATTATTACAAGAAAAAACGTGCAAAAGAGCTCCAGAAGCCCATTCACGCCAGTATAAAAGGGGGGGGGTATTATAGGAAATAGAAAAACAAAATTCTGAATACCTAATATGGCATTATAGTGTCTTTCATTAAAATGAAAATATGGGCAGCCCATGTGGCCCTCAAGCCAAAAACTTTTCCTAACCCTAGCATTACTAAATCTAGTGCCAGTTTGATTATTTTGTGATTTGCACAACAACGACATATGCCGCTATTGTGAGAAGAAACAGTGGCAGAGGCACGAAGTAGACCGTGTGTCATGTGAATGAATGTGGAAATGTATTTTTTTTATTTTCTGTTTTAATAGGAAATAAATCAGAGGGTGTAATGTTAACAAAAAGTTCAATTTGTCACAACCAATAGAAGTTACACTCACCAGTCGCACTGGGGCGGGTTTGAAAGCATAAACCATTCATGCGATAATAAGGTTATACGTTCTCCATGATGAAGACGAAATAGAGCACTCAATTTAACTAAAGACTAAAATTAAAACAAGGCATGTCAGTTCAGCCAGTGGTGAACTCGATGTCCCATATCCTTGGTGGCACGTCCCAACCTTTTTTATTTTGGTAAACTAGCTGGATATACACTAAACCAGAGAGGTTAAATTAGGACACCACCACAGCACAAACCAATAAACCATGGTGGTCCAGCAAAGAGGCTTGTTAAATATACACTAATTTACCCAGAAAGCAACTTCCAATTCATTGACATTGCGCAGCCCAGACAGGGATAGGTACTGTACAAAGCTTTGTAAATAAGCCCCAGACTGTCTGCCAGCCCTGTAAATCCCCAGTGGGTTTTTCCAGATGCTACTTGACGAATTTTTCAGCCTCCTTAATGGATGTCAGCCATACTGTTTTTGCCATTGGAGTTAGTTCTCAACTTGGTAGGGTAGAGGAGAGAGAGAGACCGAAACTGATCTACAGACTACCTAGACATGACCTCACTGTGCTCGGTCTTCCCATGCCATCTTTATCTGTCCAAGTGGTTCATTTTGCGTGATGCCAGTGAATAACATAATAAAGGTTTGACGTCATTCACTGGCATCAATGAACAGTTTCTTCTCTAAATGCTGTCTGCCAGATATTTGAAACACATTAAGGTTTGATTAGAAAGTGAAAATACTGTAAAACAGCACAGAAAAACAGGGTCAATGGGCAACAATTAAGGAGCAAATTCATAGCACCAATTGCTAAGTAAAGTAATGAATAAGGGGACGATAACAGACTTTTTTGTCAAGTGACAAGACGAGAGAATCATGGAAACCCCTACTCTTTTATTGCCTAAGGGTTTTTTATCTAGCCTATATTACCCCAAAAATCATGCATGGATGCATACTTCTAAAATCCACCAGAAATTATCGCAAAACAAACAGTTATTTTAGACTTACTATAATATAGCTACTGAAGTTTGTAGTCAGCGACGTTTTTATCTACCCAGAACAAAGCCTAATGCATAATTTGCTTTGACTGTGATGAGATTCAAACACAGGACCTACTGATTTCAGGTCTGCATCTCTAATCACTACGTTATTTAACAAGGGGTAGGCAGTCAGTCACTCACTCATTCAGTCAATAGAAACATTCACTCTTCTTGGCCGGCTCCGCTTACACGGTCTGGCAAAAACCCTTTTGCTATTATGTTAGCATAGCTGAAAATTGAAAAAGCAGTAAAACTGGCCTTCAATAGACAAGTTGAGTCTTTGAAGCATCAGCAATTGTAGATTAGATTATAGACTCATAACGGCCAGAAACCAAAAAAAAATATTCTGAAACTTGTCAGTCTATTCCTGTTCTGGACAATGACCCAAAGCACACCTATTTGGGGAAGAAGGAGCTGGTAGTCTGTCTAAAATGTGTCTGTGCCTGCTGGTGGTGGAGCGGCCAGCGCAGTCACCGGATCTCAACCCAATTGAGCTGTTGTGGGAGCACCTTGACTGTATGGTACATAATAAGAAGTGCCAATCAAGCCAATCCAATATGTGGGAGGTGCTTCAGGAAGCATGGGGTGAAATCTCTTCAGAACACCTCAAAAAATCGACTACAAGAATGCCAAAGATCTGCAAAGCTGTAACTGCGGCAAATGGAGGATTCTTTGATGAAAGCAAAGTTAGAAGGACACAATTACTATATCTAATCTTGTCAATTACTATTTCCTATTCAAACTAATTAATAAGAAATTCATGTATATTTCCATGGGAAACAAGTTAATTTGTGACCCCAAACTTATGAATGGTAGTGTAAATCTAAGATATTTCATGGTTTTTAGGACAGGAAGCTGATGAAGGAGCAGTAGGTCTGATTCAAATCTACACTGCAACAATAAATGTGCACCAGAGGGAGCAGCTTAGACCGCTGGACACCCTTAGGACACAAGAATGGGGATTTGCATAGTGACTCAAAGTACTGCTGGTACACTTTTCTGGGAATTTTGCCAAAAACTGCAGTAGCTTGAGTGGAGTCTCTGTTCCATCTTAAACTTTCTTGAGATAACAGTTTGCTATATGCAATGTTTTTACAGTGTGCTCAACTTCTTAGAGACATTCAGATTCTGTTTTCCAATTCAGTTTGATATTTTAGATTCAAAAATGTTCTGCATCCTGATACCTTGCCTGTTAGGAAAAGTTAAAGAACAGAAGACAACATAGAGCTCCCTTTCAGCCAATCGCAAAGTACAACAGAATAGGCATGTGTGTCATGCTGTTGTCTTGCTGGCAACAGTGTAGAGACTGTATGAAGCACAACCAGAAATATTGAACAAAGAGTATTGGATATGACACCTGATTCAACACAATTTTGTACAATTTCACTGTACCTCCACTGTCAATGCTAAGCTGTAGGTGTTTTTCATAAATGTATCACTGGCTAATTAGGGCACAGCAGGACAAGAGGTTCAGTGCCTAACAACAGTATTCACCTGCCATGATCTTTCCTAATTTTTCTGTGTGACCAAAATTGATTTAATTACGGGGTTTTGACACTGATGATCAACACAAAAAAAGGTTTTTCTTGACCAGCTTTTTTAATGAAACCAACTTTAAGATTAAGATGTGTTGTCATTCCTTAATTGGGGGCAAACAAAACAGTCTTATGAACAGTATTACCCCAGTTTACATCAGACATTAAGTAAAATGAAAACTTTCAGATGTGATTTTTGTAAGGCAGTACGATGGTTTTACACAAATACAATTTTGAAACTTATTTGCAATATTTTCAACATGACCATGGATTGCTTAATTTAAAAGTGGGCAAAATTAGGGACATTTTCTGACATACTCCAATGTCTGCAAAATTCGTTCATATCAGCTGTAATTGCTAATACCTTGACAGTAATCAAGCCCTCCCTTGCATATTAATTTGGCTGCTGATCCAGCCTCTAATGTGTGTTCAGGTATATCTGTGCGCATGGAAAAAATAAGTAGGCTAATAAACTAAAAAGGACGTGGCAAATCAATAAGCACAGTTGTTTAAGACTGTTTTGTTTCTTCTTGACATTAAGAAACAGAAGTGAATGAGCAACCGACAATGGCTTACACCTGCAACAGATATCAAGGTAAGACTATTAAAAGCCTGACAAGCACTTGAACAGTTTGTAAGTAGTATAGTTCAGTGCTTCTAGTGTGCTGAGTTGGATGAGACAGACAGACTCTTGAACAAAGAGTGAGCATTGTCCATTTGGTACTATCTGACATAGGTCTGTATTCATAGCACCTTAAAATGTGACCAAAAAGGTATAACTCACACAGGACTGCTTCACTGCAACTGTTACCAATTCTGAACCAGCATGAGTCAGACATCCAATTAGCACTGAGCTTCTTTAGGTTTGAAAATGTCTGACCAACTTTTGCGCATAATAACATTAGTCAAATGCAAATTTGGTAATGTCCTGCTTTGCTTCTGAATTCAAACAGAGCTAGTCTGTGTCACGTTGAGATGAAGATACAGAACCACATGCTGGCCTTTCTGCAGGGCAACTAATCAACAGGCGTTCTATACAGCACATCGATGCAAGCTTGTACAGACAGAGAATGGATTTGAGCCTGAAATCGTTGAAAGAGTGTTTTTCTTCTGCCTTTTAGGTCAAGCAGATGGAGATAATGATGCAGGAAAAGGGTTCAGGTGTGTGACAGCATGGCAATACAATATGTTGACTCATGAATACATTATGGTGACTCACTGAATGTAGAGAAAGCAAATGCTTCAGTTTGGCTTTAATGTTTAATAACTTCTAGTGAGCCTGAAACACGGCGTGTTGATGTAAGTGGCGTCGTTTCAGTCCGCCAGATGGGAGGCAGTCTGAGAGTTGAGCAGGTGTGAGAAATGCTGAAAACCGCAAATAACTTGGTTTGTCAATTTAAAATGGTCATTTTGAAAACGATAAATTTGAGCTTTTAATTTATACTATTTTATAAACTAAAGTTAGTTTTCCTTCTTTTAGGTTCAGCTGATGGGAGAAAGCCCGAGGATGAGATGCAGTTTGCCTACAAAGCAATACAACCTGTCAATGTCAATGGCAAATGATTTTGTCCTGAAATACTGCTTTAATTAAAAACACTTTCTGGAGTCTTTGAAGAATGAATAATGATGACATATGCAGTCTTGTTGAGGCCGAAAGCGAGCGCACACGTTAAAACAGCATTGCCAACATAATTGTCATGACAATCCAAAAACAGTTGTTTGCAATATAGCCATTTTATTCATAGGGAATTTTCATTGCGCTTTCCTTCTGACTTGTCATGAGGTCAATCACTGTAGTCATACAAACTATACACATGGGAACCTAAACAAAGGCTATTCTCTAAGGTAGATAGTGAATTCACAAGATGTAATGCCATTTTTCTGCAACTCAACCAACATGCACATTGTAAAACATTGCAACCAGATTTAGGCATTATTTGATGGGGGAAATGTTCTATACATTCAGAAGTGTTCTATAGATTTCTTTCTGTTTGGGAGGCTGCAGCTTGTGCTCTCTGAGAGCTGTATGAAAATGTAGGCTCAAATCAGTCACTCATAGAGAGGGATATTTCCCAAAGCGAGGCTGGAAGAGCTTAGACATGGCATACACTGTTTTAAGTCAACTGGGTGAGACTTAAAACTTCATTGGCTGGTATTTTCTGGTGACCTGGTTTGACATGGGTTATCGGAAAATATCTGCAGATGAATCGGAAAATCTCAACCAGGAGACTACATTCAAATTGTGAATGCCTATGTATATGAATGAATGAATATGTATAATTTAAACTGCATTATACGTCCTCTTTGGGTAAATGCATTTATTTAGATTAAAAGTAGCCAATAAAATAATACTGATTCATATTTTATAGTAGTAATGAAAAACTACACTATAACAAATGTCTCAAATGCAGAACATGTAAGAAAGCTGGTACACTCCACTCCGCTACATGCCACTGGAAAATACCGTAATATAAGGGTGATAACATTTTCATGTTAGGTCACAGTCGTCATTTGTTCAGATGTTTTCATTTTAATGATGCTTACCTTCCAGTTAAAGACAGACATTTGGCATTGGCAACTTAATTTGACTTTTGTTGCTTATGAGTCCACATGAGCAAATATATATAATTATATAATTTATATAATTTATCAAAATCTGCATATATTTATCAATTAATAAAGATTCTTGGCAAAAGCAACAGAGAGTCACACATCCAGAGTTTGCGGAAACCTAAGATGTGGGGAGTGGAATGATGGTGGAGTCTGTCCAGGAGCGCTCTGATATGACGGCAGGTTCCATACATAATTATGCCAGTGGAGCGAAAAAAGTCATAGATGAGTACAAGAACTGCTTCAACTCATGGGAGGGCTCAGTTAGCTGGCAGTGGAACCTTTCCCAATTAACCATTGTCACACTTCAACAGCAACTGGCTGTAGCCCTAATTATTTCTGTAACTAGTGTGTCAACATTCCATAGCTTATAGTGATTCAAATCTATTTAATTCATTCTCACATAATTTCTTTTAGTTGATCTATTTTATATATCATAAAAGTTGAGCGAGAAAACACTGAGTACTGATAGACATTGTATTACTGTAGACATTTAGTTACTGTTTGTTTGATGGTTGGAATGGTCCAGACAATGGATCTAAGCGACATTGAACGTATAATGCCCTCTTGGGCTTTTCAAGCAACACAGTGCCTTGAGTTCACAGAGAATGATGCTGCAAACAACAATTCAGTCATGGAATATCCTGTTGGACGAAAACAGATTGTTGATGAGAGAGTCCCAAAGAGAATGGCAGGAATCGTGCGAGCTAACAGGCTGGCTACAAACAGTGGAGTACAACGGTGGTGCGTAGAACGCCTTGTCGGAATTGAGAACTCAATGCCCTTATCACAAATGGCCTATTTCAGGCAACCACACCGGGCTGAACTCATATCAGCTAAAAACAAGAAAAAGCATCTGTCTGCTAACTGGTTGTCAGTTCACTTGCGTGGCCAGCGGAGTCGTCAGATCTCGTCCCGATAGAGATGAGATGGAAGGGGGCAGTGTGCATGTACCAAGTTGTCCAATCGGTGGCAACTCCGTGATCCCATTGCATCAGCACAGTGGAATCTTTCCAACACTTAGTACAATCCGAGCCCCAGGCTTTTGGCTGTTCCCGAGGACAAGCGGTCCAACTCAGTACTCCATGGGTGTTCCTAATAAATTACTACTAAGTAATTTAGTGTATATTTTAGCAGCAATTTATGGATATCCACTTTAGTTGTCACTTGAAGTGTCGGTGGCATCCTCTTCAAGGTTAATTCAACATGCTGCTTAAAAATGTATGAGGGCACAGCCTCTGTGGCCATTGGTCCGTGTAGGCAAGCAATAATTTTGACAAAACCCTGTGACCTGCTCTTGGGTTGTTTCTCCATCAGGACTTAAAGTACTTGTAATTGGTCCACTGGGCCACGGACTGGTACGGCCCATACTAATGTACATTTTAAGACCACTGGTTTAAACAATTGATGCTTGGGGCCGACCAGTCGAGCAGATAATTACATCCGATAACAAAATCTTTATTAGCTAATTGAAAGTGTCTACTTATTTGAACAAAATCCATTGCTGTCCCCTAAACAATCCATTCCACAAGTCTGCCGCAATGTAACCGTCCATGGTTGTGGTCGGACAGAGTAGCTCGCCTCCTTGCTTCCTAGCAACTGCTTGTGGTAAGATGGGCACCTCCAACTTAATTTTAGTGGTTGGCCAATGAATGTATTGTCCTCCAAGCATATACATATTGGTGAGAACTTCCTGGTTGGATGAACAGTGTGATAAGAAGCAAAATGGCTTGTCAAAGTAAAGGCACATCAAGGAGTTTTTCATTTCCAAAAAGTAGACTGTTTGCAGACTGACCATGACATTTAAGCTGTTAAGCAGACCGTATTATCCATGGGAAATGAAAGTTAGTGCATACCTTTTAAGATGGCTCCCTTTGCTGATCTGTAGGCAAGCCCCAGGGTCTCCAACTGAAAGCAAGTGGAGTTGGGGTGTGTAATTAAGGGGTAAAATTGTACCACTTAGAATGTTACAAAGAGACAAGTAGGAAAATTAATACAACAGAATGTAACCTTTGTGATCATGTATCATCTTTAATCGGACTCCATATTATTTGTGAATAAATGCGTTATCATAAGCAACCATAAGATGCCAGTTAAGACTTTTAAAGGCAGCTTGCCTTTATGCCACCACATACTATATAATGACCATGTAGTCCTGGGGGTTACAACAATCCCTCAAAGGCTTTTTCTCATCAGTCAGGTGTAGAAGTTAAGTAATTGTCTAGTAATCCAGGACTGTGTAAATATGTAAAATATCATAAGTGATCAAATTATCATAAGGGACCAATTTGGGTCTAGTAAGGTTATGAGCCTCAAGTCACGAACCAGACATTACAGTAACCAGACAGATCAATTCAAACTTCAACGCATCTTACCCTGGCTACAACAATGAACAAAGAAATTGGCATTCACACATTTACATATAGTCAGTTAGCCTCCATCCAAAATCTAGACGTTTGGTCTTGCTGAAATCTTTATCCATCAAAGCTGTACCTGTAACTTATGATACATAACATGTAGAAACATATTGGAGAGTTTGTCCCTTTGGGGGAAAGACATTGAAAGACCAAACAACAGTGTAATTAATCTAACCAATGCAATTTTACTACTTTGTCGGTTTGTCCGTCTTCACACCTAATTTATCTGTGTGAGGCCACTTTGACCCTGCTCCTCTCTTTTGAGGAAGCAAATATGCTCATTGGTGTGAGATTAGAATGTCCCACTGGGTTGAGAGCAGACTACACTGCACCTTCACAGACTTTCCCAAACACGGCTTTCATTAAACTACAGCCAAAACTGTTGATTTTGATAATTGATTAATCTGTTGATTAATACTTCTAATTAGCGATTGATATATATATATTTTTTAAAATACAAAATTAAATGCCGTGCTTTTATTAAAATATATTTTTGAAGATTGAATGGATTAATTCCACAATGGTGCTTACTGAACCTGTAAAATAGAGACTAACAGGGAGAAACAGGCAACCGCAAACACCACCTGTAAAATAAAGACTAACAGGGAGAAACAGGGAAGAGTAAACACCACCAGTAAAATAGAGACTAACAGGGAGAAACAGGGAAGAGTAAGCACCACAGACAATCTTCTGGCAGGAATCTTTAACTGATGTACACAGGCATCACTATTGAAATAAATGGATTGACTGGGGACGCATTTTCCTCAATGTTTATATTGCAGAGAAATACAGAATTTGCAAACTCTGTCACTCATCACATGATCCATCAGTTACAGTAATCCTGTTAGGTATATGGTGCTGCTTGACCATAAACAAATTCCAAGTGTACAGGTAGACCATTTGTTTGCGGTTGATAATGTGATGTTAATTCATATCAACCATGCATTCAAGATGGACAATGTCTTCTTTCGAACACAACTCAAGCCATGAAGGCAAAAATGAAATCTCTGAAAAGCAGAAGACGGCTTGTTTTAGATTAATGTGTCATGCTGAGCACTCTTCAGACCTCTGCCTTCATGACTCCAATGTGTTTTCTCATGTCTGCATCGATCACTGTCATGCTCCAATGCCAGTCGAGTTCAACTTGGCGAATCTTTCCTCAAACTGTCAATTTTTATAGTCTACAGTGTAAAGTGTAGAGGAGTTGATTTGCACACACCTTTCCCCTAGTGCAACCACAGCCTCAAAATTTTGTTCTCAACTTCATTTGATATTTTTTGCTGCGTCCCACATAGACCTAACCAATCAATAATGAAATTTGTTGCCAACTACTATACTTTTTATTATCAACGCTATCGATTAGTTGTTTGCAGCGCTGCAGTGAAGTGAGCAGAGGAGTGGGGTGACATGGGAACTCTTGGGAAGGTTGACCACCAGACGGCCTGTGGCATTCTGGATAAGTCGCAGGTGTTTGTGAGTTGCAGTAGTCCAGATGTAAGACGGCAATGGCATGGATTAGCACCTATGCCGCTTCCTGTGCAGGAGAAGGTCATATTCCACGAATACAGTTTGTGCTGAATGACAGGGTGTTGTCAAGACTTCATGCAATCGCCTAGCAAAAAACATGACTACTTCAATGTAAATAATGTACAAAATACTTTTGGTACTACAACGTAGGGGGAGTATACGCGTAACATGCTGCAATTTCGTAAAAAGGCTCATAGATTAAAATGCCCTCCAATTAAAGCTGTGTTCACTGCATACCAAGTGGACAGTGAAAGTAAACCTGAGTTCACTGCATATCAAGTCGACAGTTAAATTAAAGCGGAGTTCACTGCATATCAAGTGGACAGGTAAAATAAAGCTGTAAAACAGGTGGTAGAGAATACTTCCATTCTAAGAGACATTTTGTTTCAGAAGTGTGAGACCTTCCATTTGGTGCGATGAAGTGGAGGATCAGGCTGGACAGAGCAGGGATTTCATCACTCGGACTCAAGCCTTATTAGCCTATAAAGGCGTGATTTATTTTATGTTTAGGTTATGAATGCGGTGCGAGCGTGTACCCCATGTGTGTCATACCAAACCGACCAACGGAAAGGGAATCTACTTATCAATCCCTTCTCCCTGACTACAATCCTCCTCATCTATATGCAAATGACAGCCTGGCCTCGTTTAGCTGCCGCTCCAGGCTGATATGAATTGGTTGCAGAGACCAGCTGAGACTTACGGACAAAAACGAAGCCACCAGTTTCTGGCGAGGCAGTAAGCTAATGACTTCTTGGGGCTTCATGAAAGAAAGGGAATATCTTAAGTTTTAGTTGGCTTCCGGTTGCGCTCGTCACACACGATTGCTGACAAAGGAATTTAGTTGGCCCATGGACACCTGTTCTGCAACCTGGAAACTTTTGACCATCGTGTCGAAAAAGTTTAAATTGTTTAATTTTTGAGAAGTGTAGTCAAACGGCATGTTCCTCCCTTCTGTGTGCAGAAGACACTATGACATCGCAGTGTAGTAACTGCGTTATACGATGCAGGAGAAAAAACTAACGGCAAACACAGCAGAAACACAGCTCCGTAAAATGACACGCTCAGCTCATTACCACATGCATCAAAGCCTTGCTACCTTCTCTGTTCTGCTGTCTGTGCACTTCTGTCACCCCTCATTATTCCGCACACACGCACACAGAATTCCCATTCACACCGTACAGTACAAAGGAGTTCGGAAACAAACGTCCTCACCCCCTGCTCCTCGCTTTTCCGTCCTCTCTGGCTTGCTTCTGAAAAAGTTCAAAGGTAATCGAGGAGAGTGAACCAGCACGAAAATGTGCTTGTATGAAATGAGAGGGTCTTTCTCCCACCATCTCCAGTTGCATTTTACACAGGGCATGACGATAAAGGTTGATCGCACAATTAGTGTGTGAACAAGGGACATTAGTTGTGCCCTACATTCAATTAAATAAATACATCTGCCCGGATTTCCTCTTCTGAGAAACGAAAACTGATTCAAAGAGGTAGCGGCAGATTAAAAAAACTCTTCTTTGGTAATATACATTTAACATTGTATACATTAAAGTAATTGAGCAGTGGCTCTTACCTCGAGCAACTTGGTAGTGAGTGCATACATTGTTTCATACCAAGAAAGAGACACAACAATATTTGATAAGTCAGCTAACAGGAAGGGAAGAAGACTTTCACTGGCCTACTAATTAATTAACATCTCTTTGACTGCTCAATCACTAACTGGTTTCTGGGTCATGGAGGACTGAGAAAAGGATTTAGGCTATTTTCTGTACTGTACTTAGCAGACATACAATGAATTAAGCTTTTAATTAGCTAGTGAGACCATTATACTGCTTGAGCTGTCTGAAAGGAGTTTTTATTTAAATTTCCCATTCAATTTGCATCCCAGTAAGTCTTTCTGCTTTTTATGACACTGCTTGCTCATCCGACCTACCACAAACAGTTGTAAGAGCACGGTAAAGCAGAGCAAACTTTGTTCACCCTCAACCCCACCAACCCTTGATGACGCTTGGCCAGTTTGCAGCAGCACGCGTGTGGCCTCTGGGCATTGTCAGTGAAAATGCTCCATTTGAAAACGGCAACAGATACGAGTTTCTACTTAAAAGCTCAGCGCAAAATACTTCCTAAGTACTTCCCATTGCAAAGTAATTCAATGCAACTCTACTGATTCATGGTCATGCCAAGCGAGTTCAGAGATATTACTCATATTCTGTGTTCATTAACTAGCACTACAGTATGGTGGAAGAAGAGGTTTAACCAAACCAGTTTGAATCCCAATGGACACCTTTTCTTAGGCCACTAAGAGTCTGTCATGATGATGAGGTATTTTGATAAGAACCCTGAGAAAGATACTATTAGTTAACATTTAAAAAGGAGTTGACAGTGTGATGGTAATTCCATCGAGAGAAACTCTTAATGGAAGTAAGTACAGAGACAAAATTCTCTTGGCATAATTAGCTGTTTATTTGCAAATATAAAGGCGGGTCAAAAGCTTACAAAATAAACCTGTGAGGGATCTCTGAGGAAAATACAGTATTTATTACAGTTAAAAGTTTTTTTTTAAATATGTCAGATTGCGAGGACATCTCCTGTGCAAAGCCCTCTTCAGATCACCCCACAGATGTTCAATTAGATGTCTGGTCTCTGGCTGGGCCATTCCAAAACGTTAATCTTCTTCTGGTGAAGCATGCTTTTGTGGATTTGATAAGATTCTTCAGCTCTCTAACGGATGCCTGAAGGTTTTGTGCCAAAATTGCCTGGTATTTGGAACTGTTCATAATTCCCTCGAGCCTGACTAAGGCCCCAGTTCCAGCTGAAGAAAAACAGCCCCAAAGCATGACGCTGCCACCACCATGCTTCACTGTGGGTATGGTGTTCTTTGGGTGATATGCAGTGTTGTTTTTGCACCAAACATACCTTTTGGAATTATGGCCAAAATGTTTCATCAGACTATAACCCAACCCCATAGCCCATTCATATGAAGAATACAGGGGATTGTTGTCACATGTAGCACACAGCCAGAACTTGCCTGAAATGCTTGCAGTTCCTTTTATGTTGCTGTAGGCCTTTGGAAGCCTCCCTGACCAGTTTTCTTCTCGTCTTTTCCTCAATTATTCTCATCAGTTCTTGGTAATGTCTCTGTGGTGCCATATTTTCTCCACTTGATGATGACTGTCTTCATTGTGTTCCATGGTATATCTAATGCTTAGGAAATTATTTTGTAACTTTTCCTGACTGATATCTTTCAACAATGAGATCCCTCTGATGCTTTGGAAGCTCTCTGTGGACCATGGCTTTTGCTCTGAGATGCAACTGAGAAAATGTCTGTAAAATCCTGAACTTTATTTGTGATTAATCAGAGTCACTTTAAATAATGGCAGGTGTGTAATGACTTCTATTTAACATGAGTTTGAATGTGATTGGTTAATTCTGTACACCCTTATGCAACCAGGCTATTGTACATTTCGTTTTTTTTACCCCTCAGTTTGTTTTTTAATTGAATTGTTCACATTATAGGTCACATTAAAAGTGGAAAAAGTTCTGACATGATTCATCTTTGTCTCATTCTTTTACATCACAAAAAAACAGCCATTTTAACAGTGGTGTGTAGACTTTTTATACCCAATGTACATGCATAAGACTACGTATCGGTTCAAGAAATGTCCCTGACAAAAGAGTGCCAGTACAGATGGTGTACAGTACATTTCTGCTTACTCATGGCTGACCTTCTTCCCAAAAACCAAAGAATCAAAAGACAAATTTCTCTGAGCCACTCCGTCTCTCTACCGCCATTGCATTCTGTTCATGTTTGTTGAGGCCATCCAGAAGAACGGACAGACCAAAAACGCTTGTAACCTAAGGCAAACAAACCCGGTTAAAATATCTGCCTGCTCAATCTGCCCTGCACTCTTATCTGCACCTTACAGCCCTTTTGCACGCTGACACACTAACACACAAATTCACACCCCAGATTACCTACACACACACAAACCATCTACGGACACAGTCAGTGTGCACACGCATTCACTTGTAGGTATACATCTGGAAATGTGCATTGAAGTCAGCGAAGAGGCAGAGCCACTGATTTCTCTTGTTTCTTCCTTGCTGTCTTACCAGTGACTGAGTCCTGTATCTGTGCTCAACCCACCCACATCCGACACAAAGACTGAAAGATACTGCCAAAGCCTCATTCAACATGATTGTTTCTCCTCGTGTCCACAGCTCTCTCAGCACACTTCCGGGTGTGCGAGCCATACTCCGATCATAAGGGGCGCTACCACTTCGGATTCCACTGCCCGCGCCTCTCGGACAACAAGACCTACATGTTCTGCTGTCACCATAACAACACGCCGTTCAAGTACTGCTGCAACGAGACAGAGTTCCAGAACGTCATGCAGCTCAATCTCACTACCAGCACAGACGGCTTCGCACACAAGTAAGTCCACAGTCAACCGCGGAGCTTCATTAATTCTACATTAATTGAAATTGAGTTTCAGTTGACTTGCTTTACTTTTTAATGCAAGGTTTCTCTCAATAGGAATGGTTGAAAAGACTGATACTGGAACATTTCCTTGGAAGTTGGTTTTGAAAAGTTAGTAATGCACAAATAACCTTACAGTTTGTTTTTAGTTGCTTTGGTACTATTCACATGTGGTTACATTTCACCTCTCTTAGTACAAAAACCACCACAGATCATCAAGTCCCTTTTCAAAACTCCAAGCACATCTGAAATTGATTCCATACAACAAATCAGATTAAACATCAATGTGTCATCTAGAAAGGCTTCACACTGAAATACATTATGTTCCTACAAACTACATGAATAACTGATATGATTGTCTTCTCTATTGTTAAAATACACTGAACAAAATTATAAACGCAACACTTGTTTTTGCCCCCATTAATCATGAGCTGACTTTCTCTATGTACACAAGGCCTATTTCTCTCAAATATTGTTCACAAATCAGTCTAAATCTGTGTTAGTGAGCTCTTCTCCTTTGCAGAGATAATCCATCCACCTCACAGGTGTGGCATATCAAGATGCTGATTAGACAGCATGATTATTGCACAGGTGTGCCTTAGGGTGGCCACAATAAAATGCCACTCTAAAATGTGCAGTTTTTTGTGTACATAGAGAAAGTCTTAGATCTTTGAGTTCAGCTCATGATAAATGGGGGCAAAAACAAAAGAGTTGCGTTTACAATTTTGTTCAGTGTACATTTTACTAACATTATGCTCATTGTTCCTAACTGACCATTACTCAACCATCTGGCGAATATTCTGTATGTCTTTTACATTGCATTGGCTACAATGTGCAGATTTTAAAAGTACAGAATCATCACCCTAAGGCCATAGAGTTGTATATGATCTCAGTGGGATTCAAACACACAACCTTGGTTCCTGACCCTGATCATGGCCCCCTAATCTCCTTTTCATTATTGTGGTAGAAGGCCTATGACCACCATCCCCATGACGATGGTCCACCATCCCCATAAGCCATGTCATGACATCACTGGTGACCAATGACACATTTGGATTTTCCAAGCCTAAAGATGTTTTTTGCAGTGCGTAAATATATTAATTGTGAAGGGGACAAGACAATGGTCAAATGATGAAGACAGAACTGATGCAAATCAGCATAGTATGCGCTAAATATTTCTTTCATTTCTTTCTGATAGTATTTGTTACAAATGATTAAACTATAAACCCACATTGCAATAAAAGTTCCTTTTTTGCATGAATGATTGTAGATGTCTTCATTGATGACACTTAATTATGGGTTAGTTATTATGGAAATTATTTATGGTCTGTTGTGATGGATAGGTTATAGTAAGAGTTTTGCCTAATATGACAACAGTGAAATTAACTGTAACAGATTACCTTTATCACTTAAAAGAAAAATGTTGACACATGTCTTGTATTGTTTTGTCTTGGACTAACTGATTCTTACAGTGACTAAACTGAGAGATTTGCACTATGGTCTCATAAAAATAGATGGACTGAACCAATACGCAAATCAGTAGCATTTTGCGGATCCCTTAATGCTTCTCAGAGATTTCATTAAATATAAATGGTTTTCTTTACCAATGCAGGGATCATTTGAAATTACCACTGCTTTCTTGAAATCCCTCTACTTGGAAATTAGGTAGAATTTTAACAACTTTAATAATGACACTGGAATTATGATATTTTGCTTGTTTTGATTGGAATAGAAGTGGTGTGTTAAACAATTTCTATGTAGGTGAATAATGAATACAATAGAGAAATGTAATAGAATATTGTCCAGTATGGTTGGCTTTGAAAGAAGGAACACAGGCCAAATGTTAGGTGATTCTGCATGACCATAATCACAACTTCCTGCATGGTGCATATTTGATAAATATTCAGGATGTACTCCAAATTCAACCCTATAGTGCACAGTGTTTTTGAAACAAGAAAAAGGAACCAGGCAAGCCTAGTTTGGCCGGCCCGCGATTACAAGGGATGAATGTTGTTGTCCTCGTAGGATTCAAATCGGGGTCTCCCATGTGACAGGCTGTGTTTTTAACCACTACCCCATCAAGCTATGTGTGTGCTGAGTGTCGATATAACTTCTCGACATTAGATCATTTTGTCATTCATTAACATCACACCAAGTTTGAATACTTCTGTTAAACGGACTAACTTTACTTATTAAATTTACTTCCACACAAATAGCATCTATGAACTGAATGGCTTTTGCTACTGGCCTTTTTAACACCTTATTAACCACTACTTGGAATAGTTATAAGAATTCAGCATTCGCTAGCAAGACTGAAGTTGAACTTTAGACTCCCAAAGCTATTTCATGTCATGTCATGGCATAACAATGTTTGTTTTTCTTTCATTCGTGAATGACACAATAACTATCAATATAGATGACGAGATAAACCCCTCCTCTTTTACTGCGCAAGGGGTTGAGATCTACTGCATTGCCACAGAAAGCATGCACTGATGCATGCACGGATGCATGGACGGATGCATGCAAAATCCGCAAGAAAACGTTGCAAGATAACCGTAAACAGTTTTATTTTAAGCTTACTATCATGAGCAATATTGAGACTTTCACAGATTTTCAAGGTAAAGGTTGACTCATAACACCAAATACTTGTGGTTACATTGCCCTGCATAATTACAGGGACAGTAAGACGATAAAGTTATGTTATGGTGGAATCTTTTCACTGTTTGACAACCAAAGTTTCATACCAAATCAACCTCTGTTGGACAACCAAAGTGGATCCCAATTCACCCTTCAACATTTTCAGGCAAACTAATGTTCAGTCTAAATTAACATGTAGCTGCCTCTTCAGAACTACAGTGGATATAAAAAGTCTACACACCCTGTTAAAATATAATGACACAAAGATAAATCATCTCAGAACTTTATCACCTTTAATGTGACCTATAACGTGAACAATTCAATTGAAAAACAAACTGAAATCTTTGTCTCATTCTTTTACATCACAAGAACCTGGCATTTTAGCAGGGGTGTGTAGACTTTTTATATCCACTGTATGTGGGAAGGGGGTTATAGATTAGTCTAGTTGAGGGTTGTGTGTGTATGTGGGGAGGGGTTATAGATTAGTCTAGTTGAGGGTTGTGTGTGTATGTGGGGAGGGGTTATAGATTAGTCTAGTTGAGGGTTGTGTGTGTATGTGGGAAGGGGGTTATAGATTTGTCCTGTTGAGGGTTGTGCGTAGGTGGGGACGGGTTATAGATTTGTCCTGTTTAGGGTTGTGTGTGTACAGTATGTGGGGAGCGGTTATACTGTAGATTTGTCCAGTTGAGGGTTGTGTGTCTGTGTATAGAGTGGGCTATAATCAGTTTGGCTCCGGGGGCATGTTCATGAGGCCTTCTGCTGTAGGAAAGAAACTGTTCTTATGGCGAGAGGTTTTGGTCCTGATAGACCTCAACCTTCTGCTAGAGGGGAGAGCTCTGAATAGTCCATTTCCAGGGTGAGAGGGATGAGCCCCAATCTTGGCCACTCGCCTCCGTGTCCAGGAGGTGTGTAGGTTGTGTAGAAACGGCAGATTTCAGCCAATCACCCTCTCTGCAGAGCAGCGTACCTGACGATGATGGAGGAGGTCAGGATGGACTCTGTGATGGCTGTGTAGAAGTGCACAATTATAGTCTTTGGCAGGATGAACTTCTTCAGCTGCCACCGGAAGCAGATCCTCTGCCGTTCTGTCTTGGTAAGAGAGTTGATGTTCAGCTCCTGGGTGATGGTGGTGCTCAGGAAGTGAAATGACTCTACAGAGTTGACTGGGGAGTCACCCAGGGTGATGGGGGCAAGGGCAGTCCTCCATCAAAACTAAGCCTCCAGAAGCCTCCAACACTAAACAAAATGATCCTTCTAATATTGAAAAATGATCCTTCTTTATCATACTTGGTCTAAGGCAGGCCTCCAGTCTAGTGGCCATCTGCCGTTAACCTACACAGTACGTGGCCAAGCTAAATCTGTGTTGCAAGTTAAACCACCAAGATACATCTGTATCCTGGGCTGTCTGGTGACACCACCTCAGTAACGACCAGGTTGACAAGGCAGTCATGTCTAGCGATGTGTATAAGTATATATGAATGACCACCATTAACAAAAACGTGCAACTCTCTTATTTAGCTAAACCTCGGAACAAATTATAATTTGCAAGGTACCAATGTTTGAGATTGTATTCTGATTAGTCAACCTGTAACCTTGCCCTTAAAAGCAAAGCTTAGAGTGTCCTCACCAGTCACCAGTAGTGGTGTTGTGATACATTGAATGGGAGACAGATGTCCTTGATTTACTGATGGAGGAGATGCTTCATCTTAGGCGAGAGAAACCACCAGAATCACAGAGGGGTCTGCTGCAACTGAATCACACACAAACATATTGACAAGTGTTTCAAATGACTTGATCAATACATAGACACAAATGCAATCAACACAGATTAACATAGAGCAACATAGATTTCTCTGTAGCGATTTGACTGCATCAATATATAATCTAAGTTGCTTTTTTTGGTGAGACAATTTGCAAAAAATGCTTAGCGTTTCCTATGAAAAGTACAGATGAGATCAGCTTGAATAAGATGAGAGTGTCTCACTCACCCACAGACACACACATCTCCGTGCCTAGTTTCGAGATACTGCTTGTCCTGTTGGCGTAAAATCAATTCACACCTCCTCATTGCTTGACCAGCCCCAGTAGATCAACACTCAGCACCTCTGTTTCTCACTACATTACAGGATTGTTTGCAAGTCACATCAAGCATGTACAGGCATAAGCACCAATTCTCAGAAGTAGATTCTTTAGAACTTCATATTTTCCATTAAAACTACAGAGTGAGAAAGATATAATTGCACATGAAAAGGGCTAGCAAAATATATACTGCACATTATATCTTCTTTTTTTTTAACACACTGCCAAATGCTACTCTCCTTTGTTTTTATCAACAAAGCCATAACAACAAAGCGACAACAACAAAGCGTTCTGGCGAACAGTGTGTACTGCTTCCCCTAACGCTGATTCAATGTTTAGGAGAGCACAGTGATATTGGAAGGACATGAAGGCATATAAGGATACATCAAACATTATTAGACAGCATGTTGATAACCCTATTGATTATTAAGGGTCTGACTTGCTGAGTTCAGGGTTAATGTTGGATCCAGGTGGATGCAAGCAGAGAAATGACATTTACAGTTCACACTCCAGGGGCCTGGGACTGCAGTATAAAGGGGCAGGGATGGGCAACTGCCTTGCCCCATGAAAGCCTGATTTAATCCTTTTGTAATTTATTAAATTACAAAAGGGAATGGACATTCTTTTTTTTTTTTATCAGAATGGAACCAGAAATGACAAAATATCAGTGAAGTAATATGTAGAACACCATCCATTTGAGCTGGAAACAAAAGTAGAGTTTAGGGAACAGTATGGTAACTGGGTTTGCATCTTAGTTTCACCCGCTTTACATGATCGAAATTCCATACAGAATGCAGCTGTTTTTCCAGATGTTATCTTATCAAATCAATTCAATTCACATAGCATTATTGGCATGTAGAGATGTAACAATGGACAAATTGACAAAATGTACTTTGTAAATAACTTTAATGTTTTACAATATAACACATAATAAACAATAAAAATAGAAAGGTCTTTTATACCTTGAATACTGGTGTCCTATTCACTAATGTTTTTATTTATTTCTGAGATTGTCAGGATATGCAGCTATGGCTCTCGTGTGGTAGAGTGATTGTCTATTTATTCTCATTGAGGCCTGTGCTCAAGCCTGTACTTAGCTTGTCAAATTCTCTAAGGTTTTGATCAACTATGGTAAAATACACTGGTTTGCCATGGTGTACTGTTGAAAAAGGGGAGGGTAGCATTGCATTTTGCTTTGTATTTGTTTTTCAATAGGTAATGTACGTTTTTTGTACATTTTTAAAATGTGTCTATTCATTGTAGTTCTCCTCTGGACATAGAGAATGGAATTAGAATATTAATTTCAAATGCATAAAATGCCCTTTTGTACTTTTTCTTTGTCAGTTCATTCTCTGCCTGATTTTTGTTTAATCTTTAAGAAGAAAAATGAACAATATTCTATACATGTTTTACCACTTAAGACCTTTCTCCAGATCTAGAACTCTGGATAAACTTTTTATTGATCTTTCTGGGGATCTTTCTGGGGCCCAGATCTGTCACTAAAACCGTAGCCGGTCTAGGCTTTGCTATTGGCCCTGTGATGTGGGTGACAGGTCATCTGCAAAGAGCAGGAATTTAACCACCAGGAGCTGAGGATCTTTTTATAATGTTGGTAAATGTCTTGCTATAAACACTAAAGAGCAGAAGGCTGAGACTGCAATAAAAAATTAATCTGCTTTTTGCCATCATCTACTGTTCTCAAAAAGTGAATAAAACTTGTCTGAAAGACATCTTATGGGATTATGGGATGGGTGTGGCTCTTTTAAACCTATATCAATGTAGCCTCAGAAAAAGAGGGGAAGCACAGAGTCCAAATCTCCACAGCTTGGTAAGGATGGTAAGAGTGTGAGTGGTTCCATCACCAGTTTAATTCAGTCCAAAATAAGGAGTAGAAAACTAAATAGCCATTGAAACAATCTTTAGATTTTTTAAATATTTTGATAATAAAGGCCTCATAATGGCTTGCACATCTAGGTAGGTGTGGTCTTCTAAGCTAACTTTCAAATATAGCTGTTAGCTACCTGGATACAGGGGTTATCCATTAGTGTAAGTATTAGGTACACCAGTCAACAGACTAATCAAAACTGGTGCATTTCATGGTCTTAAACACACCGTATTTGCATGATATGAAACTGATTGGATTCATTAGGATTTTTCATTTTTTACAACTTTCTGGATGATGAAAAAATAAACACAAAAAGCAGATCACGTTCTGATCGTAACCTTTATCAATGTATGGATGAGACCTGTGAACCAATTTGGCCCCTAATTATGATTTCAGAAAGGTTTGTGGGCCCCAACACCAAAGTTGGCCATCCCTGACATTTTACAGCCATTTTACAGATGACAAAGAACATTTTACAGATAACACAGTAGCCTACTCCACCAACTCTAGATGTAAGACCTCCCGTCCCAAATATTTCCTTGAAGCCTGTTGCACACTTCGCTGCTGACCAACTATTTGTTTCTGTCCCATACATTGTATGACCTTATGTATCCTCCCCTATGTATCTCTCCCACTCTGTTAACCTCTCTTGACACACATCTTTCTTGATTCCTGTCTTCTCTCTGTATCTCTCCATTTCCCCCTATTTCCTGCCAAACTAATCTCATCTCATACTCATGGAATGCAATTTACAACTCTCGGGTTATCTTACACGGCTCTGACCTTGATTATAATTGGATCAGTTGATTGAAGCAAAGCTGCATTTGAGTCCATTTACACTGTCAGAGAATTGTCTACAGCCCTAAAACGTTCCGTGTACAAGGGGAATTAGCCTCTTAATTCGATTTAGTCCAACACAGTTACAAAGGGAAAGACAAGCAGTGTTTTGCTAATCATCTGTGTGAAAGGCGAATGATCTCTGGTGTGTTTTTAGACTAACATTTCTTTTCTTGCTCTCTCTCTCTCTCCTTCCATCCTCCTCTCTCCCTTCTGCTTCTCCCCGGTAACGCTCAGTAACTACGCAGCTCTGATCGGCGTATGGATCTATGGGTTCTTCGTCATGGTCCTACTCGCCTTAGATTTCCTCTACTACTCGGCTATGAACTATGAACTCTGCCGGGTCTACCTGGAGAAATGGGGTCTGGGTGGGCAGTGGCTGAAGCAGGCCAGGAGCCAGTGGCACGCCCGGACCCAAGCCCAGGACAGACATCAACCACAGGGGCAGAGGAGAGCGGAGTCCCTTGGCCCACACCACCATCATCGCCACTCCAGACACAGCCTCAGAGGGGAAAGAGGGGAGGCACAGAGTCCCATGCTACACAGCTTTCAAATTTCTACAGCTTGGTAAGGATGGAGTGCCAGCAGTTCCATCACCAGTTCAATTCAGTCCAAAACGAGGAGGAGAAAACTAAATAGCTATCGGAAAAATCCAATCTTCACTTAAATAATCCTGAAAGAGATCATCAACCCAAAACCCGCAACAGTTATTTTGTATTCAGTCTTAGTTACAGTAACTCCTGAATAAGCACTGAAATACCTGAAGACAAATAGCTCAAGTTGTGTCTGGCCATCTGTTTTAGTTACATGCCACTAATGTGACACTCAGTCCCAGCAAGCTGCCTCAAGCCAGGTATGACTACACGTCTTGGCAAGCAGCTGGGAGACACATGGGCCCCCTCATGTCTAATCTCACGCTCCAGGGCCCCTTCTCCTCCATCTCCTCTCTCAGAAACACACACGACACCCATCAGCTCTCCACTATCTCTCCTCTCCACCTTCCAGACGTTCGTCAAGCCATTAGAGAGCAGCCCGGTCTACTCTCAGGGCTGAAAGTGGAACGGAGCAGGACGGTTAGAAATCCAGTGTGTAATGTGACAATGCTTTGATGTGCGTGCGCATCTGTGTGTGTGTGTGTGTGTGTGTATAACAGTAGTGAAGAGTGGAGAGGTCAGTAGTGGGAACGCATTATGGGAATAATGCAAACACACAGAACGCAGGGTTTCGTAAAGGTCTCAAAATGGCTTGTACCTGTGGGTTGGTGTGGTCTTCTAAGCTAACTCTGAAATACAGCTGTTAGCCTCGAGATACACTAATGGATTAACCCTGTAGATAAAAGTAAGAATGTATTTGGCTACACAAGTCAACACACTAATCAACACTGATGCATTTCATGATCTTAAGCACACACGCATGATATGTAACGGATCGGATTCATAAGGACTCATAAGGATTTTGAACATATGGATGATGTAGTATGGTATGTAGCGTGGTATGTAGTATGAGCACCACATATTTAATTACTAGCAGAATTTGAACAAAAACGCTTTTTTTTCAATAGAGGTACAAATAGGTGTTACATTTCAACAGGGACAGCTCGTACATGAACATTTCTATTAAGTTACGACACATCATAATATCTCACACATCAGTATACCTATAACAACCAAAGCATTAAAAAACTGGAACGCATTTTAATCCACATGCTCAGGGCCAGGTTTGCGGACACAGATTGAGCTTCGTCTTGGACAAAAAATAAATCAAGCTGACTGGAGATACAGTAGGTAGTTGCCTGAGCACCTCGAGTGCGGTTTGACACAATGGATCTGTGGGGAGCTGTCTCAAGATGTCCAGAGAATCCCTGACAAAGGACCACCTCTGAATTGCCCGGGAGATGGCCACTAACCTGGAGACAATATGCTGTGGTCAAGGCCCAGAAGATGTGTCCAGGATGTTGCACATGGAACATCTGTGTGGATGAGGGGCTTGTCAGAATTGTAATGATGGCTTTGTATGGTCTGCAGGATCCAGGCACAGACCAGAAGGAGTAGCGACTTGTAGCATACAGACAGAAAGTATGTTTGGCAGTATTGAGCCGGGGATGAGGGAACAGAGTGTTCATCCCAAGCTGTTGTGTCTCCAACCATAATTTAGCATAGGTGATGAAAGCTAAATCAGGTTAGTCACAATAGTGGTTGGAGAGAACACCTACAGGATGGTAGATCTCCAAGAACAGGGTCCAAGGGAAATACACTGGGTTAATTGTTAAAACCTATCAACATATAGAGTTCAAAGGTCAAAATGACTAATTCTTACATCCACTGTACGAATCCAGTCTTACCCCAAATTGAAATATGACTTATCAAAAAAAAGGTCTTCCATCTTGATTTCCATGGATGGACGATGGTTACAATCAAGTGCTGCCAGTAGAGTTCTAGTGTCAAGAACTGGCGTAGAGAAAGCAAAGGTTTTGCTGGCGTAGGAAGAAGTGGGTCTGGAAAGATTTAAACTCAGAAGTAGACAGACAACAAATGAAAATTTCCAATACAACGCTACCACAAAACTATAAAAGATTTATCTTTGATGAAAATAGGTATTTGATTATTCAGGTACAAACATGGAAATAAAATGTCTATCATGTTTAGGTTAAAGAATGTCTGTATTTCACCCATTCCAATGGGGAAAGTAACTCATGCAGGGTAACATACTGCACAAATAAAGAGGGACCATAACCACCCGTCCGAGTCAACACTGAAGAAGCAGTCCTCAGGTTCCCAGTCATCCAAATGGGTACAATATGTAATCAATACTAAGTAAGTAAATCCCAGGCTGTTCATTTTCCTAATCAGCTTTCTTTCATATTAATTTATTAGGTGACAAATAACAGCTCTTTGCCAGCAAGGAGAAATGAAATAACATGGGCAAAGATACATTTACAGTACTGTAGCTAGGGAAGATAATGTGTTCATTTTGGGAGTGGAAACTGAGCCCACAGGTGTAATCATTAAGTTAAGACCCACTTTAATCAAAGTAACTAGAAAGTTCCCTATTGTTTTGGATTAAATGTTGGATTAGATAAATGTACAGTTTTTTTTCTATCAGAGTAAATATTCTACAATAATCAAGTCACAAAATGTACCATAATGACTTTCATGTAAAATAACAACCCACTGTTCATCTCCAAGGAAAATCTAGTGGCAGCCAGCTGGCTGAAACTCCATGCATATTTCATGAGTGTTTCGACCTGCCCCAAAATAATATGCAGTAGTTTGAAGTCAGCATTTTTTTATATTTTAACCTGTCTGTCAAGAGTGCATCTAACAAGCTAAAGAACACACCAAACATTGTTAAAAAGGTGGCTTACCGTTGCCTGGATTGTTAAGGTTGACATTTATTAAATTCTTGTTCAAACAGATGGGCATTTTGGTGTTAAATTATAACAACTACGTTATTTGCAGCTACACAGCTGACGTCAAACAGATGCTGTTGTTTTCAGTTTGTACATTTGCATCATGACAACTAAACAGTGTCTTCAGTCAGTAGCACAGCAAGGCTCTGAAAGGGAATTACGGCTAAAGGAATTCCATCTGGCTGTGAATGGGGCATCGTTGTAATGGGGTACTACAATGACAAGAAAAGAAAACTACAGATTAAAGATGGTCATAATGTGAGTAATGTGTGTTAAGGATTATGAAGGTTGTTACGTGTCTATTAGGGTCTATTCATGTTGCGTTAGGGTCACATCTTGAATTCTTTTTCAGTATTACAACAATCCACCCTAATTACATTTAATTGTTCTCTCAACTGTCTTTAAGTCAGTTTGCTGTGATTTATGAGATTGCACTCGTTTTCCTGTCTCCTAATTGTATTGTGTCATTATATTCTATGAGGAAATAGCAACCACTATATTTTATTCTGCACCAATGAATGAGCCACTGTCACAACCCAAGAGAAACAGCCCCTCTTTTGAAAGTAAACAACATTGGTTAAAAGAAACACAGGTCAGCTTGCTTTAAAACAACCAACCCTGAATAATTAATGAACAAAAAAAATGCTCTTAAATAAGCATTTGTATCTAAAACTTCAAAAGGTTCTTTCAGCTCAGGGGAACCCTTTGAAGAACAATTTTGAGTTCCAGGTAGGACTGTTTTAAGTGCTGCGTAGAACACTTCCACACAGGATTATCAAAAGGGTTCTTCAAAGGGTTATGCTATTGGCACAGGTGACAAATCCTTTAAAAACATTCTCAGAGTGCACTAAAAATGGACGGAGAATTCTCACAGCTGCGGAAAAAAGTGAATGTATATATATCCAGTCTTACAGTTACTTTCTCAAAATATCTCTATTTCATGATCTTGGCCTTGCCTTGTCATACTGTAGCAACTCAGGAGAGCCCTCTGATACGGCAGGATGTTCTGCTTCTCATCATACTGCTCGCTCACCCGGGACGTCTGCAGGAAATTACACACTTAGAGGACAAAACATTAGCAGTCTAACCATCACAACTGAGCTTGTAGCTCCCAACCCACTTTGAATTTGATGCCAGCAACACGTTTCAAAAAAGTTGGGACAGGGGCGACAAAAGACGGTAAAACTTGTGTAATGCTAGAAAACTAAACCTGGTTGAATATCACACAAATATTAGGTAAACAGGCAATAGGTCAGTAACATGCTTGGGTATTAAAAGATCATTCCAGAGAGGATGGGTCTGTCAGAAGTGAAGATGGGGAGGGGTTAACCACTCTGTGAAAGACTGCGTGGGCAAATACTGCAACAATTTAAGAATAACATTTCTCAATGCAAAATGGCAAAGAGTTTGATGATGTCATCATCTACGGTACATAATATCATTAGATGATTCAGAGAATCCGGAGAAATCTCTGTATGCAAGGGACAAGGCCGAAAACCAATATTGGATGGTCGTGATCTTTGGGCCCTCAGACGGCTGCATAAAAAACAGACACAATTCTGTAGTGGATATCACTGCATGGGCTCAGGAACACTTCTGAAAACCATTGCCTGTGAACACAGTACGTCTCTGCATCCACAAATGCAGGTTAAAACTCCACCATGCAAAGAAGAAACCATTTATAAACAAGACGGACTGAGGCAAAGTGAAATTTAACTTTTAACTTTTGAGGGGGAAATCATGGACACTGCATCCACTGGGCTAAAAAGGAAAGGGACCATCCAGCTTGTTATCAGCACACAGTTCAAAAGCCAGCATCCGTGATGATACAGTATGTGCGTGCATTAGAGCACATGGCATGGGTGACTTGCACATCTGTGAAGGCACCATTAACGCTGAGCAATATATGCATGTTTTGGAGCTACATATGCTGCCATCCAGACAACATCTTTTTCTGGAGAGGCCTTGCGAATTTCACTAAGACAATGCCAAACCACATTCTGCACGTACTACAACAGCATGGTTCTATGGTAAAAGAGTATTTGTGCTAAACTAGCCTGCCTGCAGTCCAGACCTGTCACCCTTTGAAAACAACTGGCGCATTATGAAATGCAAAATACTTCAAGGGAGACCACAAACTGTTGAGCAGCTGAAATCTTACATCAAGCAAGAATGGGAATACATTTCACTTCCAAAACTATAGCAGTTGATCTCCTCAGTTCCCAAATGCTTACACAGTATTGTTAAAAGAAGAGGTGATGCAACACAGTGGCAAACATGACCCTGTCCCAAAAAATTTTTGAAACATCTTGCTGGCACAACATTTAAAATGTATTCTTCCAAAAACTATAACATTTTTCTGTTTCAACATTTGATATGATTGATGCCTTAGTACTATTTTCAATTAAATATAGGGATTCATGATTTGCACATCATTGCATTCTGTTTATATTTGCATTTTATGCAGTGTCCCAAATGTTTGGGAAACGGGTCTGTATTTAAACGTACCTACCAATCAACCCAGTTGGTAAGGTACCATTTCACATCACTGTTGCACTGACACAATCCAGTATGGAAATACAGGAAGTTCATGTCCAGTGTTCTGGAGTACATACTTCAGATGCCTTCATAAGTTCATAAAAACAGACAGTAATCCATTGTTTTCCATATTTTAATTGATAGTCACAATTTCAAAAACCATCCAAACAATGTAATATATAACCAACCTCTCTGCATAACCCTACGCCCATTACAAGAGACTAGCAGTGAATTAATGCATGTTTTTCAAAAGGTGGGCAAATGCCCAAGCAATAAACAAGCATGAATGTGCTTTTACCCTAAACCACATTAATAGCGCAGTGAACCATAAAAACAATGAAACATTCAGTTAGATTTGGCAAGCTCAATTGCTTTCCTCCAAATCAGGTCAGAAACCACCGGTCCACTGCCCTCTGGACATTTGTCGCCAGTTTAACCAAAGCTATCAGGCCTAAATTGGAACTGCTCTTCCTTGTAAACTGTTTGGCCAAGCTCAGTGGAATTGGCCTGATTAAGATCAGGTGTTCTCGATGCCAAAAGGCAACAGCGTCGCGCTTGTTATTGACACGAACACACACACACATACGCGGCGCACAGACATTATACAAACGCCAACGCGGTTACGGGTAGTGCATTTCCCCCCAGTGACAAACCTGTGAGCGGTCAGCCTGGGACTCGGTTCTGCTGATGAGTGGGGCAGGCTGGTGGGCATGTCCAAGCTTGTCCACGGCTCCCTGGGGGATTTTGCCTGATTAAGCTGTAACACGCTCAGCAACACGCCGACATATGGTGAGTTAATTACGATGGCCCTCCCACCGGGCCCACGGCCTAGCCGGGGTACAGGCGTGGGCCTCCCCACAGACACCTAGCGCCGGTGACTTCAGAGATGACTGACATAGACAGAGTGATGTTGGAGCAGGTAAAGGGCGGGGAATAGGAGGAGGCTGACGGGTAAATACGATGAACAAACATGATGTCATTAACTATGGCCTTTCTCTGTGCTTCCCTTGAAGATGCCGGGTTTGGATTCACTGAGGAGAAAGGAAGAGGAGACAGGGAAAGGAGCAAAGGAGGCGAGCACAGGACGCTACCTTCCGTCCCTCATCTTAGGGACGAACTCTGGTATTCTCCATCTAGACCCTGGAGGGTTGGCTGGGTACTGTATTCAGATGGATACGATTATACTACGTCAGACTTGGTCCAAGCCCATTACCTGCCTTGGATTCTACACACACCTCAGTACCCTATTCCAGCACTTTTCTGGTCGTTCCTCCCACTGCTGACCTCTGGAGCTGAACTGAAGTAGGCCAGAACAGACTAAACCAAACATAAGGAGAGTGAGAGACTCCAAAGCAGCTTAGAAATGTTCTTGGTCCATTTGTCTAGTTTGCACTGCTATTGAGCTGATGTTTAGCTCTCACAGAGTTGTGGTAGAGTTATTTATTGTTCTAATATGATTGATGATTCAAATTCTAATATGAATAATGATTCTAATATAGTTCTAATGATCTAATAATGGTTCTTTATTGGAGTGTATTAGGATGGGCAATTAATGAATCACTCAGAGGATTATGACTGGCAAAATGGTTTGAGCAAATGGCTACCTAATATCCCTCTATTACAGCACTTACGGTAATTGGTATTGTTTTTATGAATTCCATATATAAACGCTGTTGGATCCAACAGTCAGTGAATCTCGAAATAAAGATCCAGTATCTTAATTCCAGGACAAGGTTTAGTATGTATAGTGAGAACTGTGAGAACAATTAGAACTACTGATTTTCGAAAACAAAATGCAGATATGGATGAAATACATCAGATTAAGCAATACTGTGGTAATTGTATATTATACCTAAGGTCATTTTTCTCTCTATTTCTGCAATGTCCCGACTAGAGCAGGGATAGACAATATCTAAAGCTGACATTGTCCTAGATTAGTATATTACTTGATTTTGTTGAATGTTAGAATGTTACATTTCAATGCTGACATTAGATCAAGAACATTTAATATCTTTACATAGGACAACTTTTTAATACAGGTAGCAACAGTTTAAGCATTTGTCCTTTTCCACGTGAAAACACAGAATGTATTGATTTGTGAAACAAAGCCTGTGAAGTGTCTGTGCCGTATAAAATAGTCACTGACCATTTGTTTTAGCTCCTGACTGCAATAACGCACTGGTGTTCTGGTGTCTTAGCTGTTCTCCTCTTCTGGTTTTAGACGGCTCTGGTTCTCAGACAGTATAAACAAAGAGCTTCAGTGTGCTAGCCCAGTGCGTACAGACATATTTCACCAGTAGAACATGATTATGCATTACTTTATTGCTGTACAAGTATGTCATCGACCAACATTAGAAACAAGAAAACAAAGTCTAGGCTAATTTATTTTCATACAGAAGATTGATGATGAATGTTCTGATATATGAGAAAAACGAGCACACTGCTGTAAATGCAGCACAGTACAGTACAATGATATTTTCCACAGAAGTAACTGACAGTACAATGATATTTGTGATACAGAAGTAACTGACAGTGGCCTTACATTGCAGTCTAGACCACAATAGACCTGTCAACCTCTTGCTTACTAGTACAATACTTCAGTCCTGGGTGTGAGGATGTTGCTGCAGGTTAAATTGCTCCAGTATCATGTGTTTTTACTACTAGGAACAGTAGAATGTGTTGGTCTGAGTGGAGTTGTAACTATTATAACTTTGTACTGTCACGAACAGGGAACAAATAAAGATCTATCTTTCGCAGTGACTGTGTAGGATGCCTCTGGGACTCATTGAGATCATCGTTAGCAGTGCACGTTACCACTACCACCGTACAGCCTGGTGCAAATCTGTTGGAATCTGTGAAAGAGGGCCTGTTTCTATCCCATAAACACATAGGACAGCTGCAAGCTACACATCACAATCATCTTATGTGATTCCGTTTCTAATATCGCACGGGAAAAAAACCGCACAAGTTGGAAATCCAACGCGTACGACACCCCGCAAACTCTGCAACCTAGTCCGGCAGACGATTAGCGGTGGTGCAGACTGCACCCTATTGGAATGTATCGACTTCGCTGTGGTGTATGTGGCTTGATGCCTTCTGTTTGCGTGGCCTTAGGGTCTGCATTGTGCAGGGAACTAAATGACACTGTCGAAAGCACAGTGAAAACGCAACTGAAAGCAAACTTCTTTATTCCTTCTGCATAAGACAACCATGGAGATAATCTGAAGCCTGTTGTCAGTGTAATAAGCTTTGGGATTCCGAATGATAAGAGGCAGCAACTGTGCAAAAGTAGCTCAAGCGCCAAGCTCTTCAGCCAAATTACATCAAATGAGAAAATATATCCTCTTCACTCTGTTTCCTTATCCCGTCTGACACCAGTATGAATTATCCAACAGTGGATGGCATCTCTCAATCACAACGCCTTTCTGTAGCTAAGAATAACACTGCAGGTAGCCATCACTCACTTCTGAGGGGCTGAATGCACAGAACAGCTGGGTCTCACTTAACCATCATGGGGTGGATTTGACTGACAGTTTATGGTCCCTTTTCTAATTGGTAACAAAGGCCAGCGCCTGGGAGGGTTATTCCAGTGTAAATAAGTGCGTACCTGGAGCTTTATGTCCGCAGACGATGTGGCTTATGGCTCTAAATTGAAGACCGGAGACCGTTCCGACCCAGGAATGGAAGCCTGCAGCTGATGCCCTAATTGCACAAGCACACGCAGTGGTGCGAATATGCTCCCGCCCTGCTAGATCCACGTCGCACTGATGTTCCCAGAGAAAGCTGACAGGTTCCAGAGCCTTCCAGGAGCAGCCAGCAGGTCCCAGACCTGTCCTTGTCCAGCTGCAAATCGTTCCGACCTCATCAATGGAGGCATTAAGAGGCTCACGTAGAAGAGTGGGAACAGTCGGAAGTGGGGGAGAAGAAAAGCCAAGCGCTGGGAAAGGGCAGCGGAGTTGGAGAGGTAGAGGAGGAGGCCCCAGGAGGCAGAGTTCGGCTGCCATCACCGCCGTCACTGCCCTCTCCTCCTCCTCCCACAATGAAACACCCCCCAGGGCCCACAACACTTGTGTCTGCTCCCTGTGTCCTAACCCCCACATACACACAGGCGCACACACTGCTGCGAACTGGACCTGGGCCAGCCTCATCATTAAAGCGGATAAGATGACAGCCAAGAAAGCACGAGAACAGCCAGGGGAGGCGAGAGGGCGAGGGGGCTAACTAACCGGCCACCATCATCTAGACAGGAAGTGTGTACAGTGTGTCTGTGTTGGACACACACACATGCGCGCGCGCACATTTAGTTTTCCTCTAATCTAAATCCAATGAACAGTGCAACTGTGGGAGATACAGAAACAAAAACAAGAACTGTGCGTCTGTGTGTCTGTGTGAGTTTGGGTCTGTATGAGTTTGGGTCTGTGTGATTGTGAGAGAGACAGAATGAGAAATGAAAAATAAAAGAGATGGAATGAGAAAGGGTGTGTAAGAAAGAGAACGAGGGAGAATGTATGAATATGCAATACGCTGAATCCCTCCCATTGATCACCATGGAGCTAAACAAGCCCAACCCCTGCCATTCCTACATCAGAGGGCCAAAGAAACAAATCACAGGCTCTATATTCATCCATCCATTAGAATACCTAGCAACAGCCCATAGCTCTTTCTCTGATTTTTATCCTGCTGACACAGATGAGGGATATTCTTTGGGAGGCATTAAGCTAACATAAAAATAGATTTAACCAAATAGTTGCTGCTTTACAGAACTTTGGCCAATGGCATTGTTTTTCACTTTGTGGTATGGAAATAATACAGTTATATTTTCCTAGGAAGTTACAGTAGGATCAGTGTATAGTCACTGTGCTTTCAACTGTATTATCTGTAATTCCCATGAAATTCCTTCAAAATCCCTTTCCCTTATTTTGCACTAGTTTCAGGTATAGAAATACAGTATCACTTTATAGTCTATTAAATTCTATAACAAATAAATGTAAATGGACATTGTAAAATACAACAAGCATTTGTTCATCATAAGGTTGAGTGTCAGTCAGAATCGACTCAATTCGCTGCTCTCCTCTTGTGTTGAGTACATCCAGCCAAGTCTCCAGATGGTGAAACTGCACAGTATCTGCCACTCCAGAGACCTAGAAAGCCCTGAAAGCCTCCAGTTTCCCCATGTGTCCTATTGCACAACATCTCAGTGCAATTATCCAGGACGCCCTGCCCAAGGGCACTCTCGTCTTCTCCCATGGTAGAGGCCAGGGCCAGCAAAACTATAACTGGTTGAGGCAGGGTGCACAGAGCAGATATGGTAAGAACATCCCAATGTGCCACTCTTTTTTTTTTTTAAGAACAAGTTGCGGAATAATAGTAGTACAGTTTATTTAAAAATCTATTTTCAGAGATTATGTTAATGATTGAGAGGATTTATGTTTGTCATCGGTACAGACAATCCATTAGTTCTGAATGTTGTCTAAGATATAAAGGTCAAAGATCAACAGCTCAGCACTTGTGTATATTATAAGTTTATATTATAGAGAGCTTATAGTTATAGTGAGTTTTCTACATCAGTTCAGTTTTTCTTTTTTCCTGACCAATGGCTCTTGCAGTACTGCACATGTCAAACACCTTTTCCCAGATACACATCAACCAAAAAAGAAATGTGGTGTGATGGAGCACAGAGACCCTGTCAAACACTACACCTCAATAACAGATGCACTGGCCAAACAATAGCAGCATTATACGTCTGACTTGATGATATCAACTTGTTATCTGTCCCAGCCTTTGTCCCAGCGGGCACCCTACAGTATTCCCTATAGAGTGCCTGACTACTAGTGCAAAAACCTTCCACAACAGGGAATATGGTGCCGATTGGGATGGAGACCCATAGTTTATCTTCTTGGTGTTTAGCCCTTTAAAGTCCTATCATCGCCCTCTGATCTCTTTATCCTCACCTGAATGGGTGCACAAGCAATTTTCGATTGAAGGCATTATGGGATTATTTTTGCCAAATAAAATTCTGTTTGAGATGAGGAGTCACGAAAAGCAAGATGAACTGTGTAAAGGGTTCCTGTTCCCCAACGAAAACAGCAAATCCATGAACTTGGTATTAAAAGAATACAGTCCGGCTGAAGTCAAGGACTAGAAAGGAGAGTAACTATTGCAGAACAATGCAATTTGTCTATATTCAGATTTTCAAGCGAGGTAAAGGGTTTGAAAAGTTAGGAACGTCAAAAATATGAAAATAAATATATAAGATAACTTATTCAACAAAACATTATTCCAAAATCTTGAGTAAAAACTGCTTGGCACTGCCTGGTCAGTAAGAATGTATTGGTTTGTTCCAAATGCCATGGGATGAATCAGTTATCTACAACATTTGTTAGTTTACCTTTTACGTACTCAAAAATGTTATACTTCCCTTTCATATGTTAAACAATTATGGCAAATAATGACAAGCATTCCAACTATAAAATACCAAATATTTATTAGCTCCTCATGGACTAGTCTACTTAGTCCTGTGCTCATGCATCTTGTGTCTGATGTCAAAATGCAGCCTCCAGCTCACCACTGTTTTGCAGCAGAATGGCCCCCAGTTCAACTCCTAACCATCCATTAGCAGTGTGAAGGGGTTGATTGAAGTCTCTAGACTGCAACTTGGTTTTCCCACACAGCGCACCATTCATGAAAAACCAATCTAGTATTCAGTCCAGAATGTCCAGGGCTGTGTTTTTGGGCAAGTTTGGGAAAGCTTGTGAGGACATATGACCGATAAAACATGTACCAGACCACTAGCCTTAAAAATTACATTTAACTTTCTATTTGTGTTTGGACGCAAAAAGAAACAAATACTATCAACCCTACCCTTCTCTGGTTAAGTGGCACCCTCCCTCCCTTGTGACAGTTATTTGACCTGGCGTTTTGCAAGGATACAATTGAAAATGGATATTAAGGCCACTTTCTGGATTCCATGGAGTTCCAGCTCCATCACCTCTCTCTCTGACACCCAGACCTTCCCAACACACCTTAAGGAAGTCTAGGGGACATTTCAACAGAGGACTGTGACGGTAATTCCATCGATCGACACTCTTAAATAAGGAAGTACAGAGACGAAATTCTCTAGGCACAATATAACAGTTTACAAATTATTTGTAAATAAGAGGGACGCGTCAAACGCTTACCAACATAATCGTCCGAGGAGTCTCTGACTCGATACAGGTCATTCAACAATATATATTACATAGAAAAGGGGTGTGGTAAGTTGTTGCCCAGCTGTCTTGTGTCAATAAAACACACTCCCTTTGTTATGTTACTACCTAAGCTTCACACAAAGGACAAGCTCTCCTTCTCCCCATAGGTAACTTCTTGAATTCTAAGAGTTCTTACAACATCTGGACAGACAATAAATGCCCCCTTGGCAAATACCAGATCCCCCACATTCCTTTTCTAATTTGAATAAGGGGCTCTCAGTCCTTTAATCAATGAGAATACACTGGTTAGAGAAATGTCCACAACACGACCGGGAAAAAAAACACTGGAGGCTTGTGGCACTTAAGCTGTACGCAAAAAGCAAGCATGGCAGGCAATGGTCCCTGTCATTCGCTGCTTGTGAGACAAACCTGACTGACACGCTACTCAGGGTTGAAGTGTTTTACCAAACTGTTTGTCTGAGGACGATAGGGTGTGGCCTTTATGGCCTTCATCCTGAACCAACTGCATACCTGTCTAAACAGAATTGGGCCCCTGATCTGTAAGGACCTCATAAAGAAGACCTTAATGTTAGTATTTTGCAGATGCAGCACTCATCTGAATATTACACACTTTTCTAACTTGGACCTTGTGATACTTTATAGTGGATGGTGAGTAGCATCACATTATAATATAAAATAGTGTGAGGGCAGCTCACTGTATTCATAGATTGTATTAAACATTACGGGGTTTGTTATTTCCCCATTTACCATGTAAATGTGGGTGAAATTGGGGAAGGGCTTAAGAGGTCAAAGTATCCACAGCTAACTGAACATTTTCCACAGCCTTGTTCGATGAATAAATCGCTGGAAAGTCAGCATGAAATGAGATGTCTTAAAACCTCTATTTACCTTTTTCTATAATTGAACACACACAAGCATGCAGGCACGCAATGAGGCATGTGCAAACACACACACACACACACACACACACACACACACACACACACACAGCTACAAGGCTTCCATGAATATTTCCCTTTTCAAGTTTAAGCTCTACTGCTTTGTATATGATGGAAAAAAGTTAATTTCATACATCACCAGGACAAATCTGTAGGTACCTATGAAATCAAATTAATTTCCATTAATTTCTTATTGCATTCAATCCCAGTGCAATGATAAACAGTCACCTCTAAAAAATTAATTGATCAAAGGCAATACAAAGCAAATGTACCACTGCTTTGGAAAATGAATCAAGCAGTTCTGAAAAAGCATCTGAAAGGAAATTCATGGAAACCTATAGTATATTTTAGTCCACACAATTCATATGACTGTCCCTTAAAAAAATAAATTGTGTGATGAAGATACAAGGTGTGTCTTTCAATGTTATCTCTCAGCTCTTTGAAGTTGATGTTCAATTGAAATCCCTGACTCCGTCAGTCTCTTTTTTTGATCAATATCCCTGGATGAAGAGCATCATACAATTTTAATATCCTTTCCTCCCGAGCTCAAAATCAATACAGACTTGAACAAAGACATGCCAAACCATTAGCCATGCCAACACTGTTGATGTTTTTCCAATGTGTTTTCTTCTCACGCTGCTTCTAACAAATGAATGTAGACCTCTTGAGTGAGTCATCCTTGTAAATGTAACCAACCATTGTCCATAGCAAAGAGTATTCTTCAGTGGACACAGGGAATGGAATCAGACAAACATTCGAACTTTCCATTGGCAGTAAAAGCCTCTAACTCCATCACATTGACGCCAAACAGGAATGGCCCCTTTGTCACCTTTGTCTTCTTAAATGGCTTCATCGATCCAACATTTGCTGGCCCATCGCTAAAATGCCTGGTGTGTGAAAAGCTTTCACAACCCCCTGCTGCCATGTTTCGTGAAAGCCAGTAAGGGCTAATTCACCATGTGTACTTTGGTGCACACTCAAGTGATGGGAAATGCAATGTGTGGATTTACAGTATTTTCTGGAAAAGATTCGATGTGTAAAGTATTTTTGTGAATGAGATAATTAACCAGTATTTAAAATAGATGTAAGCCAACTCCAACATGGCTCAAGATGGGCACTAGTCTACAGTATGATTGTGCCTTTGAATGTGGGAGATGAAGTGACTATTTTTTATATGGCAGCACTGTGGGCGTAATTCAGGGGTTGAGTGATCCACAAGACAAATGCAGACCCTGGCGACGGCTTGCCACAGTTATTGAATATCTTGTGTATTCCTGGATATGACTACATGGGATGCCTCTAATATCAGAAGTGATTTCATAGCTGGTTTGAAGAATTAGGTTACGGTTAGGAAAAGGATTAAGGATCAGTAAATAATTAATATTCTAAAACAAGAATCAAACAGCTTGATGGTCCATGTTGATATGATCTTAAATGATGTACAAATGTATGATTAGCCCCATCCGTCCTATGCATTTGACTCTTTTAAAACCATTTTAGGCAGAAAAAGCTAAAGAACTAGTGTGCCACCTACTGGACAGATTCAAGATGTGCACTTACAGAAAACAAGACCACCGCTACAGTATTGAAGAATGGTCACCTGTTGTTGTGTCAACTATTGGCTAGAACATCGGTAGTGGGAGGATTCTTTCAAACTACACCATTAACTCTTTCCTGCTGTGCCACTTAGTTGTATGTGCAAAGGGGCTTACATTTTTTCCACATGAACACAGTATCCTTGGCTACTATTCTAATTCCTCAACAATATAATCTCAGGTAAACAAATGTAAGTCATTACTGGGAGGGTACTGTCATTGTCATTTTAAGGAGAGCTGCATGCGCAGCGTCAGGTCTCTATCGTTGTAATGAAACCGTTAATCATCAATTAACCTTATTAAAACGGAGGCTAATCCTGTATTCATTTTTATGTTAATTAAATAAATGATCTTGTGATCTCCAAATTCATGGTTGGGTATTGCAACAATGATATTGTATTGCAATAATAATATTGACATTTAAAACACATTCGTCTGTATGTTGGATGGAGGAAGATGTTCATATAGCGGGTTTGGAGGGGGAACATTGTCAGCACAGCTGTTGATGCCACAGTGGTACAGATAGGCAGTTGTTCAACACATGGATTATAAAGGGAAAACATGGCTGTCAGTGTCTATTAAATCCCCCTTTTGGACTAGTAGTTACTAAGTTGTACCTAATCCAATCAATTTGGCCTAATCATGCGGTTATGAAATAGTTATGAATGGTTGCAGTAACCATAATTCCCAGCAGATGGAAGTAGCGAAAGAGACTGATGGAAACAATGACCTCAAAGCAATAAAGCAAAGAAATTCCTAAAGAAATGATAGAATAAATCCCAGGGCATTTGACACCCGTTGCACTGCAAGACTAATACTTTAACTAAAGCTCTGCCAGCTGAAATTTCCAATGATGTGGCTGAAGATGATAAGTGTTGAAGAGGAGCCAGAACGTTCAGGCAGAGACCATTGTGGAATAGTGGGAGGGTTCAGCAGCTATACTAGGAGAAATTAGGAGGAACGGGTCAGCTATTCTGAAGATGCATGACGGAGAGAGCTCACAGAAGAAAATGTAATGTCAAACTACTAGTCCTCTGAACTTGATACAGGCTTTACATTGGACTTGATGCCCTTTTCTTTATTTTAAGGACAAGATATATTTTCCATAGAATGTGATAAAGGATGTCGTATGGTGTTTGAGAGGGCATATCTAAGTACAGTAGATCCACAGTAACGGAACATACTGTATGTGAATAAGGAGGTCATGGAGATGGATGCAGTTTTATCAAAGATCACTGATGTGACAATGAGTTTCTGTTCCACAGGGAGACTTACAAAGTATATGCATCAGAATGCGGTAAGGCTGAATAGAAGATTCTGATTTAATTGGTTAATTTTTATATAATGTTGGGTTACTGTTGTTTGTTAATTTTAAATGTGTGGTTTATTTTATTATGTTTTTATCTTATTAACAACTTTTATAAAATGTTTCAGGCAGTTGTGCTGTGTATTTGTTATATGTTTATACATACAAGAAATTATCTAAAATTAAATGCTAGGAAAACTCAACACAGTATCCTGTCTGAAAGGTACAAAAGCCTGAGTTAGATTGAGGAATGTGTAACTTGTCATCATTTGTGATAACAGGTTAAAAATGTGACTGATATATTGTGTGCATAGGATCTAAACTAGATTTTCTATGAGACTAAACAAACCGTAGGACCAGGTGTGAGGAATGAGTTAAAAGGTGGAAAATTCTTACACTAATACAGCCTCAGTGGAACTGAGTGAACTCCCTCACTGCTAATGTCTGTCTGTAGAGTACAGGGCTTAATAGACAGATCTACATGACTTAAAACGTAGTGCAATATTTACAGAACAGGGTGCCATCTGGGATATATTCTCTGTCTTGTATTTACATTGAAATAATTTAGCATATACTCTTATCCAGATCAACTGATGCATACATACAGTACATAAATACAGATCAACTGATGCAGCGAGTGCATATTTTTGACTCTGTTACTGGCCTTCCACATCCCTGGTGTTGCATACTTCACCAATTCAACTAAATGTGTCCCTCATAACCTTTCTGTCTGTATTGGACTATATATCTCTATCTATCTCCCTGTCCAGGTTGGTGCTAAGAATGGAGTTTGCTAGCAGGATGACTGCAGGACAGGACTGCCTTTACCAAGCTGTCAACAAGTGAGTTTGAAGAGTGGGGACTACTGGCTGAATAGTAATAGGACTATTGAGAATCAGCAACAATAGGTACAACTGAAAGTGTTCCCCTTAAGCCATGCAATTGTTTCAGGAAGAACACCAAACAATTTAAAAGCATCAATTCACATTGGTGCCTCTAGCCTTTTGTGAGCCCTATGATCAAAACTGTTATTTTTCATTAGTATTTTTAATCATTTTGCTTGCTTCTGCAATTCTACATTGTTTTTGCCACAGATTTAGCTTAGCATACTCGCAGAAATGAAATAAACATTTCACAATGCAAAATCTAATGTAAAACAGTACCTAAATCAGCAAACGCATTGACTGAACTAAGGTACTCTACTCACAGACTATTTCAATGTCTAGTAAATAAGAAAGATGGAGCTTGCCTGATATTAACTGCTTATACTGTATATGGTAGTACATTTTATCTCTAGATCACAGTTGAGAGAAAGAGCAATCAATTACCACCAGTAGATAGGAAGTGGTTAGAGATGTGCTAAAAGCGACATTTACATGCACTTCAAGATGCATGGTGGAACTTCTCAATAATTAAATCCAACAACTGCAAAAGGGGTGCTCACAAACCAAACAGTCAACAGTATACAACACAATGATTTTCATATGTAGTGTGATTCAGCCAAACTAGCTAGTTAACCTGTCGTAGCAGGATGCAGAGAAAGGATTAAAATGTTCTTTCTCTGCTAAGTTTATAAAACAAGATAAATGACAGCACTGTTGATCCAAATTAGAATGCTGCATTTGACACCATGTAGTAAAATCAATCTGTCTGAATAAAGCAGGCTTTAATAATAGAAATGTCTAATAATTTGTACTACTCTAAGTTGTAAATGTTTCTGTGCTGGTAAAGTTTACCATAATGGTATTCAAAATCAAGTAACAACATTTAGAAAAATGACTTACGGAATTATTTACGTAATTAATAACTTAAGCAAGGATTGTCAGTAAATAAGAACACTTTTACGGATGTTGAGGACTCTACACAGTATCCACCCCAGCTGGTATGAATAGACAGGTTGTACACTGATCAGCACACATGAGCTAATTAAGGAAATGTCAATTGTTCTGCTTTTAATTTAAAAAAAAACTGTTACGTTGGTGAGGAATGTTCATTTCCTCTATTTGTTTTTGAAGACCTGGCTCTGGTCCAAGAAAATGTTTGTTTACTGTAGCTCTGTGAGAAGATGCTCGGTCACAGACCTGTCCTTATGACATTTGGCTACCCCCAAAACTAAAGACCATGACTTTCCCATCAATGACTAAACAGCCTGGAATGTTTCCAGCGTGTTGCAATAGTATTTTATGAAAGAATTGGAATTTAAGTGTATTAATAGTTTTAGGTCATGCAGAATCTTATCTAAAGAATTTCAATCAGCGTAGTATAAAGCCTTATTTTGAATGAATGAAAAATGTTGAGTTAATTTGCCTGTGTTCACATAGTTTGTTACAGACTAGCATGTGTTTTGACTGTCGTTTCAGACCACTGCATTGTGGACTGAAGAGAGGGGATATCGTGTCTAACGACAGGCCCAGCAGGCAACACCAGAACACGGAAGGAGCAGCCAAACTGCCTCTCACTTCTCAACACAATCTGAACAACCAGCTGGAGGTCTTACGTACCACAATGCAAGCTGAGAAGAAGACCTCAACTGGCAGCAGAGCACTCTCCAAACCTCCCTGTGCCATTGCCAATATCAAAGAAAAGATCTCCAAGTGGGAAGGGAAGGAGTCTTCCCCATATACACTTTTAGCAACAACAACAGCTGCTGCAACACCCACACAGAATATTGTCAAAAGACCTGAATCCTTGACAAAGAGCGATGCCAAATCCATCAAGGACAATGGAAAGGAGAACGTAGGAAAGGCTGGGGATTCAAGGCCTACCTCACAAAAAGTCACAAAAGTTCCTGCAAAAACAACAGAGTCCTTGAAAACTAGTGATGCCAGATCCACTGTGGAAGAGGACAGGAGTCAACCAGCCAGCAAGGCGAAACAGCAGAACAATGGGAAAGAGAATGTAGGAAAGGCTGGGGATTCAAGACCTACCTCCCCTGTGGAATGTGTGATGGATGTAACTTTGAAAAGAAAAGAGTTCCTCAAAAAAACAGACATCCAACCCTCACAGGCTAACCCCAGGGGGGAATTCAAAAGGCCGGCCAACAGGGACAAGCATATCCATGGGAAGGAGAATGTAGGAAAGGCTGGGGATTTCGGCCCTATGTCTCCAGCGGGGTATGTGAAGGAAATTCCAGTGAAAAGAACCGAACACCTGCCCTCAGAGGAGCAACACCAGGGACCCTGCAGCGGGCCGGCCAGCAGGGAAAGACAGCAGAGCAATGGGGAAGCAATGGCAGGCAGTCAGAGGGAGGACAGGCCTGCTGCGGACCCAGTGAAGGAGCAGGTGATGGGTATGCTGAAGAAAGACAACACCAGGAAACAGGTTGAGCAGAGTGCCGTCTTCACCCTTTTCAAGAAGCTGGAGCAGACGATGAGGGAAGAAAACCCCAGTAAGAGCCCCCTCGAGCTACCTGGCAACTACTTCTGCCCCCCCAGCACAGATACACAAGTAGAGGTCAAAAGGAGGGAGCTTGAATCCATTTTAGGGAGACTGGATGATGACCAGTTGTTTAGGGGGTTGAGGGAAGACTGGCAATGGGAACAAGATTTAGAGAATGTGTACACAGAGCCAGGGACACCACCCATCAACCCAGTTCCCAAACCCCAGCGCACTTTCCAGCAACGCACCTTCCACCACTCTGCCAAATCTGAAGGGAGCCGCTCGTTACAGAGACCGGGGAAAGGAAAGAGGAACCTGCCCCCACTGCCCCTCATCTCCCCTCCGCCTCTCCACAGCCAGCCTTCCCCCAACAGCTACAGGAGACCGAGGACAGACGTGTACAGAGATAGAAACAACTGCAACAGGTAAAACAGGGGGTATGCATATTTAAATTCAAGCTGTAGTTGTCTAATTGAAGCGGCACTACGGCATGGTATTTTGTTACAATATGATTTTTTGATTTGTATTAAATGTTTTAAGGTTACACCTGTTTTTTTTTATATAAATCCAGTAATATGGAATGTAAGGATCTTTGTTATTATACCATTCTGAAAAGCTGCCAACAAAGATTTGCATGTAGACCTGTCAATGAACTCCTTAAATGTATGACACTGCAAAAAGTGTCATACTCACAATAACATTGTGTTAGTTGATGTTTAAGAATATATAAAATATTCAAAATACAGATACAATTCATAACATTCAAACTACATTCTGCTTTTGTTCTTTACTTCATTTCCAGGAAGTCATTTGAGCTGGAGGACATTCCATCCTGTCATCCACCATACCACCACTACGAAGTCATTCCAGGTGAAGAATAAAACACAGCTTGACCATGAACCATCATTGAACCCTAATTCAATGGATTGTTTCCCATCTTTGATCAACCAACAGACTGTCCCAAGGAGAACCCATATGAGGACATCGAGGTCTCCAGTCAGTGCTCATCACAGCCCTCTTTACCGTCCTCTCCTGGGTCAGAATGCTCCAAGGTACACACTGTTTTATTAATCATGACACAACACGTGTGGCATCCAGTCGTGACAGTTCATTTCAGTGAAGCAGATTAATATATGTGAAACGTATTACTCCGCGCCAGCTGCTAATGATCTGGCTCTTTGCTAGCACGACACGTTTGGACACTTCAGGAGGCCCCTAACACACATTTGTAGGCCAGAGGTCCTCGGTTTCAAGAACGAGCAGAGAGAATAAACGGTTCCATAAAGTGTTCATAGGCCGTCCCTCACATCAAATCAGCACTCCCTTTACTCCACAGATTGATCTGACTGTTATCGGTTTATGCCCAGATCTCCAGGCCTGGTTTCTTTAGGCAGAACTCTGGTGGGAGGCGTAACTTCAGGCTTTCAGATATGCGCAAGACCAACCACCTCTGTACTGATAGTGGAGGAAGAGGGTCCCCTGGGCAGCTAAGCCCCCCCTCTACACCTCACAGCCCAGATGATCTGCCCCACTGGCTGTCAGGAGGAGACTATAACCGCATCTGCCGGAGGATACCAACGGTAAGAGACTAGGGTAACCCCAAGAGGTTTAAGAGGCTCCTCTCCTGGTCTCCTACACGTCCGGTGTTGACAGGCCTGTTTTCAACAGGATGTGCTTAAAATGAACAGCATCTTCGAGGCCCGTATTGGAAAGAAACATCTAAGGAGGGTGTTTCATTTTGCTGAGGCCAGCTCAGGGAGAGGTGATTGGGATGTTTCTTCTACTCCACAAAACGAACATTGATGAACATTATGGCTGTCCGTTTTATAACATTTGCGTTTCTTGCAGTCACAGACGAGAACACTGACTCTGAGAGTGAAACAGAGGACAGGGGCAAAGGTAACGACATGCAATGCATTTCACAATTGCCTAAAGTGCTTTTGTCAAAATTCCGTCTGATAATAACGCATTTACCATTTTCTTCCCCCTTTCCGTTTATGTCTTTCTCTTTTTTTCCCTTCCATTCCCTCCTTCAATGCCATCAGCCCATCGACAACGTCTGTCTACAGTCCAGTCTATCTTGAGCCAGCCGGGTCAGGGTCGATATGGTAAAATACACAGCTCTCTGGACGGGAACCTAAAGGAACTGCATCAACGCCAACTCTTTGAGTACTTCCTGGTCGTGGCGCTGCACAAGGCCAAGGCTGGCAGCCCCTACATACCTGAAGTTGCACAGCATTTTCCCCTCAAGGTGAGCATTGACCTAGAACTACGCTAAGGGATTCTTAAGGGAGTTCTTCATATTGTATTCCTTCTGAAAAAATGCTTCTAGACATCAATCCTATATTATGGTTTATACAAATTGGTTACGCTCCAGGTTATCCTCTCAGAGCGGTGTATAACAGAAAGCGTTTAAGGGTAAATTGTTTCGCAGGGGCCAGACATACTGTTTTGACACAGTCATACTTTAATGCTATTTTGTCCTGTTCTGACTGCAGCTGGAGCGAAGTTTTAAGTTCATGAGGGAGACAGAGGACCAACTACGGATCATCCCCCAGTTCTGCTTCCCTGATGCCAAGGACTGGGAGCCTGTGGAGAACTACCCCAGGTCAGCAGGACAACATCTCATTACACCTACGCATCTAATATAGCCCGCATGGAATTGTGTTCAAACAGAGATCTCATGTTTCAGAAATGTACTTGCACACAGTCTTCTTCTTTGTGACAGATGTAGGGTCGGTTTCACAGACACAGATTAAGCCTAGTCTAGGACCCCATGGTCTCCTTTAACCATGATTTTCTATTTCTAGACTAGGCTTAATATGTTAGCCGCTAAACCGGCGCACTGAGAATATTCATTATTAATATTATATACATAATATATTATAATTTATTATTGTTTTAGCCTGGTAAAGCAACCTAATGACCCTGGAGAATGTGGGTTTGTATCCAAATTCAATGAGCATACAATCATTTGTCGTATTACTTTTTTCCACAGTGAAATGTTCTCTTTTGTTTTGACTGGTGAAGATGGAAGCAGGAGGTTTGGATACTGTCGTCGTCTACTGGTTTGTTTATATGTTTACAAAAACAGCACCCCAATTTTACCCTGAAAATTCTTTTACATTGTCAATGTGTCTTATTAGTACAGACATACCACCCAGACAGACAGAGTCACTGACAGGAAGTGGTTATCTATGATGTCAGCTGGGTAAATAACCATGTTACGTCAAAAATAGAGAAGGACTGTGGGAAACAGTTATTCCCTGAGATATAGTGAGCGGAAGTGCATGTTTGCATGTGCGTGTGCTTTTCTCTGTATAGTGTCTTGAATGTCTGAGTGCTGGTGGGTGAGGTTATTTTTGTGAAAGCCACCCCAGTCCCTTTCACACACTCTAGTTTGTCCTGCAGGGCCTATGAAAGAGCATTCAAATGTGGTCCTCCTTTCTTCTCCCAGCCCAGTGGGAAAGGAAAGCGTCTTCCTGAAGTCTACTGCATTGTAAGCCACCTGGGTTGCTTCCACCTCTTCTCCAAGGTATAAATATATACAGAGTGGCTTGAAAAATTCTTCACACCCCTGATCAATTCTCTCAAATTTCCAAATAGCATATAGAAATGTCATTCTGTTTTATAATTAATCTGAAATCACAGAAACTCTAAATCAATTACAGTAACATTTAAGTTAGGAAATAACTGTTAAAGCGACAGTCACATTTTCTGGATAAAAGATGCACTGTTCAAGATTCACAGTCAGTGAATCTGAAGTCAAATAAAGTCCAAAGAGCATTGTACAGCAGTTACAGATTACACACCAAGTGTGGATATCCCAGTGAGCGCAGCTGAATCAACAATCAGGAAGTGGAAGCGGCGTCACACCACACAGGCACGCTCAAGTAAAGGCCTCCCTCAAAACTCAGTGCTAAAACAAGGAGAATTGTAAAACAAGCAAAATAGAGGCCAACATTTCATTCTGATGGACCTACACAGTTCAGTGGCAGGGAGAGGAGTAATGGTGCACCAGTCAACCATGTCATGTCAGTAATATAACAGGCCTGTGTGGGAGGGTGGCAAGAAAGAAGGAATTACTCCAGAAGTACCATTTGAAAGCACATCTGTTTGCCATTGAGTTTGCCAGAGAGCATGAGTGACCCAGCTGTGATGTGGGAAAAGGTCTTATGGTCAGATGAGTGTAAGATTGAGCTTTTTGTCCTAAACTCAAAGCACACTGTTTGGCATTCTGTGGGTAAACGTTTCATCTGCAGTGATTGGGTATCTTGTTAAAATTGAAGAAAGAATGTATGGAGCAATATAGAGGGAAATACTGCATGGGAACCTGCTTCAGTCCACAAAAAAGCTGAATCTTGGTAGGACATTTTTATAATAATACATTTTTATAATAATGATTAAGACGTTGTCTACCAGGTCCTGGATGAAGTGGAGAGGAGAAGGGCCCTGTCTCCAGCCCTGGTCCAGCCTTTTATGAGGGCCATCATGGAAGCTCCTTTTCCCGCTCCCGGCCGAACCATAACCATAAAAACCTTCCTTCCTGGATCTGGTACTGAGGTTGGTAGGTTCACAATTTTATGTCAATTCCGACATAAACATTAATTAGAAAATAATTTACACTCCAAAACAAATGATGATTTATTGGTTCTTTGAAAAAAAATATTTGCTAGAACCTCATAAGAGTTGAACATTAAAGTCATTTAGGAGACTCTAATTACTATTAGTGATTGCTTACATTTTATACAGTACTCTGTGCAATAACCCTAGGCACCTGAAAGTCAAACTAAGGCCATTTACAAATGTTTTGATTAAATATATATAAACACCGATCAGCCATAACATTATGGCCACCTGCCTAATATGGCCATCTGCCCTTTTGCTGCCAAAACAGCTCAGGTAGGTGGTATGGGTCAAAGTAACATCCACATTAATGGCAGGACTCGTTGGTGTCCAAGCATCACACTGCCTCCGCCGGCTTACCTCCTTCCCATAGTGCATCCTGGTGCCATGTGTTCTCCAGGTAAGCGACGCACAGGCACCCGGCCATCCATGTGATGTAAAAGAAAAAGTGATTCATCAGACCAGGCCACCTTCTTCAATTGTTCCATGATCCAGTTCTGATTCTCACGTGCCCATTGTAGGCGCTTTCTGCAGTGGACAGGGGTCAGCATGGGCACCCTGACTGGTCTGTGGCTACGCAGCCCCATACACAAATGCGACGCACTGTGTGTTCTGACACCTTTCTATCAGTACCAGCATTAGCTTTTTCAGCAATCTGAACTACAGTATCTCGTCTGTTGGATCGGACCACACGGGACAGCCTTCGGTCCACACATGCATCACTGAGCCTTGGCCGCCCTTGACCCTGTCGCCGGTTATCCCGCTTTTCCTTATTTAGACCACTGTTGATAGGTACTGACCACTGCAGACTGGGAACACTCCACAAGGGCTGCAGTTTTAGAGATAATCTGACCCAGTCGTCTAGCCATCACGGTTTGGCCCTTGTCAAAGTCGCTCAGATCCTAACCCTTGCCCATTCTTCCTGCTTCTTTAACATCAACTTTGAGGAGGACTTAGTGTGTGAATATAAAAACACATACTATCCAGATAAATGACTTGAGTTTGACTTTCAGTTGCCTAAGACTTTTGCACAGTGCTGCACTTTTATGTACCAGGTTTCCCTCACTGTGTCCCAGGAAGGTTTTTGTTTGCAGATGTCATAAAAGTGTTTGAGTCAAATAGTTCTACACAGCGCCAGTTATTTAGTGATCAGTGTAACATGTTCTCTCAGATGATGGAGCTTTGTCGTCCATCTGACTCACGTCTGGAGCATGTGGACTTTGAGTGTCTCTTCTCCTGTCTGAGCCTTCGTCTGCTGCTCAGGATCTTTGGTTCTCTCCTACTTGAACGTCGGATCATCTTCACAGCAGATAAACTCAGGTGAGACGCCCTCTGGCTTTTTGATTCTCATGGTCCAGCGTCATCTAGGAGACCACATGACGGCCATTATCTTTTTTTTCCCGTTAGAAGCGCATGTGAAAATTGCGTAACATTACTTTTCTAGCTACCTGGAAGACATTTTAAAAAAGGCAAAGTAACTCAAACAACATTGAATATTGCATGCAACATCCAATCTCGTAATACATATACGTTTAACCATTCATTTGAATTCCCAAAACTGCTTTATCAAGCTACAATCAATCAATCAATCAAATGTATTTATGAAGCTCCTTTTACAACAGCAGGTGTCATAAAGTGCTTTTACAAAACACCCAGTCTGAAACCCCAAGGAGCAATTAACAACAATGTTCAAGCACAGTGGCTAGGAAAAACTCCCTAAGAGGGGTCGAAATATAGGAAGAAACCTAGAGAGGACCAGGCTCGGTAGGGTGACCAGTCCTCTTCTGGCTGTGCCGGGGGGAAATTTTAAGTGTACAAGTTGTAATAATTAGTACATAATAACTGTTCCTGGGGTCTGACAACATGATGACCAAATACAGTTGTGCTCAAATGTTTGCATACCCTTGGAAAATTGGTCATATATGTACCATTTGTAAAGAAAACATGTCTTTTATTTCTTATGGGATTCACATTCAACTGTAGGTCATAATAGAATGGCTCAATCATAAAACAAAACTGACCCCTGTTCAAAAGTCTGCATACCCTTAGTTCTTAATACTGAGTATTGCCCCCTTAAGCATCAATGACAGCGTGCAGTCTTTTATAATAGTGGTCTATAAGGCCCTGAATTCTTGCAGGTGGTATAGCTGCCCATTTGTCTTGGCAAAATGCTGCCAGGTAATGCAAAGTCTTTGGTCGTCTTGCATGAACCGCAAGTTTGAGATATCCCCAGAGTTGCTCGATGATATTAAGGTCCGGAGACTGTGATGGCCACTCCAGAACCTTCACCTTTTTCTACTGTAACCACTGGAGGGTCAACTTGGCCTTGTGCTTAGGGTCACTGTCATGCTGGAAAGTCCAAGAGTGTCCCATGCGCAGCTTTTGTACAGAAGAATACAAATTGCCTGCCAGTATTTTCTGATGCTGCATTCATCTTGCCATAAACTTTCACAAGATTCCCTGTGCATTTAGAGCTCACACACCCCCAAAACATCAGTGAGCTACCACCATGCTTCACAGTGGGGATGGTATTCTGTTCACTATAGGCCTTGTTGACTCCTCTACAAACATAGCGCTTATGGTTGTGACCATAAAGCTCTATTTAGATCTCGTCACTCCAAATTACAGTTTGCCAGAAGCTGTGAGGTGTGTCAAGGTGTTGTCGGGCATATTGTAACCGGGCTTTTTTGTGGCACTGGAAATTCGACCATGCAGCTCATTTTGTTCAAGTATTGTCATTTTGTGATCCTTGAAACAACCACACCGTCCTTTTCCAGAGCAGCCAGTATTTCTCCTGAGGTTACCTGTTGGTTTCTTTTGTATCCCGAACAATTGTTCTGGCAGTTTTGGATTGAACTCTTTCTTGGAACACCTGACCTTGGCTTGGTATCAAGAGATCCCAGAATGTTCCACTTATTAATAAGTGATTGACCAGTACTGACTAGCATTTGCAAGGCTTTTGGATCTTTTTGTATAATTTTCCATCTTTATAAAGTTCCATTACTTTGTTACGCAGGTCTTTTGACAGTTATTTTCTCTTCCCCATGGCTCAGTATCTAGCCTGCTCAGTGCATCCACATGAGAGCTAACAAACTCATTGACTATTTATACACAGGCAATAATTGCAATTCAAAAAGCCACAGGTCGGGGAAATTCACCTTTAATCGCCATTTTCACCTGTGTGTGTCACCTTGTGTGTCTGTAACAAGGCCAAACATTCAAGGGTATGTAAACTTTTGAGCAGGGTCATTTGGGTGATTTCTGTTATCATTATTACTTCAAAAGGAGCCAAACAACTATGTGATAACAAATGACAAATGATATGGTAGCTTATCTGAGATATCAGGTTGATCAGAGAGGAAAAACATTAGAGACAGAAAAAAGAACAATAAGAAAATAATGCCTCAGCCTCGTGGTTCAAATGTTTTTCTCCAACCTCACAGGGAGACATTGAGTGAATCCTGCTGTTGTGTTGATTTTGTCCATTATCGACTCTGTTTATTTTTGCTTCGGGAAAAGCCTGTGAGAGCCAGAGATTGCTGGGGTCTGTGTAGTAGAAGAGAGGTACGCCGGGGTAAATGACCGAGCCTTCCTAGAGGGAAGGAAACACGCTAGTTGGTCCCCTGTGGTAAACACAAGCACTGCATTTTGACACCGGACCAAATATTTGACTTATGCTGCCGACTAGTGGTGACGAAAAGCAAGTGCACCGCGTAACAGCAGAACATTTTCATTGACCTGCTTCGCGACAGGGCGAAGAAACAACAAAGCGCACCGTGAAAGTGGTGCGCTTTGTTATTTGTCGTCCAGAACCTGGGCGACGAATAACTTGTCAAAGGTGGTGTAATCATTAACCCCCTTTCGGCCTTAACCACAGCACTCTGTCTCAGTGCTGCCACGCCGTGGTTGCTCTCCTCTACCCGTTCACCTGGCAGCACACCTACATCCCCGTGCTTCCACCCGCCATGCTGGACATAGTGTGTACCCCGACCCCCTTCATCGTAGGACTGCTGTCAAGCTCCCTGCCACAGCTCACAGAGTTACCCCTAGAGGAGGTGAGTATGCAGCCACAGGACAACTGTAAGACCCTTGTACCAGATAGGTTTTCTGGCTGTCGTTTAGTTGGGTAGCCAGGATTTACACGCTGTCTATGTTCCCTACCCCACAGGTTCTGATGGTTGACCTAGGCAACAGCCGCTTCCTCAGACAGGTACCGTAACTTCCCTTGGTCTCTGTAGAACACAGATTTTTCTGTGACTCTTCATGAAGCAGTGTACTTCTAGATCCATGATCTAATCACATGTATTGTGTGGCTCTTTAAATTCCTTGTCAGCTGGATGATGAGGACTCTATCCTGCCTTCCAAGCTCCAGTCAGCCTTGGAGACAGTCCTGGAGAGGAGGAGGGAGTTGGCCTCAGAACGCGGAGGAGATAATGGTACAGTTATGTTTTAGTGTAGGGGTTACAGTTTATACTGTATATAGGTAATCATGTATATGGTTTCAGAGAGGAGGGAGCCTTGGAGAGGGGAGAAGCCCTAATGATGTGATTATAATTAGTTTTCAGCTTTTTATTCACCAACATTTTTAAACTGAATCCATCTTTTTGCCACACAACAAAGGACAACGGACTATGCTTTCTGCTTCTTCACATACTATTTGTTGCTGTCTCTCCCTCCCTCTTTCTCCATATGTCAGACTTTGGCCATCTCAGCACTGTCGTGTCCGAGGCCTTTGTGCGTTTCTTTGTAGAACTTGTCGGCCACTACCCACTCTTCATTACCGAGAGGGAGGATGACTCCTCGTCCTTCCCCTCCTTCCCCCCGCCCTCTCTCTTCCAACGAGAGGCTTTCCGGAAGTCGGTCTCATCTAAGAGTCTGAGGCGGTTCCTGGACGTCTTCATGGAGACACAGATGTTTGGCCTGTTTATCCAGGAGAGGGAGTATCACAGACAGGCAATGAGAGGTACTGGTCAAGGGTCAAAGTTCAAAGTTTAAAATCTGTCTAGCTTTAGCTAACGAAAACTTTTTTTTCTACAGGACTGTTTGAGGTGAGGGTGCAGGAGTATTTGGATTCAATTCATGACAATGAGCATCGCAGGGTTAACAAGTTCCTCAAAGGTCTGGGTAAGGAAAATAATCGGGAATTTCGGCTGAGTGTGAATTGACTATGAAAACACAAGCAGCAGCATATATTGTGTAGAATGTGCCTCTGATGAAACATTTGCTGACTTCAGTTTTATTTCTTTTTTTACCTCCAGGAAATAAAATGAAATTTCTCTCCAAAAAGTGATCCTCTCTGGAACAATATCTTGTTAAAGTGACAGTGTACTTGCAACTGAGGGACACTTTTATCACTACAGATTCACATGAAAGCTAAAGTGTTTAAATAGAATCCTTGGGAGAATATTAAATAGCATGATACTGTACTGTATATATCCACTTTCAATTAATTAAACACTTTAAAAGCCCACTGGAGGGCAGTAGTTATCTTAACATGGTACTACAGTAGGGTTGGCAACCGGCAGCCAGCAGAACAATTGTTGGGGAAAACTAAATACAGATATTCTGCACGTTTGTAAACATAGTCACATGTTTATTATTCCATTTAATAAAAGATACTGTATATCATCCAAGTATTCCCACAAATAAAGATACAGGCATATAGTATGTGATTGTGTGTGAATGTAATCAAGGTATCACTTCTTCAATACAATCATTTTGCAGTCTAAATAATTTGAATTATTCTCATTATTACTTTCCAACCCCTTGATCATCAGCTCCAAAAACAATTGTCTTGTGTGAATGCATAGTTGCCTGGTTAAAAGTATATTGCTATGAGTATAAGTTGATGATTACAGACAGTTTCTTATGGTTGCGAGACTGAAAACACCCAGCTACTGTATGTATTGTATAAAGTGAAAGATGCATATGGAAAGTAATCTTGTATAGCAAAAGACTATGTCAATCTTAAAGCTTTTATTTATGAAAATGGATAGTGAATAAAAGCACACAAATAACTGGGTCCAAGGAAACTTCCTTTGTTCTCCAGACTACAAGGTTTTGGGTTCAAATTATAAAAAAAATGTGTTATGAATTTGAATAAAAGCAGTGCGTCTCTGCCTGTGGTGTTTAAAAAGCATGAGTGATATGTTGTTTTTGTTTTAAAAGCACAAGTGATATGTTGTTATTGTTTTAAAAGCATGAGTGATATGTTGTGCGTTGTCTCCAGAGCCAGAACTACAGTATTTAGCTATAACTTGTTTCAAGACTGTTTTCACACAGGTTAAACAAGACTTCCACCAAATTTAAAAAAAATCTGCTTCGGGGGGTGTGGTACCCTTTCGAGCTGACAAAACTGCACAAATATTAGATGGATTTTGTAGCCTCATGGTTAAAATGTTTTCTCCAATCGGACGAACGAGATATTAAGTGAAGATACTGCTTGAGATATTGAGTGAAGATACTGCTTTCTGTTGTGTACATTTTGCCAATTTTGGAAACTATTTATTTTCACTTTGGTAAAAGTCACTGAGAGCCAGAGATTACTGGCGTCAGTGTAGTATATGAGAAGTATGCAGGGTTGAATGACATAGTCGTCCAAAATGGAAAGAAACGATATATTCTAGTCGGCCCCCTTGTGGCAAATATTAGCTTTGATAAAAAAAACGACACAATTGATGACCAGTAATACCATGCTGATTACTAGTGAAAAAAAGCTACTGTGTGTTGGTACAAGATTTGACATTAACCCATTTCACACTGGAGGAAAGCTTACCATAAAAGCTTTTGTGAACTGCAATACTCCATCTGTGATACCATTTAGGACAACATATTTCATCACTTGATTGCGGTAGTCTTTGCCCCTTACACTTAAAGGCATAGCCAGTTCAGACATGAAACCCGACTGATAATTGGTCAGGTTACTCAGGTGGTCTTACTAGCAGGCGGGTGTAAACCTCCGACAAACATTGTGTTTTCCTATATGGGGATTTCTATTAAGGATATTATGGTGTTGATTTCCTTGTCGGTAGTATTGCAAACACGATCATGTGATAGCAGTGAGATAACCCAGAGGAACAGGACCTAAACGCCAAGACCTATAAAACGGTTGTTTGCGCATGACTCCAATAAATGGATAAAATAATGTGGAGCATTTTCTGGCTAAACTGCTTACAGTACAGTTCTCATTTGCAATCCTGAATACTTGTCCTTCTACTGGCCCACTTCTCGGCATACCTTCTGTGTGAGACCCCCCCCCCCCCCCCCCCCCCCCCGCCAAAAACAACATGACCACTGGGAGACCCGGATGGCCGCCACCCAACAGATGGAATGGAGAGAATGCAGGATCTGTGTTTTCGGCAGTTACACACATGTACTATTTGTACTACCATCTTTCCTTTTCCTTGTCTACACTGGCGTACACGTTTCGATGCCCCTGCCCAGAACAAATTATAAACAATAGACCCCCGGTGATAGATGAACAACGCATAGCCAACGACTCACATGACACATGAGAACAAATGGACAGGCAACACATACCCATCAGACAAAAGGCCCCTTCCCAAAACCAATGGGCCCCTTCCGAGAACCCATGGGCCCCTTCCCAGAACCCATGGGCCTCCCCACAGTGCGGGGCCTGAAGGGGCCTCCGCGACGGCGCTGCAGGTCTTTTAACGTTCACAGGTTTGTTGTTCTGCCTCGCTCACCCTCAAAAGCACAACCATGATCATGGGGTAATTTTGAGGGGTACGTAAAGTGAGGGGGGAAATTAATTAAGATGCAGTATGGCTCAGGCTCAGATGCAGTTTGACTGGACATTGTTCTCAGAATGAGCCTATGCATGAGCGATTAAAGTAAAATGATCACCAAGAGGATATATTTGTATCCATCTGGTCTCCATAGAAGGCGCATGTTGTCAATAAAAAACTTTAGCCCTATGGCTGAGCTACAAATTATATATCCCATGAAAGCTTGGGCATGTTTGGCAGGCTTTTTTCTGTTTCATGTATTGAACATTTTCTTGTGACATATTCTTTAATGTCTCCCTTCACATATAGGCAGCAGTATCATTCTTTTTCAAAGTTGAGAAAAACATTCCTTTCTTGGAGCCTCACGGTCTCTGTTACATGTAGTATGTCTCGTTTTACTCTGTGCGTTGACCGTCTTGTCGTGTCTTATGGCCCGTAGACACCCGCGTGGCTTGGTTTCTGTCCTGGCTGGCTATGTGGAGGGCAGCGGTCCAGGCCACATCCTTCCTACAAGCAGCTTGACTCCCTTCCAGTTTGCAGGCTCAATACCCTGTGATAAATCCTCAGCACATCCTGTCACATAGTGGTTCATGTCAAGAGGGATGCGAGACAGCTTGTCTGCATCTATGTTTTCCTTGCCAGGCCCGTACTTTACATTGAACCTGAAGACGGAGAGTTCTCAGAATGTTGTGGCGCTGCTCATGACAAAGTAAGAGGATTTTTCAGTTTGAAAAATCTATGCAGTTACAATCGCAAGATGTAAATAAATGGAGACATGTAGAATGGGTAGCTTTTGCACACTGTCCATTAAAAAATATAGAACTAATTTGGTTTTCCCAAGTAAAGTTTCCAGTGTGCAAGTTGCAATTCTCCTCAGTTTCATGCTGATGTGCACTAAGGGAATATGTAATCATCACAGTATAACACCAAGTCCAATACATTTCAGTGATATCAATCTGTCCAGTTAGGAAGCATAAGCGATTGTGAATGTCATCTGTTTTGGTTAAAATGAAAGGGACAACAGGTGCACTGGAGAGGCAAAAGCAAGACAACCCCCAAAAAAGGAATGGTTTTGGAGGTGGTGGCCACAGACAATTGCTTTCTTCTTATCCTTCCTGACTGATTCTTCTCTAGTTTTGCGTTTTTCTAGTGTCCTTGTCACTACTTGTAGCATAAGGCAGTACCTGTAGCCCATTCAGGTTGCACAGGTAGGCAGCTCCTCCAGGATGGCACATCCATACTTAGCGTCGCTAGAAGGTTTTCTGTGTCACCAAGTACAGTCTCAAGAGCATGGAGGAGATACCTGGAGACGGCCGTTACATGAGGAGAGCTGGACAGGGCCATAGAAGTGCATCAACCCAGCAGCAGGACCGGTTTCTGCTTTTTTGTGCAAGGAGCAACAGGGGAAGCACTACCAGAACCCTACCAAATGACCTATAGCGGGCTACTGGTGTGCATGTTTCTGATCAAACTGCCATTGGCGCCCCATTCTCTTCACAGATGAGAGCGGGTTCACACTCAGCACATCTGACAGATGTGAAAGAGTCTGGTGACACTGTGGAGAACATTATGCTGCCTGCAACATCATCCAGCATGACCAGTTTGGCGGTGGGTCAGTGATGGTCTGGGGAGGCATATCCTTGGAGGGTTGCACAGACCTCCACATTGAGAACCTCTGGGACGTTATGTATCAGTGCATATGCCAAGTTGCGCCACAGGCTGTCCAGGAGCTCACTGATGCCCTGATCAAGGTCTGAGAGATCCCCTAGGACGCCATCTGCCATCTTGTCAGGAGCATGCCTAAATGTGTTCGGGAGTGCATTCAGGCACATGGGGGCCATACACACTACTGAGTCAAATTATGAGTTGCCGTGATGAAATTCATGCAAGTTGGAACAGCCTGTGATTTCAATTGTTTACTTAGATTTTTGGTGATTTTGGTTTCCATCAACCATTGTTACGCCATTTTGTTCTCGATGAATTACACAAAGTACAGTCAAGATTTTGATCTTTAATATATTTCCTTCATCAAGACCTGATGTGGGATCTAACTGTCCCCTTCATTTTTGTGAGTGGTGTATTTTGTCTGAGTTTACCAGTACTGAAGTGTTTAAGTGAAGTGTCAATGGTACTAAGTGTGGGTATGCCGGTATATTTGTGAGTTTACAAGCATGTCAATCTTTCAAGTCCTCCAATTCTCACTTGTCTACCTCACAGGAGTCTGGGAGGGCAGCTAGGGAAATTTTACATTTATTCTACATGGCTGAGCTTGTGGCATTCCTGCAGGTTTCACTTGGAATAGCACGTAGATTTCTTGAGATGTCCTGCTCAGTGGCTCTCAAAAGTAATCACCCCCTTGTACTTTTCCACATTTATTGTGGTAAAAAATGAAATCAAAATATAATTTAATTATGGGGTTTTGCTACTTAAGTCAAACAAGTTCATAAGGTGAAACATTTAATTTCCACATTGTTTTAAAATAATTAATGTAGCTTCTATAAAATCCCAAGGCACTTTCGCAAATTCCCGACATTCCTGACAGGATATATCAGAATATCTCCCAATGCTCTTCTAAATATGGTCCAACGCGTCATTCTCTCGTGGAAGGCTGCAGGTGCCTTTAACTGTCAGAAAGGGAATTCTGACCCATGCATAGAGGAGTTATAAATGCAGTGATGTGCCTGGTGCCTTCTGCAACCCGATTTTCAAGCATTTCAGGAATTACTACAACATCCTAAACTAGTGCTAAATGGAAAGAAAACTAAACGCAAGCTATTCTTTAGTATGCTATTACAGTACAAGAATAGAATTACTGGTTAATGCTGAATACAACTAGGGTGGAATTAGAACTAGATAAAACCGCTTTCAGTTATGACCCACAGATGTGGAATGAACTGCTAGAACAGCTCAAGCTCCAGAACCTTGCTGTTGTTTTAAGAATTTGAAAAAACAGTTGGTGGTTACTCTTTTTGATAAATGTACTTCTCATTGATCCATTTCATTAGCCCAACTGTTCTATGTCACAATTTTGATGTTTTATTTGAATTTGTTTGTTATTTGTTAAGTGGTACTTTTTTAAATGTATCTTCATGGATTCTAAATTATGCTCATTGTGCCCCCTAAATAAATAAAATAATAATAAGAAAAATTGATATACATACATATTTTAAAGTATAGTAAGCTTTAGGATGAGGACAGTCTTTGTTTTCGATAATTATTTTTAAGATTTTGAGTGAGTAACCTCTTGTCACAGAGCATTCCATGATGAAATTAGCCAGATTCCCAGTGAAATGCTCTCAGACAGCAAGTGCAGTGAGTTTGCATTCTTTTTCTCTGAGAAAATCAATAATATCAGAAAGGTGATCAGCACATCCTCGAGTAGTGCTGGGGTCAGACAGATCCAACCACTACCTGAGAAAGTAGTTACTATGTCTGATTTCGAAGAAATTGATTGCAAAGTTTTGGAAGAAACTGTTCGACACCTTAAAACATCAACATATGCCCTTGACGCACTTCCCACATCTTTTTTCAAAAGTGTGTTAAACTGTTTAGAAGTAGATCTCATAAAAGTGGTAAATGCCTCACTTCTCTCTGCAAGTTTCCCAAACTCCCTGAAAACTGGTGTTGTCAAACCCCTCCTGAAAAAGAGCAATCTGGATAAGACCATATTAAACAACTATAGACCGATCTCAAATCTTCCTTTCATAGGCAAGATCATTGAAAAAGTTGTCTTCAATCAGCTGAACAAATTCTTAAGCTCAAACGGATACTTTGACAATTTTCAATCTGGTTTCCGACCGCATCACAGCACAGAGACAGCGCTCATTAAGATAATAAACGATATTCGCTTAAATACTGACTCAGGCAAATTATCAGTGCTGATACTACTTGATCTCAGTGCTGCATTTGACACTGTCGATCACAACATACTTCTAGACAGGCTGGAAAACTGGGTGGGGCTCTCTGGGATAGTCCTAAAATGGTTCAGGTCATACTTAGAAGCAAGAGGGTATTATGTGAGTATAGGAGACCATAGGTCTGAGTGGACGTCCATGACATGCGGAGTTCCTCAAGGCTCAATTCTTGCGCCACTCCTATTCAACCTGTACATGCTCCCAATGAGCCAAATAATGAGAAAGAACCAAATCTCTTATCACAGCTATGCAGATGACACACAGATCTACTTAGCCCTATCGCCTAACGATTACAGCCCAATTGACTCCCTGCTCCAATGCATTGATGAAATAAATAGTTGGATGTGCCAAAACTTTCTTCAGTTAAACAAAGATAAAACTGAAGTTATTGCATTTGGAAATAAAGATGAAGTTCTCAAGGTGAACGCGTACCTTCACTCTAAAGGTCAAACAACTAAAAATCAAGTCAGGAATCTCGGTGTGTCTCTAGAGTCAGACCTTAATTTCAGTAGTCATGTCAAAGCATAACTAAATCAGCATACTATCATCTGAAAAATATTGCAAGAATTAGATGCTTTGTTTCTAGTCAAGACTTAGAAAAACTAGTGCATGCTTTCATCACCAGCAGGGTGGATTATTGTAATGGACTCCTCACTGGCCTTCCCAAAAAGACCATAAGACAGTTGCAGCTCGTACAGAACGCCGCGGCCAGGATTCTCAGCAGAACCAGAAAATATGATCATATCACACCAGTCCTCAGGTCTTTACACTGGCTGCCAGTTACATATAGGATCGATTTTAAAGTATTATTACTGGTATATAAATCGTTCAAAGGCCTAGGACCTCAATACATTGCAGATATGCTCAATGAATATAAACCCAAACGAACACTCAGATCATTAGGATCACATCAACTAGAAATACCAAGGGTTCACTCTAAGCAAGGAGAGTCTGCTTTTAGCTATTATGCCAGTCGCAGCTGGAACCAGCTTCCAGAAGAGATCAGATGTGCTCCTACAGTAGTCACATTCAAATCCAGACTCAAAACACATCTATTTTACTTTGCATTTAATGAATGAGCACTGTGCCACTGTCCGTCCGACTGTTTTCACTGTCCTTTATTTTATTATATTTTTTATTCTAAACTGTATTTGACTTTATATTCTTAACGGTTTTTTCTTATTTCTTCACTGTTCTGTATTTGATTTTATATTCTTAATGGTTTTTATTTTTTCTTATTTCTGTAACAGTACCTCTGTCAAATGGATATTTAAATTGTTTTTATGTAAAGCACTTTGAATGACCATTGTGTATGAAATGTGCTATATAAATAAAATTGCCTTGCCTTGCCTTGCCTATATATAACTGACCAATGCATTAAATCTGTTTTGGGTTTGGGTACAGTGAAGAGTCCCATTTCGGTGTGGCTGTCTTCGTTTTAAAACAGGCCCTGTACGAGAGTAACTGTACAGAGAAGCTTGCTGGTAAACCTCTGCTATTAAGTTCAGCAAATTGGCTGGAGGTCTGGTAGAACTCATCATCAGTCATTAACCAAGGTACGGGTTCTTTAAGAAATGGGTCATAGCATGCCATCAATGAGCTCCAACACTAACCTCCTAAAATGATCTGCATTATGCAAATCTCTCACCATGTCTTCTTCTAAAGTGCCGCGAAGCTTCCATTTCTCAATCATACAGGCTCCCACATGAACCAGGGACATATGGGGAAGTGATAGTTCAGCTGGCAGATGGCGCCAGTCTTCCGCCCCCTTGCACCCATGCTTCGCTGCAGAACGGGACTTTTTGAGTAACACAACCATGTACACAGTGACTAATTATGTCCGCCATGGTCATGGAGGTTTAATAAGCTCTTCTTGATTGACATCTCTCATCAAAGGGCCCACAGTCAACTTGTGAAACAGGCCCCCAGTCGTCCTCTTCTTGGTTTCTGCTGCTGACTAAAGGGGGTTATGTTGGGCAGAATCTTGATGTCCAACTCAGACACAAGGACAGCTTTGTTTTCCTAATCTATCTCTCCATTTGGTAAGGTGTTAGGGATGGTTGGATAAGAAGTGAGTTACCACTGGACTGCTTGGCTCACTTTGTTTGATGGCAAACTGGATGCGGCCTCCTCCTCTGGTGGTCTGACGTTGTAGCTAGCCGTGGATGTGCTCTGGAAAAACATCTTTAATTTCGGCATCTTCACTGGCTCCTTTTTGTCTTTCTCTTTTTGAGCACAACTTATTTTCGCTTTTGAATTTAAACATGTTGCTGTCTTTAAGTTTTCAATCCATTTGTTTTAACTTGTCAGCTCCCGCAATAGCATGTTTTTTTTTATAGGTAGCTGCAATGTTCAAAAGGGCTGTTTCCCAACTACGATGGCCTGTTGTGGAGGGAAAAAAACAAAACTTATTTTTGTAATGTGAGTCATGTAACACTCAGAGCACGCAGAACGATAAAAATAAGTAATCACTGTACAGCATAAGCAAGCCTATAGTTTAGGAGGGCTTAGATTAGCAAAAGTATGCATTAAACAAGGTGCGTTTGACAAACACATTCTATGCACACAAATAAAGGGTATTTGATGATACATTTCCAACACTGTGGAGTTACAGCTTCACCCGGATTCGGTTGTGAACCGCTTTTGCTTGACTGCTGCAAGGGTGATGAGCACATGTAGTTTGCAAACTGCAGAGGAAAGGTTCCGTTTACTGTGTGCTTTGGTTCTACAGAGCTTAGTATAACATTCAATGACCAGTGAATTGTTTCTGGAGGGCTTCCTACGATTCCCGCAAATGATCTGTTTGTAGATTGCTGTTGTTCAAAACTCGTTTATTAATTTCAGCAAAGGTTTTGTGTATGTATGGGTTCGATAATGCAGTGTCAATCATAACACTCAATAATTATCAACAGCATTCATTGTTGCTCTAAGCATCCAATGATAAAGAAATGGGGGGAAAAGAAATCTCTAATGCCGCATTCACAGTGTGACCTATTTTTCTCTCTGCACGTGAAACAAACATCTGGTGGGGGACCACGGAGCCTCAGGACAGCATATTAATCCTTCCAGTGATCATTTTGTAGAAGTCTTTTTCTGCCAGCAGTTCAAAAGAACAATAAAACTGATCGACATAGAGTCAGTAAAGAAATAAGTTCAAAAAGAATGAATCATTGGCAAAACCGCACATCACAGCTTCGCACGGGCTCTCCCACCGTCATGGGCCGCCGTGCACATGCGCCAATCACACTGGCTGACAGTTCGCCGCTGGCATTTGCAAAATAGGAAAGCAGGAAGACTAGACTACAATATTGCTTCAACCGTAGCCCGTGGGAGGCTGCTCCTCAAACAAAAGAAGCAAGGGTTAAAAAGGAGGGAAACTCTGGGAGCCAGTTACACCACACAGTGATTCACAGTTAACACTGTATATAGGAGCAGCAAGGCCAAAACATGCAAATCCATCAAGGTCATTTGACTCACCTTTAAAAAGAACCACAATGAGACAGAACCTGGTAAAAGGCTTTTAGTATGTTTTCATGGAAATAGATGGCAGTGATATATTCATAAACTTTGGGGAGAGTGTTTGGCTGGAACTGTTTGTAGAACATTTTATAGAATTCTATTCTGGCCTCTGAGTCATTAAGTATGAAATACATCAGGCTAAGTAGAACATATAGGAATCTCTGATTAGTGAGTATACTGATACATTAGAGTATAAAACATCTTCATCCATTACCAGGTTTGTGTGCCATGACAAAGGCCACATCAACACTCACAGCAACACATTTGCACCAGTTGGGGTCCAATATCTCACACACCGTAAAGCTGTCACTGGATAACAAATGACACAATGGTGTAGTACTGATCAGAAAAACAGCACTTTCCATGACTTTACTGTAGACCCTTCCCAGGCAGGACTGGAGGAACAGAAATGTTTGTAAGATGATGAATTGTCTGTCAATGGTTGTCGACAACTGAAAAGAGATTTTCCTCATTCCAGGGTAATATTCTTTCACTCTCTGGCAGTTGGACAACATAGACTCACTTTACCACTGACTAGAACTAGGTAGACCTTTAGTTGATCCCGAACAGACAGCCATTAAAACCCACTGGAGCGAAATGAACTAGCGCTGTCATCGACAGATGATATCAGTGCTGCATTTTCGTTCTCTGTAGATGGTAAAAACATTATTTTTGCCATACCAAGACTACAGAGCTGGTTTTTTTTGGTCATCTGCGCAAATGTTTTCAGATGTAAGTGGTATATTTTCATTACTGAGGGCTCTTTGAAATCCAAAGCTGAAACATGACAGATTATACATTTCAGTTTTTAAGGAAAGTAAACACCAGATGGGCATGAGTCCCTTTTAGTGCAGAAACACTGTGCCTTTAAATTTAAATAACACTGAACTCGGCGTTACAGATTAAATACAGCCTAAAAAAGCTACATCAATAACACTTGTAACTTAGTTAAACAAGGAAAATGGTGTAAAGTGAGGACATTTCGCCAGTCCACACTTTGACAAGAAGCATCTGACTTGGGGTTAAGCTGAGGGTTAAGGGTTGAATTAGATTTAGGGTTAGGTTTAGACGTTAAGGGCTTATGTTAATGATTGAGGGTTACGTTAAGTTTAAGCATTACAGTTAGGTTGTTGAGGTTAGGGTAAGGGTTCGAGTTTGGTGTTAAGAATTCCTATTTTTTTATTTTACAAAATTGCCAGTCCTCACTTTGTTAGTAAAACTAATGTGTGTTTTCCAGTGCTTAATTTGTAAATTGGGAGGTCCTGGAACACATTGGGGCATGCGAGAGACATTAATCCGGTTGGCAAATCGACGCGAATAGGCTACAGCACATCGGTAGTGCAAATAGTGGAAAACAAAAAGCTAAGACTTTCCCAATCTTGTCAGGGAGTGCTGAGGCTACAAGAAGCTGCAGGAATAGTCAACTTTATGAACTCTGATTGGTTCTAGTAGAATGTTTACAGTGCAAAGGGAACACAGTGATGGAAAAAGACAAGTCATGTGCAGCAGACCGGATCTGTGAAAAGTAGGTGCCGGAACAAACTGAGGTATATCTGAGAGGTGCTGGATCTTGTTCCGGCAGGATCCAGCTCAAATTAACCACGCGTGTTTTCCAATAAATATCATGGCCCAAACAAGAGTCATGTGGGATTATATGTTTTTGTTCTACTAGTGTAGCTTTATCTTGAGAACTGTCTAAGAGGCAACATAGGAAAACTGATTTGATTAAACACAACACTGAGTGAAATAATGTTGATAAACTGAAGGGCTCACAGGCCAAAATACCCATACTACAGTGCAATGGTAAAGTAATATGTATGTCCCCAAAAGCACCCAATCCAATACCAGCGCTTCTGGGTTCTGGTGAAAAGCAGTGCAGTATGGAGGGGACTGATAACAAACAAAGACCCCAGCAAATTAAAGGTGCTCTCATACTCCTTTAATAACTGTCAGTTGATGTGCTCACTAAACGCTTGATCACAGCAGATTTCATTACATATTTGTGTTTGGACTTTTTCAGCACTATGCTTGATGGAAATTCGAATAAATGTGTAGGTGTCCTGGCTTAGAATGCTTAAGAAAATCTTTGAATACTTTTATACTTTGGTTTACTATAACAATATTTAACAGAAATGGACCATACACTTGAAAAGTAGACAAAATCTAGACCTCTTCTTTGACTCTTTAAGCAAGTCACCTTCAAGTCTATATTATGTCCATATTAAGAAGTTCAAACTGACTCTACTTTGACTTTAGATACTATACATACTGTACTTCATGAACTCGAACCATCTAAAATAAAATTACCAACAAATAGTATTTCAAGAAGATAAAGTTTAGACAACAGTTGGGAACTCATAAGGAAAGTACATATCAATCAGCTGCCTTTTCAGCCTGAAAAATGTATATCCTCATTTTGCAAGTCTATTCTCTAAACTTCGGGCATAGGTGTCTGTGTTCATCATATTTCATCTGTAAGTTGATGAAATCTGATCTCACAAAGCAAGTGAAAGTCACGAACAACACATTTTGCAGCGTAGACTCCTGGCTCTCATTCTGCAGTGTGACACTTCTAGCTCGGATGGTTGTGGTTTTTACAAGTGTTTTAGTTTCAGTTACTGGAACCTCTCACTGATAAAACTGTTTGCAGCCAGAATTTGGCGGTCACAATGCACACATTCTGTGGAAGTTGAGGTCATCAACTTCCACAGCAGCATAAAAATGTATGACATGCCAGCATATTTTTAATGCACTGTTGTGGCCACCATATTTCCTAGTGCCAGCTTAGTTCAGTAGTTCTTGCATCTGTTCAGAATGAAGCAAACTGTTTATTGGCTACTTTGACCAAATATGCAGCTAGATTTCTATAATGTGGACCCCTGCTAGGATTTCTCAACTATTTGATCTGAACACATCTTCACAGAGGGAGATGCCAGGTTTAAGCCATCTACAGGGCCTAAGAGATGGCAAAAGCCCCAGAGGCTTCGGAGCACGATGCCTCCATCTTGGAGGGGCCACACCTGGAGTTCATTAGAGTGGCTTATCCGTCCTCTGCCTTTAAGTCCGCTTAGCTATAGCCGGGCTAAATGCTAAAGATTGAGATCACGGCAACGTTCCGATAGCCGGTGAATCTCTGACTTCAAAAGAACGGTTTAATACAATGCAGCTTGCGTGGTAGAACTGGAGGAAAACACTCTAAGCTGGAGAAAAGCGACCAGGCGGTGGGGGCTGAGGCCGGGGATCTGGAGGATCTCTCTACACCAGAACGTTATAAAGAGCAGCATATATCGTCAAGTGATTATACAGGCTCGGTGTGCACCTGGCTCTACTCATCTCTGCCAGGCTTTGTGTGGTTTCCGATGCTCAGCAAAGGTCATATCCTCACTCCGTGATGGAGGAGGATTACTTGAATAGGCTGCATAGCTTGGTCAGTGTCTCATATGGCCATGCAAGGCATTATAGCGGAATGCACTCTTCCTTATTTCAGCCATTATTATGTCACATACGCATTCACAACTATTGCAGCCGGCATTACGTTACGAGAGAATATAGAACAGAGATGTGGATGTCGTGGGACATTAACTGGGCGTACACAGCACCTGCGCAGCAGACAGTTGAGTGGTCTCAGGGAGTTTTGCCACACTGTTGCTAAACTAATCATGAATAAATCTCTTCTTCAAACGTCTACAAAATTATAAGGCATCAAAAGCAATCCAAGCAATAAGATACTAGGTCTTAAAATATTTTTGGGTTGACATTATGCCAATGCCAATGTTAGGTTTTTGTGCTACTTCCCAATTGACTCCCATTCATGATAATGGTGTGCACCTTGTCCCACAAATACCCAAAATGCACTGTGGAGCTTATTGAACTGTTCCATTCCAAACAAAAATATGTTATTAAAACATAAAGGAACAAAAAAACTAATCACTAATGAACCAAAACAAGAAGGTATTAATAAAATTGGTTCTGGAAAGGCATTCTGGGGATGTCTAAACAGGTTTCTACTCAAATTTGACTAGCCACTACCAAACATTTCTCCAAAAAATATAGCATTTGCAGCCGAATAAGACCTAACAAAACAACCCACACCATAGTGGGTGAAATATACAGGTTAGATCACAGGCAAAACCTAGAAATCCTTTTAAACGCAATGTTCTGAACCTTCAGGTTCACTGAATGTGGACCTTACTATTATATAACTTGACATTACCTTTGATCAAGCAAAATGGTCCTACCGATATGAAGGAGAGATTGCTTTCTGATAAAGGAGGGGATGAAGCAGTGTTGCGTTTTAATTTATGGTTGCATGGTGTTGATCTTTACTTTGTTTTCCGTTTAGAAAAATCCAGTATTTCCTGTTTGTCGATAAAGGTAGTTGTAAAACCCAGGGTCCACAAGCTGGGTGAGGAGGGTCATTTTCTCCCCCCGCCTCTCCCCCCCCCCTCCCTCCGTCTCCCCCCCCCCCCCCCCCCCTCTCTCTGTCTCTCTCCCAGCAGCTTGTTTTCCCTTGTTTTCATTTCGAGAGGACCTGCAGGTGCAGCTACGTCCCATCCAGCTGCAGAGCTGCCACACATGCCAACGGCCTGACTCATTTTCCTTTGGGGGGAGAAGGGGTTCCGCTTTAGGGGGAAGGATGAAAACTAGTGGAATTTGGGGTGTTTGGGGGGGGGGGGGGGGGGGCATCTTGGAAAAAGTGTGCTGAAGTTGGGGGAGGGAGGGGGGGACAAAACTGTAGGGGGAGAAAGTAACTGACTTCATGGCTCTTGGCTTTTCTGTTTGTCCCTGCCTTCTCCCTCTCATCTTTGTTTCAACTGTGAGAGCAGGCACACAGCCTAGTGTGGGAGAGTGAGGCAGGGGAGAGAGAGGGAGAGAGAAAGACAGGCTCACACAGGAACACTCGGTAAGACAGAAAAGGCCACACACAGAGATCACTGGCCCTCAGGGTGAATCAGACCCACGTACAGAGGCCAAGAGTAATGTCTCTCCACACCAAACTAATGCCAGCTATTGTTAGTCATGGGATCTGCTGACAAGAGCTAAGATCAACTCCTTTGTAACTCTCTTAAGAGCATTTAAGGATCTCACCTTATATCACCATTCTCTGTCTACATGGAGGGTGAGAAGGGTTAGAGGCTGGTGGTTAGTCAGTCAGTGGCCTGGAAAATCGGCGAGTCCCTGGGCTAAACACTAAAGAATAATGACCCAATGGACGCATGAGGAAAAGTAGCATTGTCAACTAGTGTCAGAGTAAAAATATCTGTCTGTCTGTGTCTGGCAGTCAGATTGTTTGCGTGTCTTTTTGTTGTTTTGGTGCGCGTCTGTGTCAGTCTGTTTGCTGGTGTGTGTGTGATTGTGTGTTGGTGTGTGTCTGTCAGTGTGTTGGTGCGTAGCTTGGTCTGTCTGTGTGCTGGTGTGTGTCTGTGCCTTTCTGTGTGCGCTTCAACCTGCATGTACAAGTGGGTTGTCTACCTGGGTTACCATCTACAGTAAATAAACCATCAATCTCACCATTCCATCAGTAGTCTCTGCATGTCATGCAGCTGGAAATAGAAACACAATCCTATATGTGATGGCAAATGACAATCCACAGTGATTATAAGGCCATACAGTAAAGCCTATCGTGGTTAGTGTTAGCCTACCTAACCCTCCCATCTGCAAAAACGATACCTTTTATAGAAATGAAGCCCGAACAATTCAGAGCTGTGTGAAAACTCGCTGTTATACAGTACTGATAGCTTTATAGTGGCTGCTGTGACAGAAAGCTTCATGACTGACATCATTGTAGTTAAACCATAATTACATATACCCACACAAAATGACATGTTTTTTTTTACATTATAATCAGCCTCGTCGCCTGGCTGTCAAACATGGTTTTATGAAAGGCTGTTGAGTAGCAATCTGTACCTCACACAGTAAAACTGGCCAGTGCAAGACTGAAGTTATTTTAAAAATTTAAAAGATTAAAAATTAATTTAACGTGCTTATAATTTTATTTGTAATGACTGCCCCAAATGCAATCGCAAAAACATTTCTATACACTTTATACTGGCGGATAGAGAAGAAGCATTTGCAGAAAGAGAAAACAAAGAAACTGTCAAACATGAGTGATACTCCTGGGATTGATTGTCTTTAGTAAGTCATTAACCCACATACTGTATCCCTTAAAAAAGCTTATCCCTTGGTGGCAATGTTCGTTTTCTATCTTAGACTGCTAACAGCTACCTCTACTAGTTAAGGAAGTAGCACAGAGTGATCTGGCACTAATATGTCTTTGAGGATTTTCATCAACAGTTTGATGTCATTTGGTCTGAGGTTTTTCAAATCAAGGCAGCGTTTTTCCGCCTGTGAACGGTATTTGGAGAAATCTCTCTTTTTTTAGGCGGGGGGGGGGGGGGGGCCTCAAAGGATAATTGACATGATACATTGACTGTGAAACTAGAGTGCGGACTCAGCTAAATCCAAGGGTATTTTCCTCCATATCGGGTGAACCGTTTAGACAGTGTAGCCCGCTGAGGGCTGCAGTGGTCTGTCCCTCTAGGCTGCTGACCCCAGCACACAAGTATGAGCTGGCATGGGTTCAAATCCTGCCTGCTGCCCTCCGATTCGCTCTTTCAAACACAGTTCAACTTTCTGCTAACTCACATGGAGACCCACTGAGCAAAGGATGAAAATAAATACTTTTGATGGAAAGTGTGTATGTGGGTGCCTGGCCCCCAGCCCCCCCACATCATGCTGCCCCCCCCCCCTTTACTTTCTGATACAGGTGGGGCCTCCTCCATCCTCCAGCTAGTCATCCCACTGGCAAATGTACAGTGAAACGTCTAGCAGCAGGACAAATGGGGTGGTGCTACCAGGTTGAAATAAATATTTCTATTTATTTCACTCTCCTCAACTGTCTCTTCCACTACAAGAGTGATTGACAGTTCTACTTGAAAGTATGTCTGATCTTTGAACAACTGAAATACAATCTACAATGATTTTTTCAGATAGCTTTGCTGTAGAATTAGGCAGCTAGCTACTAGCTAGTAGACACTAGTTAGCCATCTACCAACAATGTAAGTAACTAGATGAGAGTCACAGGTGAAGGGGTATGTAGTCTTTCACTGGGTACTGTATGTGGAGAATACAGACCTTGGGAGACCTAAAGATCCAAGGATAATGTCTAACAAACAATAATTATTTACAATGAATGGGCTGATGTTGACTGGTCCAGGGATCAGCCAATGATGTTGAATGTCCCAACCATTTTAGTACATGAAAATGGTGTATGCTTTCAATGGCAAAGTCATTATTTTCTCCTAGTTAGGTCTTCTAACCATCTCTGTGGTTACAAGTTTTGTTATAATTCATTCACTGATCCCTCTGATGACCCTGCTGAAGTCAGTATGGATTAGCCAAAGACCAACCATGTCATCAAAATGGATCAGGCAAAAAAGTTGGAGGTTTGGCCCAGTTTACTACTACCTTAAAATACAACCCCGTTTCCATGTTGTGATGCTGTGTAAAATGTAAAGAAAAACAGAATGCAACATTGTACAAACCGTTTGAACCCTATATTCAAGGGAAAATAGTACAAAGACAACATATCAAATGTAGAAACTGAGAAATGTTATTGTTTCTTGAAAAACAAATGCCCACTTCGAATTTGATGCCAGCAACACGTTCCAAAAAAGCTGGGACAAAGTCAACAAATGACTGGAAAAGGTGTGTAATGCTAAAATAACCCAGTGGAACATCTCACAGCTAATTAGATTAATTGGCAACAGGATTGGTTATAAAAAGAGCATCACAGAGAGGATGAATCTTTTAGAAGTAAAGATGAGGAGGGGTTCACAACTCTGCGAAAGACTGCGCAGACAAATAGTGCAACAATTTAAGAGATTGGGGATCTCATCATCTACAGTACATAATAGCATTAAAAGATTCAGAGAACCCAGAGAAATCTCTGTATGCAAGGGACAAGGCCGAAAACCAAATTGGATGGACATGATCTTCGGGCCCTCAGGTGGCACTGCATTAAAAACTGACCTGATTCTGTAGTGGAAATCACTGCATGGGCTCAGGAACACAGTATGTCGCTGCATCCACAAATGCAAGTTAAAACTCAATGCCGCATCTCCGGGCTAAAGAGGAGAGGGACCATCTGGCTTGTTATCAGCACACAGTTCAAAATCCAGCATCCGTGATGATATGTGGGTGCATTAGTGCACATGGCATGGGTGACTTGCACATCTGTGAAGGCACCATTAATGCTGAACAATATATACAGGTTTGGAGCAACATATGCTGCTTTCCAAACAATGTCTTATTCAGGGAAGGGCTTGCCTATTTCAGCAAGACAATGCCAAACCACATTTTGCACATATTACAACAGCATGGCTCCATAGTAAAATAGTATGGGTGCTAAACTGGCCTGCCTGCAGTCCAGACCTGTCACCTATTGAAAACATTTGGTGCATTATGAAATGCAAAATACGACAAAGGAGACCCCAAACTGTTGAGCAGCTGAAATCCTATATCAAGCAAGAATGGGAAAACATTTCACTTTCAAAACTACAACAACTGGTCTTCTCAGTTCCCAAACCCATTACTGAGTATTGTTAAAGGAATAGGTGATGCAACACAGTGGTAAACACTCTCCAGTCACAACTTATTTTTGAAACGTGTTGCTGGCATCAAATTCAAAATGTATTTTCCAAAAAATTTAAAAAATTTAAAAATTCAACATTTGATATGTTGTCATACTACTTCCAATAAAATATATGGATAAATGATTTCCAGATCACTGCATTCTGTTTTTATTTAAATTGTACACAACATCCCAACTTATTTGGAAATGGGGCTGTAGATGTGTTTGATAGAATGTCCCTTCTAGAATGTTTTTGCCCAGTTAGGTCCCCAATGAAAAATAAACACAACAATGGTCCCATCTAGCTCAGCTGGTAGAGTGAGGAGCTTTCTATGTCACACTTGTGGGTTTTATTCACACAGGGGGCTAGAACATTAAACATTTGAAATGTAAATGCTCGCTGAGTATCTCTGGATAAAACCTGCTACCAAGCTGACAAACGATGCTCAACAGACATAGATTATAATTTCTATAATTTGCTGTTTCTTGGATTGTGTATATTTCAGCTATTGTATTCAGGGTACATTCAGATTTCGTCACCAAAAAATGCAGCCAAAACTTGCCTACAGTGAATGTAAAATGCACATAAAATCAATAGTGAAATGTTTGGATTCAGTGTTGCGTCAGATGAACTGTTGTGTCCTCACTTCTGGTCAAATAATTTCCCCTACTATCTTTATACTGAGCTCTGTTATTTCCTACCATGGTCTGCATATGCATTTCATATTTATTCAATTAAGACACTTCAATTCAGCCCAGTCCATCTAGGCCGATTCCTGAGAGTGTAATGGTTAATAAATTCAAACCATGCAAACTCTGGCCCATAACTTTCCACTTGTGGATGTCTCGTAGTTTTAACCAGCTCAAGTTTTAAAAGTAGTGTGACATATGAGGACTATTTTCCAAATTAAAGTGGAGGTAGTGAAACTGTTATTCTCTCTCGTTCTTCATCTCTTTCTCTCTCTCTCTCTCCCAATCTCACTCTCCCTAGCACTCTCTCTCTCTCACTGCGCTCTGTGAATAATGCATTTTATTACAGTAAGGTGATGTCACAGATAAATGCCTGACATATTGAAAATCCATCACAGGAAATATATGCAATATGTTTTCACTTATGTAATTTGACAGATGGGAGAATCATGGGAGGGGAACAGTAAAAACCTGGCATTACAGGTCCCAGCGCGCGTGGCAAATAGATTTGAGTGTAACAGAGGGGGTTATGATGGGGTATATAGGCAAAAGCTGCTAGCTAAATGAAGTAGCATCCATTCTGTAATGTGTAATAGGCATAACACCCCTAACAACACCTTATACCCGGTACACACATCCTACCCACTGCAGTCACAATCCAAACCTGGCATGACATCTTTATCTCCATTTTGCCCTTTATTTTATTCCCAACAATAACACACTCATAATATCCACTTCTACCGATAACAGGCATAATGAGAATCCTCAAATCATAATACATGGTAAAACATGTAATCGCATGAATAGGTTTCCAGTGTATGGGCAATCAGGGATACAGAACGATCGCTCTCTACCACGCTGTCAGGCTGTTCATAGCGGTCATAACAGAGGAGTACATAGCCAGCTGCCTTGCTCCACTTCATGACAGCCCTGCAATCTGGAGGCCATGCCCAGTAATCTGGTCCATGACAGTGGCTGCCGCATAAACACACACAAATATACACAGATGTAGTGGGACCACTACCTGCCAGCCAATTTTGAGAACCAGTAATACCTGCAGTCTGAGGCGGCAATGCTTGTTTACACAGACGGCTACCAGACTCAGATGCTCCTACCGACTAACTGAGCTTGTTTTTACTCCTGACTGGAAATTCGTCCCAGGGGAGACACTTGGAGAGAGTCAGAGACTTATAAAACAGGAGAATGTGTTTGTGCAAGTGTTTCGAATAGAAGCAAGTCAGACTCAGTTCTGGCACAGTTCTGAGGTTTTGGAGACATACAAGGTTCTGAAGGTTCCTTACAAAACGCCTATCTCACTTCTTAGGAATCCTTTGTGCCTGGGCTCTCTGCTCTACACCTGTGCCTTCTTCAGGGCCCGGACTCTCCAAGAATGGACTGACCTATGAACCCAGCATGTGTATCCACTGGGCCACAAAACTGAAAGCTAAAGCCTCGAAGCATTCACACTGGGAGCTAACACACGTCTTCAAGTCTCAAGGTTTCTACTCATCACGCTAGTGTGGTTCACCAGGAAAAAAGCTCTGCATTATAGATGGGCTTATTTAATTGAAAGCATCTGTAACAAATGGCAAGAACTTGACACTACTGCTAGCTCACAGCACAAATACATACCACCTGCTGTGGTTTGGAGGATAGCCTGATGTCTGAGGTTGCATTGGAGACATGTACATCCCAAATGGCACACTGTTTCCTGTTTAGTGCACTACTTTGGATCAGGGCTTGTTTGGCTCTGGTCAAATGTAGAGCACTATGAGTTTCGTTAAGGACCCAGTTGACATATCTAAGTAATAGGTTCAAATGAGGACACTGGCAGCAAGTCTTGGGAGTCGATTTGTCGAGAGGAGAGGAGCATTCTGAACTTAGCAAACTGCTTTCCTGTCCAGCTTTTTTTCTTCTTCAGCTTCTTACTTTCATATCAACACATAGTTCAGAAGGGATATCCTGGAGAGGATTAACAGTGAGCTGAAACACTCACTCCTATCTCTCACAGAGGTTCCTTTTCTGAACAAAGCATTGTCTGTAAGGGCTGGTTTCCTGGACACAGGCTAAGCCTAGTCTTGGACTAAAAACCACTGTTCATGGAATTTCTTCATTGCACATGCCTTTTAAGTCCAAGACTAGGCTTAGCCCATGTCCGGGAAACCAGCTCTTAAAGTATGACAGTGCTGTACACATACCAGATTTCACCCTCTCAGAATACTTCTGACAAATTGAACTCCGGTCAGATTTCCTTTTGCTCATTGTTATCAGACATTTTCCTGGGGAATGAGCAAAACGCATCTCTCCTGCATCTCTACACCAAAATAATTTATGGCCTTGAAGAATACTACGACTCCAGACCTTGGATCTCTACATCATTTTAAAGCATTCTTTCCACTGTGGTTAGGATATAACTGATATGACAGCTTGAATAACCAAAAAGAAATCCACCCAGATGCTATGTGAACATTATATTGTACTGTTTAAATGTGGAGAAATAGTAGATGGTGCTATACGAATGATTTATATAGGAAATATCTTTGTCTTGCAGGGCTGTAAAATAAAAACCACTGCAGTTTTATAGCATTATAACTACTGCACTTAAAAAAAAAAATCAATATTTTCAGGCATTTTATGCTTTATTTGGCAAGAAATTGTGAAATACAGAGTAGAGAATACAGAGGAGAGAGTTTGGATTCAAACCCACACCACAGAAGTACCTATGCACTTGAGGTAATGGCCAACACGTCTTTTTCAAATTCCCACCGAACTGTTGTTCTGCTAGAGACAGTATCTTACAGGCCTATTGTGGTCAGAGGACAACAAGAAGTCAGGGTTATTGGTTTTGTCATATAACAGATGAGGTCATCGATGTTAGATTGTTGTCACTGTGCTTTTATCACAACAAGAGATTTGTTAAAACTGTCATCGGCAGATTTTATGTCAGGGATGTATTATGGATGACATATGCCTTTGAAATGACACCCCATTCCCGGTTCACTTGTTATGGAAGTTCTAGTGTTAGATCCAATATATGACTGCAAAGGACATGAACTAAGCCATGGGCTCTAATCACAGGTTGAACCTTTTATCATAATATTGTTGTCCAATGTCCAACCTACATTCTACTCAATGCATCATCAAAAGGTACAGATTAAGATTTTGTTTTCATTGAAGGTCTCTGCTTGAAGATTTCTAAAGAATGCAGATAATTAATAGCAAAATCTTTTGTCACAATACTTTTCTATTTCGATGAAGATTAAGATGATAACTTGGCTGAAATATAACGCTAGCTAGCTAGGTAAGATCGAGGATATACCAGTGAATCTCAGCGAGCTAATGCTCATTTCAGACTGAGTGATATAGCCAACCAGTTATATCAAGGTACGTTCCTAGTTGTTTTCTTTTCTAAAATACATTGAGTTGGAGAAGCTGAAGAAACCAGAGGCCATGCGCTGGGAAAGGTACAAGCTGCTAGGAAGAATGAAGCAGCAGCAACAGTGGGTGGCGTGGGTGCTGAGAAAGGAGTGGGACAATATGGGGAAGAGAAACGTAGAGCTCGGCGAGGGGATCATCGGAGCTCATTACCCCAGAAAACCGCACGGAGGGCGCTCCAGAGATGAAGACAGCTCCCTATCACAGCTGTTGGTTTTCTGCTTGATTACTCCCACACTACACCTACCACTTTTTGTTTTAGTAAAATGCCATCAGGGCCCTAAACCAATGCTTGGTGCCTGTTCTCTCTGTCTCTCCCACTTACAAAATCTTTTTCAGACTTTTTCAGAAATTGGCAGATACAAATGCGTGCTTTCTTGAAATGAACGAAAATACACATGTACAGTTGGAAACTAATTAGGGAAAATGGATGGGTGATTGTTTGGCTGAGTGTCAGGACCACACAATTTGAGGGCAATTAGCAGATGCTCATAACCAAAGCAAATAGGATTAGTAGCCTTTCTGAATGCCATTTTGCCAAGTCAGGATTCAAACCAGCAACTTTAAAGTCACTGGAAATAAAGCTCTAACTTCTTAACTACCTACACATCCACACAGCTCAGTTCCTTGTTGCTCATGCTGCTTCAACCTCTCCCTGCCACTCAAAAGGGCTGCAAAGCTCCAACAAAAATATACCTTAGTCCAAAGCCAACGAGCAAGCTAATCAGTAAATCATTTCTAACATGTTCGCTACCACGGACACTTGTCCAAGTGGTTTATTTACTACTACGACAATAGAGTTAGAGCTTTTTACTGGACCATAGCCACACATTGTTCCTCCACAATGTAGTCATACTTCAATCTTCTCCGCTTTTTGGGGGAAAAGCATCCCTAACATACAGTAACACAGACTTTTTCTACACACAGGCATACAATACACGCACAGGCCAAAACACACACAGACACACACTAAGGCTCTATTGGTAATCATTTGTAGACACACACAGCCAAGTGAAAAGTCTTCACATTCTGCAGCCTTAAAATGTAATCTAAAAAAGTACTGCATACAAACAATTCTGACCGATCTCTACAACATACAGCACATTAATGAAGAGAAATGTTGAGATAATTCACTGAGCTAATGCATTGGTATATAATGTATTTCTGCATAGCTCAGAATTTGGATTATTCATTTTAGAATCGGGTTAGAAAAACGAGCAGCATTATTTTAACCTTGTCTCTGTCAAGCAGAAGCTGGGACTTGGACTGGACCATTCAGCCACCTCTTGAAAGGTGATTCTGATTCTGAAAGGAGTTTACTGCAGGGGTGGGTACATTTGGTACTCGGTAGGACACTGGCAGAAATCACGTTCTTCCCTTCTCCTTGTCCGTCCTCGACTTCTCTCCCTCCTTCTCTCCCTAATCACATATTAAGGTCCTATACTGAACATAACAGGCTTAACAGTCATACAAGCTGCTCGGTCCAGATGTTTCTTAAGGGAGCTTTGCACTACGCCCTCGTTCAGCCCTTATCACTGAACCTGATACAGCTCATTAAACTCTAATCGTCACACTCCCTAAGGCTCGGTCTTACGACCTAACAACTAATCAGGGTCTGAAGTAGACCCACAGCCAAAGTGTGAAATGCAAAAACTGATAACAAAGGCATCCAGGTCAACAACAGTGGTTCGACAACAAAGGGATAACAAAATGTTGCCGACATATAGAAAAAAAACAAATGGGATAAAGCACATTTTTTAAAACAACACTTTGCTACACATTTGTACATTTCTTGTCTTTTGAGTGATTGAGCAAATACAGTTAAAAAGCTTTTTGTGCTAGTCTCCTGTGGGAATAAACCCACAATTCTGGTGTTGCAAGTGGTTTGAATCATACGCCCAAGACTATTCGTTAGAGGACGAAAGGAAAATTATTTGTGCCATACAGCGTCCTGTTTTCTTTTCTTTAGTAAGAACATTTGGCTAGGCTAATCATGGTTTCGTGGCAAATGACTGACCCGGAGTGAGACTAGCACTGGATTAGTGAGGATAATACAGAGGACGATTCCAGTTATTACTGTGTTACTACTTCCTGTTACCAGTAAGGATGCCCTTTCAAGTTTCCATGGGTGTGATTCACAGTTTATATCCAAATTAGAAGTCAAACCATGTACAGCACACCTACAGCCAATCAGGCTGTGCAATTTCTACCACTGAGGATAGAATATTAGTGCGCTAATAAGTTAACAATCATCCGTGTGACAGTACATGGTTGAGAAATGGTTGATGTACCAATAACAATAATCTATTTCTAGGTCTCATTGTAGCAGCACGCTAAGATTTAGCCAAAAGACAAGGATTCTGCACATGAATAAGACCACAATGCCTTTTGTTGCTAAGCATTCTGTGTTGATGTGTCAGTGTACAGTATGAGGATTTCTTGCATAGCTCCCATCATATTTTCCTCTGTCTGTCAATAGACTCAAGGCATTCTGGAATGGGCCTTGGCACTAAGATGACAGAAAGAAGAACTAGAGAGAGTACATGGTGTCTTTGTCCGAAAATGGACTCTATTCTCCATGTACAGTGTACTACTTCGTACATGTTTTTCATAACCATCCAATTAATAAATGTTGCCCCTATTACAGAAATGGATGTTCAGTATTTCGTAGTCTATATCCTTACGTCGCACCTTGTGACCCAGTATGTTGCCGTTCTGAGGGAATCTTTCCCTCCACTTTTTATTGAAAAATAGACCTGTGGCTCTGTGAACTCATGTCTTACTTGGAGAACTTGGAGACAAATATTGACAGTCAGTGGTAAATGAAATGAAACAAAGTGGGATAAAAAGAACACAACAAAAACAACTATTTGTGGATAATGCATCTCTTAACCTTCCTTCTCCTCGTCTCACTTCAGAGCTAATGGCACACTCCACCCCTGGGCTCCACACACTGTTAGGTAGAGCTGGCTGAGCTGTGCCACATGTGAAGTGGGGTCAGGTCAAATTAGCCATGACCCGATAAAGACTAGTTGTTGCATGCAGGTGTTTGACAGGAAGTTCTGGGAGGTCCTTTCTTCACCCTTCACACAGAATATACAACTACTAGCCAAAGGCCTTTGAACCTGGTCCCCTAATAATGAGAGCGCTACAGCCACCGGAATGACCACCGGCTAAATGGACACACTGTGATCACATTACTCTCATAATTGCTTGAAGCGGGGCGTTTATCCCAGACTAAGTATCAAAGAAGTTCGGAAGAAGATTTACAAGAAGAATTTCTATGTATGTCAGTTTTTTATGCTAAACTTACTTTCTGCCTGAATATCCCCTTGGGACAGGGTTTTCTATGATGACATTAATTTATTCCTTATATGTCCAATGCATTCATTTTGCTTTTGTTTTAGGTACTTTTTGTTTGTACAGAGCAGTTCATTTGTACAGTTCCTATCAAAAACTGCATCAGGAACATTCAAAGCAAATCCAGAATTGTCACGTTTTTGCGGACTGGGAGAACAACAAAAAGATTTTAATGATGGATCTGAGGCAGATAAAAACAAGAAAAACGGCAGGAGAATAGGCAGGCAGGAAAAACACAGACTGATGGAAGGTACAGCCACAAAAAGCGCAATGACTCAACAAAGGGCTAACAGAAGACGGCAAACTAAATAAGGAGCTAATGGGACTAAACAACAAACAGGTGAAAACAATCAGAACCGAAAGGACAGGCTACATTACGGAACAACAGCAAAAAACAAAACAGAACATAACAGAACCTTACAAGAATAAGGTTCTTTATAAGCACCAACCAGGGGTAGGATTACAAAAATCTATCTAGAACAGGCCGTCCTCAAATTCTGAGTATCCGGGTGAGAAGGGCTCTGGTTGGCCACCATAGAGGCCTACGGCAACCCTAAACAAGTTAGTGTTCCACAGCTGAGCAGGAACATGCTGTGCATACCGTAACAATAGCCCGGGTTCCTCACAAAAGTGGCCTTTATGGGAGAGTGGCAAAAAAAGAATCCCATCAAATCTAAGCAAGACGTTGCCAGAAGGCATGTCAAGTGGATGAAGAGTCTACAGTGTGTTGAGACCAAAATAAACAGTTGTGGCCTATGCATTAACACTATGCCTTATAACCCACATTATCCTGAGAACACCATCCCTACAGTGAAGCATGGCAGTGGTCTCATCAGGCAGTGGGGATGCTCCTCGGGGTAAGAAAATAAATGCAGGAAAGTACAGAGAAGTCCTGGAAGAAAACCTGTTAAATTCTGCAAAAGACCTGTGACTTGGATCTTCCAGCAGGACATGGACCCTAAACACAGAGCCAAAGGACCAGTGTAGCATGTCCTGGAGTGGCCCGGTGAAAGCTCAGACCGCAATCCATTTGAGAACATGCGTAAAGAGTTGAAAATGTTTCTTCACCAAAGGTCCGCATCCCACTGAAAGGAGCGTCAACAATTTTGCAAGGAATTGGCAAAAATTGCTTTATCCAGATGTGCAAAGCTGGTAGGTGCCTCTACCAAATTTTTACAGGGGGTGAATACTTACGCAATCAATGATTTTATGTTTTCTATTGGTAACTCATTTAGAACAATGTAGATGATATATTTCACTTTGAGAAAAGGGACTATTTTTGCATTGGTCAGTGGGAGAAAAAAAACACTACGCTTTGACTTCACATTATAAGACAACAAATTGTGGAGATGTCCAAAGGGCTGAATACATTTGAGAGGAACTGGACAGCATGTACGTAACTTACCAGTTCGTAGTATGTATGAAAACATACACTGTAGAGGTAGTTGGGAATTTTCAACACACTATTTCTCAGAAATACAGAAGTACATTTCTTCGTCAAGCCTCAAATGTTCTGTCACTTTATTTGACATACTGTACGCAGTAAAGAAAATAAAGCATGTATATTTAGAGTAAATGTTAAAGCAGTTTCACTCCACTATGTTGCTGTTCCTCAGTCATTGAAATGTACTGTTCTTGGGCCAACGTTCTGTAAAGGCATTCAACAAGCTCAGAGAGAACGTTTGTTTTCTGTTAATGTTACACAGAATCTCCAATTCACTAACCTCCCATGGATAAAGTAAACAAAACCAGACACCTGAGGTGGTTTATATGCCTCTGGGAATGGGTCCAAATTATGGCTGCCTGAAATATATCATTATTATCAGTCGAGTATAGTATATATGCATTAAATTGTTAATTGTTTGTATCACTCAATACATGCAAGATTCTACAATACTTTTAATACACTTGGTCTCTCTCATTTATTTTATTCCTTTATATTCTACCTGCACATCGAACCGTTGATTAAAGGCATTCTGCACAACCATGAACATTTAAAAGAAAAATCTGTTAGTAGTTAGACATTTTGGGTCGGATATTGATTGACATAATTAGTAAATAACTAGTAAATATAAAATGAGATTAAATAGATAGATTAAAAAATAAGGAACTTCTGTGGAACATTTGTTAGAGGCTTTTAAAGAGTTAAAATGAGTCACTATAAATACAGCAACAAAAAGACAGTTCATGTGTATCCTAAGAAGAAATAACTTCATTGGATGAATTTAATTCAATTTGTATTTCAGTATTTACACAGTAGTGAGTTTGCCCATGATCAGTTAAGTCACAGATTGGTCTTGGGTACTGTATAAAAACATATAACTTACTTCCCACACAAGTCTGATTTCACTTTTCCTAATTAGAAGTGTGTGGGCACGAGATGAATATTGTACAGTAAAGACACTATGTAAACATTGCTGCCAGGTTTGAATGAATTCCAGTCCAAGTTTAATCTCACTGGAACAGTATGGAAATTAGCCTTGTCGAAAACCAAGCGTGACAACAACGTTATATTGGTGGTATGGTTACGCAAGACTACATGCAATGATACTCCTTTAGAGGTTCCATGCAGGTACCGTGTTCAAGTTACAAATGATTATGCAGTCGGATTGTAAAATTACATTGGAATCACGGACTGATTAAAAACACATTTCTTTGAACATCCACTTTGGTACTGCTAGAGAATCTAAAGGTTGAATTTGAACCTTCTGGAGAGACTGAGTCCACACAGTTACGAGAAAGACAGAGAGGGAGAGAAAGACTCAGTGAAAAACAGACTGACAGAGAGAGAGAGAGAGCAGAATGTAATAAACAGAAAAAGGTTTGAATTGAGGCTTCTCTGACGAATGTTGTATTTGGCACACTTCCAAATTCTTTGTGCCGGGGAAAACGAAAGCTCTTCCAAGCCTGGAGTATTCTCAAGTGGGCTTGGAGTTGTTTTTGAAAGTGGTGCAGAGAAGAATACCCTGACCCTTGTGGGGTTTTGGGGGTTTTGTCATTCAAGTTAGTGTATTTGAACCTTTTACGTTAACAAAAACCTCTATTTGGTAAATTTTTCGGTTAAGCTGTGTTTGTATTGTAATGCAGGCCTACTGTTGGCTAGAATACATAGCTAAAGGGCCTTCCTAAAACATCCTTTATAGTCTTAATTTATATAGGATAATTTTACAGAAATCTGTCAAATACATTTAGAATATTGTGTGGAAGTAAATATACACCATACTGCGTGTGTGTGTGTGAGTGAGTGTGAGTGTATATATAAATATATATATACAATATACCACAAACCCTTGAGATGCTTTATTGCTTTTATTAAGCAGTCACCAAGGGATTTAGTGCTGTACAAATTATGTGATGTCATACCCGTGGTCTCATATATCAGCCAATCGGCATTCAGGATTTAAAGGACCTAGTTTATAAATATATACATATGCATCCGTGTGTCCTGACATTGCGTGGCACTGTGGGACCTGACTAGGGGACACAGTCTCTGAGAGACTCCGCGACCAGGAACTCAGAAGGGGTAACTCTATAGCTTAGCCCAAGGGCCCTGTCATCTTTCCCATGCCCCCGTCGTCGCATAGTCCCAAAACCCGTAACCCACTTAGGCATTCGCTTATTATTATTATCCTCATCGTTCTTTATTAATATTTCTGTTCTTGGCGGCGACCCTTATCCGGGGTGACATGCATAGCTGACATTTTTACGTATCGTGTGTTTACGCAGCTGCACAATTTCTCTGGGCTGGTTCAGGTCAAGCGTGTCGGCGCAGATTTCTCCCCCCCCCCAGACGTCTTGTGCCATCTGGTTGCTGTGTGTGGCTGTGCCGCTCAGGCTGCTCCGTGGCTGGTTTCAGAGTTCACGGTTGAGACAGAGGACGGAAGGTGTGGGGGCAGGTTGGTAGGGCTGGTAGGGCTGGTAGTTAGGGAATGCGGTGGGATGTTTACCGGCGCAACACCACCAGGCATGAGAAACGGTCATGTATGTCCTTAATGGCTGAGAGGGGCTTCAGAAGCCATCACATACCACAGGGTGGAAGATGGTATGCGAGGTGTTGTACCGGGTGGGACAAGAAAGTATGAAGCACAGTGTGACACACACCTTTTACACAGTCATCTTGTGTGTCATAAAGGGGAAATTCAGCTAATGGCTGTTGGTTCTGCTTCAGGGCTGTGGACCATGTATGGATTCTATAAGAGAAATAGCTAGCTCAGTTGGTAGAGCAAGGCAGAGTTCCTGACTGGTGTGAATTTTTCATATTTCTTAAAACATTTCCTTTCACAGAACACAACCAATTATTTCAAAATTAGCTATTACAGCCATGAGTCCAATGAGATGTAAATTAATATTTAGGGTTAAGGTTAAGATAAGGTTCAAGGTTAGTAGATAGGTTGGGGTTTGTAGATAAAAAAAAATAGCACATCCGGAGTTTGGCAGAAAGCATGAGAGCGACCTTGCTGATTTTTGGTCAGCTTTTTGGCTGTGTGTGCTGTGTGGAGCAGGCCTAACACTGCCCATGCCTCAAGACATCCCTACAGTGAAGAATGGTGGTGGCAGCATCATGCTGTGGGGATTCTTCTCATCAGCAGAAACTGGGCATCTTGTTAAATTTGAAGGAACTAATGGATGGAGCAAAATACAAGGATACTGCAAAATAATCTGCTTATGTCCAGTAAAACTGAAACTTAGTAGGAAATTCACCTTTCAGCAGTACAAAGATCCCAAGCAATAGGCCAAACTAACATTGGAGTGGCTCAAGAACAAAAGGGTGAATATCCTACACTGGCCCAGTAAAACTACTGCTCTTAAAGCCATTGAGAATTTGTGTGCACTATTTAAAAAATGCAGCCGACAAGCATCATCCAACTAACTTCAACAACCTGCGAAAAATCTGTGTGCAAGCTGGTACATACACTAAAAGACTTACAGCTGTTATTATAGAAAAAGTTGGCACTACCAAATATGAATGTGTGCAAGCAACATATTTCCATTTCTTTTTCTAATGAATATGAAACCATTTTTACCTGACAGTGATTGATTGTGAACAAAATCTCAGTATACCATTTGAAATGTTCACATACCACAATTTGTTTTTAAACACCTGAATACTACAATGATTGTGTAAAATCCTCAATGAATAGTGAATAATAATGACTGAGAAAGTTACATACTATATCAAACCCCCCAAATAATGCATTTTTAACAAATCCAAAGCAACAACAAATATGTTACTATCCAAATACTTTTAAGCCTGACTGTATGTCCTACCTTCCTGCGCCTTGGCAGTTTGTCTTTGTCAAAAAGGGAAACCTGAGCCAGATCCATACTGTACACACACACACACACACACACAGGCAAAGAAACAAACACAAAGACTCATAAACACCCGCACCTGAACGGGTGCATGCATGCAAGTAAGGAAGCACGCACACGGACACACAAACAAACACACACACACACACACACCATGTCTGCCAGGGGTCTCTGATTTGGCACAGCTGTAATAATAAATCAAAGGCTTACACTTTGTTTAGGGCGGAGGGGAGGATAAGTGGAGGAGGGGGGAGGAGGAGGAGGAGGGAGGGAGGTGCAGAAACAGAAGCTGCTGTAACACTGGGTTGACGGAAGGGTACCTCCACCCCTCTAGACCAGGGTGGGGTTTTAAAGCTGGGAAAAAAGACTCGACTTTGCAAAGGTGGTGGCTGAATGTCCTGTAGAGACACTACCGCCACTTAGACACTTCCTTTTAGGAGAGAAGGCAGGGAGAGAGAGACCAGTGAATGTACTAAAAAAGGCTTGGTGGTTTATGGATGGTCTTAGTGTTTGGTCGGTAAAAGGATGTCTGCATAACCATGGACCTATGCAGAATCAATAAAAAAATGGAATGTATTTTACAAAGCTGTCTTTACATGAGCAAAACAAGACACCCAGTCCAAAACCCCAAAGAGCAATTGATAGACATCTTGAAAAATCTGATTCTTTTTCTGATCCTTTTCCTGGTGATAACAATATTAATGAGTCATTTATTCATGGAGACATGTTTAATGGAAACCTGTGGTTGAATTGCTTCGTTCAACAATAAATTATCCAGTAGGGGGCACTATATAGCTAAGCATTAACTGTAATTGTACCTCAGCTGTAAAGCCCAACAACTAAAGGACCTTTCTAAAAACCTCCTGCAGCCAACATCCTAGTGATAATTTTGCTTACTACTCTACTGATTGCACTACCGACAACAATTTCAGAAAAAAACATTCCGTACAGAAAATAATTGACATCAGAAACTGCCTCCCTGAGACTCCCTGAGGCTGACAAGAGTATGTGTCAGCGTGTGTGTGAGCAGGCCCTGCTCTACAGGAGAAGAGCAGAGGAATGGCCACCACAAATATAATTTGTTTACCAATGTAGTGGTGCCACACCAGCAAGTAGTTCTGACCACGTAGTGGTGCCGGGCCAGCCAGTAGTTCTGACCACGCCAGTGGCTAAATGTTGGGTGGGACCCGTTACCTGGGAACGGAGGGGATGCAATAATATTGAACTAAATACCTTTGTGAACTAAATTAGGAAGATCATTGGATCTCAATTTTGCAGACTGCAGCTAATAACAGGATAGACAGTAGGTAGTCTACAAGCTACGTAGCTCTGATTAGGTCATGGTTATTTTAACAAGTTTTAATGAGCAGGAATAGAAAGGAAACATAAAACCAAGACTGAACGAGTAGAAGCAGAGTTTTTTGTGGGAGGCACATTGTTTCAAAGTGACATTGGTACCACAACCAGTAACAGCAAATGGGTTTCACGCAGTGTTCTTCAAAAATACGATGGGCCTTTGTCACCAATGTCAATTGTGGCAATGCAACATGGATTCATGTTTAGGACATAGCAATGTCTACAAATTAAGTCTTTATGCTGAAGAACATAATCCTATTCAATAAACATAGACACAATATTTCTCAACTAAAAGAGAACTAACAAGTACTTTTTATCAAGGAGAAGGAAATCAATCAACATGTTTTCTTCTATTAACGGTTCTCTCCATAGGATCAAATTTTTGGTTCCAAGCAGAACTTTGTGTTCCATCTTCTACCAGGAACAAAAAAAGGTTTTATTTATAATCAAATAGTGTTCTTCAGAGGGTTTTCAAAAGCACTCTGCTTTGTGTGTAATCAACATGTCTCATTGTAATATATATCCACATTACCTGTTTTTGCTCTGTATTCCATATTGTTTTTGAATGACTTCCAAGACACTGCAGTTGAGTGAGGCCCGGTCGCTGAACCTCTGACAGATGAGATCTAAATGGTGCATATAGTATATCATCACGTTGGTCTGGTGTCATCCATAGTCTTCCCTCTGCTCTGTGTCAGCACATGGTAACATAATTCACCAGATGAGACAGGGAGGCAGGGAACAGGACAACATGAGTGTTAAAAGACAAGCTATTTATTTTCTTCATTTTTTGGGTGTGAGGAAGGTGAGCAGCGTGAGATTTTTTTTGCGTTTTTGTGTGTGCAAGTGTGTTACAGAGAGAAAGAGAGACAGAGAGAGAGAGAGAGATAGAGAGACAGATGAGGGGGTTAAGAGAGGGACAAGATTTCCAGAAGCTTGAGAAGTAGGGAAAACGCCTTAACTGTGGTGTGGCCAGTCAGTAGGGCATGAATGAACCCACTGACCTTGCTCTCCTTTACTCCCGTTCCACCTTGGCTTGGTAGATCTCTCTGCCTTCTCTCTCTCTTTCTCTCTTTCTCCTTTCTGTCTCACTCTCCATACGTCATTTACACACCTATAAATTACACTCTAGGGTGTAGATTTGAGTTGATAAGGTGTCAGAGGGATCATGAATCATGTTGATGTTCTAAAGTTGTCAGGACATGTTGAGTGATGCAATCAATCGCAACGTTTTCGCTCGCATCCTCTGTGCACATCTCCATCATGCCTTTCCTTTAGGATAAGATTGTTTGTCTACATTTCCTGTTCTTGAAGTCAGGTTTGTTAGTTTGTTATGAAGATAACCATTAGCAAAAATAAGGATGTACATGTCAAATCATCAGACTCATAAACATGGGTCTCAGTCAGTGTTATTTAAAATATTTGTAATAATAATTCTTAATAATGTGTACATTTTTTGCTTTCCCTGACTGCCTACAATAAGTTAAAAAAGAAATACATAATTTCTTGTTGACAAGAAATTTGGGATTAGGAGGGTGGGAATTGTTTGCAAAAATAATAATAGGTTATGGTTCAGCCAAGAATAGGTCACAATAGTTTGTCCCTATATTATAGGTATTTCCCAGATGTCCTTTGTTTCTCTGCTCTTTTCTCAAGCGAAAGATCACAGGATCTAATGTGCCTTGCTACTTCCCTTTGCTGTAAGTCGTCATCAATGCTTGTCTTTGATCATGCTATCTCTGCCTATGTCCCAAATGGGAGCCTATCCCCAATGTAGCGCACTAACGTCTACCGGAGCTCTTAGGAGATTTGGGCCAACGCCTGAGTTGGATGCAGAATAAGCTCTGTCTCTATGTTCTCATCTCGAGCCATGTGGATTTCATTTAGACCGTGTCCCCAGACATGAAAACAATATTGCAATAGACGCAACACAACCGTATCATATTTAATATGTATACATACTGGAGACAACAGGAACATGTTGGAGAGAGAATGAGGGCCTGGCAGTGGTTAGTGTCCGTGATGTGGAATCCTTTGGACTCACCCCTCTAGAGATATGAACGGAGGTGGATGTTTAGGCTGAGGCCAAGGTCAGGTATGTGGCCTGCCGCCTCTGATCATATTGCACTAAACCATTAGGCCACACACATTATCCCTCTATGAAAAAAGGGCTTTACTGTCTCAATGTTGCTGCGTGCCTCGGCACTCACCCCCGAATTATACCCTACTCACTGCGCAGTGCACTGCTTTTGACTGGAATCTATTAACCTCTGGTCAAAAGTAGTGCACAAAAGGGAATTGCCTAGGGTGCCATTTGGGAGAAACCTTCTGACTGTAACATGTTATTTGTTTGCCATTGCGAAGTTTAAAAATAGAACAAAGAAGTTGAAAAGTCAGTGGAAGAGGATTACTGCATGCAAGGCTTACATCAAGCAGCAAATGCTCATGAGTCACACACTTTTGGGAACCATACATTCCACTGGTCCCATGTTGCCAAAATGTGTGCAAATCAACGAACTGGTTAGTTATGTATTTGTGGAGAAGAGGCTAGGTACATAAGGAAGTCATACAAAACACAAGGCCAATAACACATAGTGAACATGTACGTGTTGCTCACATAACATGCATTCTTTAGTCAGCCTGATTTAGCTATTCCACAGATTAATGTTTTCATTCTCTGTATATAGTGGCTCTCAATAGTATTCACCCCCTTGGACTTTACCAACTTTTATTGTGTGAAAACATAAAATCTAAATGGATTTTGTTAGGAGTTTTTGCCATTGACCAACTGTGATGACAATTCCCTTCATGCAGAATTAATTAATAAACAAATTAATTAATTAACAAATAAAATACAGCAAAACTTAGTACCCATGGAAGAAATAACAAAACTGTTCACCCTGCACCTGTTCACCCACTCATTCCCTAGTGCATGGGTTTAACATGATGACTTCTATTCAAATATCTAAAAAACTAACTGAACAGACACATTCTCATAGCCACTATTCATCCCAACAAATTAGTCCTTACTTTGCTAAGCCAAATCAAAATGGTAAGATGTATTTTACTCAGCCATGACCATGTTATACTATACATCAAACTAACAATGATCCCAAAACCAAATTAGACTAATACAGTGACTGGAAGATGTAAAAGATAACAGATGTCAGTGCTCCGGTATAATTATGCAAACAGGACACATTTTTCATGTAACTCTTTAGGTAACCATTTGATTTCCTTTGAATTCTCATTTCAGCTCTTTTCAATCGCAAGAAATCTATAATGTCAAAGTGAAAAAATAAGATATACAAACCTTTATAAACAATTACAAGAAGTTTATTTGGCTAAGTGTCTACAAGCTTCGCAAATCGGGACAAAGCTATTTTTGGCTCCATCAAGTTGAATGTGGACCTTCGGTGCAATTTTCAACTCTTTCCACATATCCTCAATTGGATTGAGGTCCAGTTTTTGACCAGGCCACCCCAAGACATTGACCTTGTTGTTTTAAGTCAGTCCAATTGTGTAACAACTTTGGATATAAGTTAGGGGTCAATTTCCTGCTGGAAGATGAACCTTCTCCCAAGTCCCAGTTCTCTTGAAGAATTCAACATTTTCCTTTCAGAAATCCTCTGTACTTTGCCATCATGCTTCACAGTAGGGCTGGTGTTCTCAGGATGATGTGTGATGTTAGGCTTAGTGTTGAGACCAGAAAGCGTTAGACCATAGAATCTTCTTCCACTTGATCACAGTCCCACACGTCTTCAGCCAAACTCTAGTCCAGATTTGATGTGAGTTGTTTTCTTTCTGTAACTCCTCCATAAAGGGTGAAGCAGCCAGGCTTGAGTTGCAACCACATTTGGGGTTGTCATAGGCCTCACATCTGGGTGGCCAACCTGACTACTGCCCTTCTGGCCCGGGCACTCAGTTTTTAAGAATGGCCTGCTCCAGACAAATTCACATACGGAAATGTTTCTGATTAACCTTATTACAGATTGGCATTGAATATTCCTTTGTCTTCATTATATATTTTGTTAGTATTTGTACTAACTACCTATGGGACCTCCTACAGATAGGTGTATTTAACCTGAAATTATGTGAAACACCCTAACTGCTCCCTGATGCACTCGGGCCAACTAACAACATTACTTCTAAAGACAATAGGTGGCACCACAGCCTAGTCAGGTGTATCATTGCAAAGGGAGTGAATACTTATTCAATCACTGTCTTTCTGCTTCATATTTGTGAATAATTTAGAATATCAGTCAGATTTTATTTATCACTTTGACATTATGGTCATTTTTTTTGCATTAATAAGTGGCAAAAACATCTAATTAAATCAAAGCCCAGCTCTTGAGTGTGTGTTGTTCTGTTCCATTTCTTATGCCAGTAACTTCAACGTCTCTGAAATATGAGCGTCCACCATGTTCCAACTGCAGGAAGAAGGTTAATCACATGCTTCAGAATCCACTGACATGACATCACCAGTTGATTGAACAGTGATACCTCAATGATTCCACTTTCTATGAAGTATATTGTATGATGCTATAATAAGTAATAAGTAATGGACATGGCTAAGCCACGGTATATCTGCCATATAACACATACCCCTAAGGTGCCTTATTGCTATTATAAACTGATTACTGAGGCAATTGAAACAGTAAAATTTATGTTTTGTACACCTGTGGTGTACAGTCCCATATATACCGGCTTTCAGTGGAGCATTGTAATAAGCTAGCACTAACTATAATAACAAAAACAATAGAAAATACATACAAATCATTGAAAATAACCTATAAACACTCCCCTCTGACCTTCTCATTCAACAGAGGAAAACAGAAACCAATTGAGAAAAGGCCATTGTCAGTTAAGGTAGGAAGCATTCTTTATACAGCACAGCCCTTATATGCAAAATATACCAGGCCATAACAATGTCAAACTATGCACATCATTGTGCTTCATCAAGCTTCGAGAGACATCCACAGCAGGCTAGCAAGTAAATACAGTACCTATATACACGAGCCAGGTAGCTTTGCATAGGTGGGGCCAAGTGTTTTTCAGGCTGCTTCAGGCTGTTTGGGCTTATGTTGTGACACTGAAGATTTGAATTGCCGCTAGGTATTGGCTGTGCTATTTGCTGTGTCTTTCTTCAGCTGTCCACAGAACAAACTATTGATAGAACTGTGAGATAGCTAGAAGCAATACTAGAACACAGACGAGGATGTTGGGAGGTGAACCACCTTGCTAAACTAACACATTACATGTAGCTACTGCTTATCAAAAGTGACTGCTGCTATGTGTGTTGTTTAAAGAACAACTTTACTTAAAAATGACCATAGTACACTGATAATGTCAAATAATGTTTTTCAAAAGTGTTAAAATAATACAGTTTAACTAACTGATGTTGGACGAGGCCTGGTCAATTAAACCCAAAGGTG